>NC_044601.1:24367108-24704608 GCF_901933205.1 Camarhynchus parvulus | reverse complement strand
TAAGTGGGGGAAGCAAACAAAAGCAAATTTCAGGATTTTCTTTTCAAAATAAATGTGATTTTTATGTGTGTAACTCCACATGAAAATAACCTACTTTTGTTCACGAAAAAGCAAAACTAAAGACAAGGCTGCAGATGATGAAACAGAAAAAAATAAATCAGACACAATAAACAAAACAGCCCAAACTCTATATGCTTCTGGAAGGTGAACTAATTCAACTGGATGAACATAAGAGTATTTTGCTTGAGATAGTCCATTCTAGGCACTTGATGATAATTTCTCATTTAGTTCCAGAGCTCTAACATCTCCATTAGCTTTGGCATTTTCTATAAGCACCTGCAGAGAAAAATAAAGAATGACTTGAGAATTTAAAATTTTTCTATTTTTGTCTTAATGGCAATCTGAAATGTACTTTAATTCCTGTTTGACAGTTTCACTAAAAGATCATCTAACCCATAATCCCCATAAAGGAAATACTCAACATTACACATCAACTTGCTTAAAAGATCCAAACTCTGCACTACAGTGGCTGTAATCACTTCCAATGCTCTGTAAAAGCACCACTGATTACTTTGACAAGTAGTTACCTGCTGGCAATTAAACAAGTGGACCAATTTTCCTGCTGACACACACTTGTCCCCTGCTTTGTATAAATCTTACCCTTGTATAAATCTCCATTTGCCAAACTCAAGTGTTCTCTGCAGCTGCTTTAAAAAAACTGCCACATCCTTTTCCCTCTCCCAGTTAAATTCACACTTCCCTGATTTATTTTCCACACATCATATTTGGATCTTTTCTGTTATGGACCTTAAAAAGAGGTCCCACAGTAACCTAATGTTCATAAGCTTCTGGCACATCTCTTGTAACCCAATGACATTATACATACTGAAAAGGAAAACCATTAAGCAGAACCAAGCAAATCTCCAGCCATTATTATCATCTTATCAGTAGGGACTAAAAATGACTTTGCAGAAGCAAGTGCAATGAGATCATACCAGGATCTTCTGAACTCATTAAATCTAGCTTTTTTAATCTGTGTCTATGCATGTCTGTGTATGGATTTTTGTATACACCTTTTTATATGTACCTCCAAATCCACTTTGTATTGGATTCAACATTTCACCAGCTGATAATATGGGCAAAAGACTTCATCACCAGTGGCAGCATTGAGGATAGAAGAGTGTATTCAGATTTTGAGGAGAAAAGTAGTTCTCATTATAAGCCAAAATGAATGACACCCCACTTGCACTACATCAAAGAGCTGCATAGATTTGTGAGTTTGATCAAATACATTAGTGAAGTACTGTCAAAAGAAACTAATGCAGCATCTACTATGTACTGAAAATAATACACCATTACACACAAGCCTTTAAGAGAGAGCACATAGATTCTGCTGCTCAGATATTTTGGGCCAGGGACATGACATGTTCCAGCCAGGCTAGAGGGAATTAACATTATTACTGCTAAAATTTTAATTAAATTGTCCTCATGTCTACTGAAAAATCACCAGTAAAATTGTTCCAAGTTTGGACTGGAGACTTTACTATTTATTTTTCATTACTGCATGGAGGAATGGAAGACATTCAAACAAACTGGTTCAAAAACTGAAGTACATTTGCACCTCCAGAGCAACACCTTCCTAGCCTCCTTCTACCCCACTTCCCAGTTGCAAGTATAATATCAAATATAAATAGACAGAAGTTCTGTATAAGGTGGACTGTCTTACATCTATTAATTCACAATCATCTTTGGCATACAGATGTTGCAGGAGGTACCAGCGTGCCACTGACACTATGGTTTCTGGATTGGCTGGTTGGTAAACAATTCTCTCCAACATTCGCCGAGTTTCCCTGGAAACATAATAAAAACATAATCCAAATCAAATTCAACTGAACAGGCCACATGTAACATAACAAAGCAAGCAACAATGGCCAGAAGTAATATACGGGAAAGCCCTTATTGCAGTTCCTGCAAACGGAGACAAGATGTGAAAGTGCAGAAGAGAAGGTAATTGGAATAGAGACAAAGCGTCTATTTTAGACACAAAGTCTAAAATTCTGTTTGGCTGATACTACCTTCCAAAAACAACAAAAAAAAACACCTAACAAAGGGATTTTCAAATTCACAGTGCCATTAGAAATCCCGTAAAAACTGGCAACTACATGTAGGAATGTCATATTCATTCAGTGGTGCTCCATCAGCTTTTCTTTTTTTAACAAATAATGGAAGATTTGGTTGCTGCCCACATCATTAACCCTTTCTCCCCTCTCCCTTTTATTTGCCACACTGTTTCAAGAATTAATTTCTGCTTTCAAGTTTCTTTAAGTTCTAGAACTTAGATCTGCAGATAATGACCACTTGTATTTTTAGACACTGTATTCCACTGACAACAGATCATGCATACCTTGCTCCCATTTTGAGATTATATTGTAGTAGGGCTTGAAGGAGAGCTGCCAAAGGGCAAGGAGAAAGTTTCAAAGCTTCAGTCGTTGCCTCCTGAACCAAGGATGGCCAGTGTTCATTTGAAACATTAGCCTATTGTAAAAGTTAAGAAAAAAATAAAGAAAGAGAACAATAAAGAAAGCAATTTTAAAAAATAAAAAGAAGAAAAATCAGGGGAAAAATTACTTTATTGTAGTATATTTGCATCTCTCTAGAAAGCAGGTTTTATTCAAGCTGTTCTGAGAAGTATTTGGCAGTTTAGAAAGACACTTGTCTAAAAAATCCCCCAGACTAACAGTGGTTAGAAGTTAGAAAAGTCATATTAACTTATTTAGGATCAGCCTTGCCAGTATTCCCCCCTGCTAATTTGTGCACATAGTCTTTTTGTTTCTTCATATAAATTTTATTAGTGCTTTAGAAAACCTTGCAAATCTTCCTACCACATATAAAACTATTCAAGAATGTAAAATTTATCTCTAGAAGTGACATAATTTTTTACCAAAGTCAAAACCAACTGCTAGACTGTAATCACCTAACAGAGCAACTACTGAGCAAAGCCATATATCTTAAGAATATAAGCAAAGCAAAGAAAGAAAAGCTGGCTTTAGAAAAACCTTATTATCCCCATTGCGTCTGGATAGCATTCAAATTACTGTACTTGAAAGGGTGACCAAATCTTTACTTGGAAGGTAACTGGGAGACAAGCAATTTTCAAATACAGAGCTTTCTTGGACCTAAGCAAGTTTTTCACCAGGCCTTGATACATTTCATTAAACCCGTGCAGAAATGCCAAAAAAATATCCACCTACAGCTTCTCTGCTCACTTAAAAAGTTGAGATGAGATAATCAAATTCATACTAATCTCATCTTTAAACAAAGTCTTGTTTATTCTTAGGCAATTCAGGCCAGCCCTGGAAGAAATAGTATTAATCAATTTAGGCAGTGTCTTGTGACCTCTGAAAGCATTTAGGAACAATAAGAAACAAAGCACACCAGTAAAAACTGACAGAATTACAGCAGGAAAAATATTGTCACTTGACAAATTTTGACTTTGGAGGACAACTCTCTTCTCCAAAAAGAAGAAGAGTTTTGCAGCTTTATCCTCAGTAAATCCAACTGTCTTTTCTTACACAAGATCTCAGGATATATGGGGGTTGCTTTGCCTGATTTTGATTACAGCTGGGTCATTCAATAATTTGTGAAAAAGCATTCACCAAGATCACAGCAGTATCTACATCTTACAGTAGAATGTAAATTCTGGTAGTGCACTTCAAGTTACCAGAGTGACACTGCTTGAAGATAATAAACACTTGCCAAGATCCTGAGATATGTTTACCTTGCCCCCCCCAGCACAAGGAATAGAGTACTTTTCTTTATTCCACAAGATACAATTCCCTTAGATTGTTCTTAGGCTTCAGTGCAAGGCATCATATCTGGAAATGACCATACAGCATACAAATATTTGAAACATGACTGATTGACTTCTCCAGGCACCAATGAAGAAAAAACATCTGTTGAGACAGTTGTCTGAATAAGACAGACATTTGAGGGCTAGGTCAATTTGGATGATCAAACTAAAATTGTTATAGACAAGCCTCACTGAGCAAGTGAGCCTCTTAGGCAAAAAGTGGCTCTATGTGATTATTACGTTGCAACCTGTTTTACAAAGACTTGTTCTAAGAATACTCCACTGCCCCTTGATGTCTCATTTTATTCTCTAGCTGTCATTCATAAAATGTAAAGTCATTTCAACAGGGGCATAATTTAATGACTATAGAAGCCTTCTATCACACTAATTTCTGTGAAATCATGCAGTAATGTCATGCTGGTTATCCTACCATGCAGATTTCCAGTGCGAGCATAGCTAGCCTGAGCAGACTGGATAACGTCCCGTTCCAGCTGCCCTGCTGTGATGCCAACTGCAGACTCCTTCTGTAACATATCTCTGCTCCAGTCATCATTCTCTGAGACTGATATATTTTTGCCAGCCACTGAAAATAAACATCCAAGAAAATCAGTTATGGACCCACCAAAACACACATCCATTAGGTAATACCATTTAGTCCAATTTATGAGAGTATCACAGCATAACATTAGCTGACACCATGCGCCCAGTCCTCATTCCAACAACACACTGCATTGTCCTGCAGAAAAATTACTCTGCTGCAGAGCTGGCAGTACACCTCACTACTAAATTATTTTGAGAGCTCCCTAGCCCACTCACAGACTTTTTTTGATAGGTTGTCTCAGCTGCTGCCTGCTCTGCCAGCACAAGATGTCCTGGATTTCCTCATGAAGAGAAGAAAAAGGATTCTAGCTTCTCTATCTTTAATTCTGTAGTCATCACACAATTTTGAAGCAGATGCAGCCATATTTGCAAATCCTTGTCATGTACGTGATATGCATGAAGATGTGCAAGCCATATTTAGAAATATTCTTTGCTGGATCACCAAGTAAACAAATTAATTCCCTTGCTTTTGAGCAAAGGCCTCTAGACTTTTCCTAGCTAAAGACTGTAGGGTGTTAGAGGAGGCAAAAATTATTAATGCTTTCTGGTACATAGAAGTTACTCCCAATTACAAAGAGCAAGACACTGGAAAGTACTAATTAGCACTAGTGAGACTGTGCATTCTTGACATCAAGCTGCAGGCCTGCTTTTTAGAGTAAAACACTCATCCATGTGAAGGGAAAAAAGCTTGCCTCAGCCTCAGCTCTTTGCAGCTGAAGATGTCTAGCACTCTAGAAGTAGAGAACCCCTGCAAAGGCACAAAGGCAGTTTTGCCAGATCTACTTTTCTCTATTTTCCTGACAAGTCACAGCACAAAAAGTAGAACAGCCATCAGAGCAGAAGTTCAGTAGCACCCATAAATCCCACGTAACAATTTAGACAAAAGCCAAAAACTTAATCAGAAAGAAAAGTTAATTGCCCCTCTAATGTAGTAAAACTGTAAGGCATCACAATGGATAAATTAAACTCACAGGAAGTCCAGAGACAGAAAACATAAAAACATACATTAACCCACTAGAAGCAAATGTAGCAGCCACGTTTTTCAGAATGCTATCTAAGCCCTGAGAAATACTTCCTTGAAGACTCAAAAGATCTTCCTCACAGGTATCTTATCTGTGGCCTGGATTAAAAAGACTAAAACAAATCATCCCCTCCCACTCCCCACATTACATGCACTCATCTCACTTATTCTCCCTGCTTGTAAGGAAGATGAGTTGGCTATGCAAGAGATGCTTAAAGAATGTACACAAACCCTAATTTAATTTTAAAAATGTTATTAAAAAAGAGGATACAATAGTTTCTTGCATGTTCCCTATTTTGCAAATTCAACCTGAATGAGTTCTATATTCTGAAAGATGAAGTCTCACAAATCACAGAAAAATGCATAAAAAAAGCATTTTCCCCAGAAATAATGCTCCTGGTGTTTCTGTAGAGAAGAGAATCTGCAGCCTTATAAGATGCAAGATCATGATCTGTAAAGCAGCCTTGCACTGATCTTCTAAGAGTGAAAACAACACCACTGAATCTTAGCACAAGCAGGGTTTTACTTTATCAACATGCAGAAGAGTGTCATAAATCCTTCAGCTACATAAAGGACTCTAAAAGTTCATGTAATTTTTTTAAACAATGTGCTACTTACATTGGTAAAGACAGATAATAACTGTAAACTAAAAAGCAGCTGTTAGAAAATGAACATATTTGGTGTTGCATCACCAAAATGATCTCATGGTATGTGTGAGACTTCTCAGATTGACTTGCAGAAGCAGCATATGAAGGGAGATTTAGCACTTTTGTGTAAACTAAAAATGATTACTCTTCATGCCATGGAAGGGAATTAGTGAACAATGTTACTGGGAGTGATTCTCTGCAGTCAAATTATTCAAAAGAACAGTGACATCTGAAGTCAGGACATTATGGAGAAAGATAGTTATTCAGGTTTTCAGACCCTTAAATAAGAAATTCTGTATTATTACAACAGGAAACCCTTTACCTCCATTTATTTTTATGAAGTTATGAAGTATTTCATTGGTTTCTGCTCACATGTCAAATCACAGATCCCTAAAGACATTTATCTCAAACTTTTAATTCTCCTGCCTTCATGTCTGCTTGGTCTTACTAGCAGTCCTTAACATTTCAACTTTTATAGAAGTTAACATGATATTTCAACTTTGGAACAAATAGAATTTAAGCTGTTTTTTCTGTCACTGACTGTCAGCAGATAAACAGAATCAAGCAGTGAAACAAATGCTCACTCTCTTACAGCAGGTGTGAGAGTGGCATACCAGTCAGGAAAAAGATTCACACTTACTTGCCAGGCCGCAGCTGAGGATGAACTGGACATGACTGTCTTGCGAAGTTCCTCCAGGATGTTGTCTGGAAGTTCTTTGTGACACTGCAACAACTGCTTGCACTGAACTTGTCTCAGAAGCAAAAATAGAGCTGGGTGCTCAGGGCAGCTTTTTAAACCCTAAAACCAAAACAGTCAGAATTATCATTCTCCAATATCAAGGACACTTAGATTTTCCATTCTGCTCTTTATAGAAAACAACATTGAAAGCCTTCTCAGGGTGCTTGAAACACAGCATTTTTCTCCTCCACTGCACAAAGGAGTATTTCAGGACTTACCCATAAAAAGAGGTAATATTTTTACTGTCCTCAAAATACATTTGAAGTCTAAGCTCAATTTTACATTTACATTTTATATTTCCTACTCTTACTGGTTTCTGAAAGACAGCTCTCGCTTGGTTTGACAGCTATTAAAAATTTTGGGCCTATTAATATAGGCAAAAACCTGTCTTGGGGCTAAAAAGGACCTTGATTGTGCTTCAAGCAATTTTAGTTCTCCCAAATAAGATACTTTATCTTCACTGGAACAGAAGGACTTTACTAAACATTTCCTATTCAGTAACAGCAGGCATCCATAGAGTATTTCTCTGAACCAACACAAAAAAGAAAAGACAGAAAACTAGCTATCTGTTGCTTTACTCTGTTCAGGTGAAACATGTGAAGCTTTCACAAACCTCACTGCATGTTATTTTCTGTGCTGAAATCTCAATACTTCCAAGAATTATAACTCAAACCAGATTTGTGTTAACAAACAATATTTGTATTTTTCACACACATTTTAACCAAGTATGTTGCCTGTGAATCCTTCACAATTGATTGACAGCAGTGTCTGACTCTCCACTCCCAGTTACATTGCTTTCTGAGGATTCTGGGGTCTAAAACTACCACAGAAGGTTTGTGGTACTAGGGAATGCTATCCTTTTTTCTACACTAATTGCAGACCCTGACTGTCCTCTCCTCAGGCTATTTAATCAAACAAAAATCAGCATAATACAAGAAAAATCCACCACAACCTTCCACCCTACCAAACTGGGGGAAGGACAGATCTTGTATGTCTCAAAATCTCTGATGAATGTTAATATAAGGCAGGTCAGTAGACAAGTTGGCCAGAAAAGGAAAACACCTCACCAAGCAAACAAAGAGGTAAGAAAGTACTTCCTCCTGAAAACCAGCCTGTTCAATCTATCTGCTTGTATGGTTCAGGTTTTTTATTGTTTGTTGTTGGTGGGTTTTTTTTAACTCCCATCCACTTTAATTAAATATACCAAAAACAAGGATCACATTTGCATGTGATTAGTAATTTTCCTTAATGAAAATCAGGGATGTGCGCTTTTTTGTTTATCTTTTGCCAAGTCTTCTGCTTATGAACACCCTCCTGAATGCTGTTAACAGCCCAGCTCCCTTCCATAGCTGTATTGCAGCAAGACCTCTCTTTTTTAATAATTAAACTTGTAGCATCCACTTGGTTGCTCTGAAACAAAGTACCAACACAACCCAGAAGAAATCGAAGTCCCATGTATGTCTCCTATCCTGACTTCTTGCCCTGAATTTTGGTAATGTTTTGCTTAATTCTAGGCAGGAAGAACAGACTTCAGCTTTATCATGACACATACACTACTTGTTTCAACTATTAACACAGTTCTGGGGTTGCAAACTATATTGGGGAGGGAAGAATATGCCAACCATCACTTCAGTTGGTCAGAGCATGCTGCTAGTACTGCCAGAGCTGAAGGTTTGATCCCCATACAGGCCATTCACTTCAGAGCTGGACTTGATGATCTGATCTTTGTGTGTCCCTTTCAACTCAGAATACTCAGTGATTCTGTGAACTATTATATTTTGTATCTCTGACGGAACAGAGAGTTGCTAATTCAAACACTACTTTACTGTATAATGCACAAAAATAGTGGCTTCTGTCAATTCTACCACAATCTGCCAGTGTGACCCCATCACACCTTGTTACAAAGAGCTTCAGCTTCTGACAGTTTACCAGTCTCCCCTAGACTGGTAATAGCTTGACACAGACACCAGTCTTCAAGAGTACGGACATAATTATGTGGAAGATTACTTTCTCCAGCTGTAAAGACAGACAACACACTTAGATTAGTACTTATGGTGTAGTACAATACCATGGTCACATGCTCTAGATCTGGTAAGGGAGAATTTTTATGAGTTTTAATGTGACATGGCTCCGTTCATCAGTAGGAACATTGAAAGATGGCAAAATCAAAAGCATGAGGGGAAAAAGCATACACCATTTGAGTTAATGGTTTGAGATCAATCAAACATGGAATTTTAATTCCAGTTTTCAAAACACTATGGGCAATGAGCAAGAATGAGCATCTATTGGAAGAGTTACAGAACTCAAAATTACTTTAGCACTTTCCTGTAAAGTACTGCTGCTGCAATGTAATACATCCACAACCTTCATGGGTGTAGGTTCAGAGCATTTTTGAATGCATCAGAGTTCAAAAATACTATTCTACAAAACTATTTTAAGCTTTGGAGGGGAAAGCAAGCTGCCATTAAGTATCTAAACCTATCTGTATATTAGAATTTAATGGGTTTTTTGTGTAAAATACAACTACAGCTATTGAGTAATTACCACTATTGAGTATTCCTCAGCCTATTTGCAAGTTCAGAACAGTACTGCAAGCTTAGATAATTTCAATTTTATTTTGCTTTTTTTAAAATAGGAAACTCATATAGCTTACTTTTGGCTGAAACTGTAGACACAAGTGTCATCTCTAGGCCTGTTCGTTTCGGTTCAGTGTTGTTTAGACAGACAACAGTGTTTTCAGCATGACAGGCTGCCATTAGCACTGCCCAAGCAACAGGATTATCTAGAAAAGAATGGTAAAAGGGAACTCATGCCCAGTCTAAATATGCTGGCAGTTCACTTAGAATGGGATTTATCAGATAAAGCATAAAAGCATACCTATCAATGGAACCATACACCGTAAATAAGATACCAAAAAGTAATTGAGTTCAAACCAAGGTAGGTGATAACTACTGGCTTCTAACTAGTAAAATTCATCAGATTATAGAAGGAAGATGCTGTTCCTAAAGCCAGCTAATGTATTTTTCACAGATTGCTTCAGTGTGCTAACCTGAAGCTGCCAATTTATTTTTGACTACACAGATTAATCTTAGCTTTCACTGAAGAGTTGTAACAAAACACAAAGAATCAGTCTGTTCTGCCCACCAGCATGAAAGTTATAGCAATAGGTGCCTACTTCCACTGCCAGCTAATTCCTGTGTCAACTTCACCTTTAAACAGCCCTGTGAAGAACGCCTACTACTGTAAGAGCAATCTCTGTCCTGAATTGGACAGAGCTCAGGTAAAGATTTTATTTATTTAAATTTTCATCCCTAAAATAATTAATTTTGCTGGCAAAATGAAACAAAGCTTGAAGATCTAACAAAGTAAAATGTAAAGTATACCACTTTTAAACAGTAGTCATACACTCATATTTCCTGTAGGAAAGTAATTGACATTTTTAACTTGCAAGCCAGCCTTATGCATCAGAGCAAAATGACTCTAGAAGAAGCAATGTTTTAGTATTTCACTATCAAGTACAAATTAGCAATTGAAAACCCCACCAGGCTTGCACTTCATATGGTATAGGAAGAAGACTATTTAGTAATACAACCATAGAGTTCCCTGTAGTTCATAACCCACACATTTTAACAGAACTTTTCTAATAAAAAATCTCAAGGGAGATGAATAATTCTCTTCTGTCTGGTGCTGCATACGGAGGGAACATATGTTTTTCAATTTGTCTAGTATACTAAATAATACTTATGTCTTTTCCTGTTGAGAGATTAAGAAATTACTTATGTTTTAGAACAAGACCCAAAACTCAGTGATATTTTTCTTATTGTCTGGCTAAATTCCCATTCCATTAAATTTGGAAGAAAAGTGACAATTTCCACTCTAAGCATTTTCCCCAAAAAATACATGGATAACCCTAAAGCTCCAAAAGATACATGGATAACCCTAAACAACAAATCAACCCAACAAAAGCAGATTTTACTTTAATCCAGTAATTTTTGCTTCTGATGGATAAAAAGACAAACAATCGCTACTGTGTTTGAGAACAGGAGTAACCTGGACAGACGTGGATGGCCTTCTGAATATTTTTCAGAGGATTGTTTTTCTTATCTTCTAACATGTGACATCCTGCTACCAACTGATTAACTGCAATATTCAGCAGGACTTCCTATAAAACAGAACACAAGAGTTACTTAACCATGTATGTGATCAGACAGAATTAATTTTAGGACTGTTTATGGAATTACAAAATCTGCATTTTAAGAAAGGCAAACCTTTCCACAGTTTACATCAAGCGTCTGTGCAACACTTCCTGCTACAGCTCCTCCCTGCAAGATTAAAAAAACAAACGATTTAATTGCATGGCTAATTAATTTTATGCAAAAATATAATGCCAAAATATTTTTATTTTTGTTATTCACAAGTACAAAATTTGAACAATGAGGCAATGTCCTTGCTTATGGCATGATCTGTTTATAAAAAAATCAGCAAGAGACATTCTAGACTAGAGTTTATCCATATGATTGGTTTCTAATTTCACCCCCATATTGAAAAGGGTTTCTTTTCAGGTGCTATTTCTGTTTATATAATTAGCAAAAATTAAGGGAAGGAGTATTTATTTGAGGGAAAACTAATAATAAGCAGAAAAATGGAAAGGAAACACTGCCTAATGTGAAAAGTGAAGATGACTACATTAACCAAATTAAAGACAGGTAAATCTTAATATAAATATTTATTTACATAAATACACCTCTATAAAACTAAACAAAAGAAATTATAAATAAGTATACATAGTATAGCCTTTTATTGTTAGCATAATTCTAGCAGATCTTTCCTCTAAATTTACTTCAAGAATGGTTACCTCATGGAAGATCCAAATAATGGTCTATAAATTCAGTATGTAGCTGTGCACTGCTTTGAATGTAAGCCTTACATTTTCATATTAACTGGGGACAGTCCACACACTGAAGGGTGGGGTTTTTTCAGTTAAGAAACAAAACAGACTACTTGGAATGTAAACAGCACATATGCATTACACTTACTTACTTTTGGCTTTTTTGATGCATACAGTGGAACTAGTCGTGACAGAAGAGACCAAAGGGCAGGATTATCAGGGTAACTAGGGAAAGAAAAGGTTATTAAACTCACTGGTTTAGATATGCACCTGGTGTTCCGGGACTCAGTAGGCACTTGCTACAAATACAGATAGAGCTTTTTCTATTAAGAACACAATCCAATGTAAAACATGGGTAAAAACAAACACAACATTGAAATTATACTGCTAGCTAAAGAAATAAAATCTACAGCATGCATATAAATATTAATGGGAAGAAAACAAACTTTAGGCCTACAGGTTTTGTCTTCATAGTATGAAGAACAAGAAATTTTAGTTGTAGTTGGAAAAAAAACCTGCATGAAAATAGTTTCTGAAAACCCTTGGAGAGAATATAATGTGTGCCTTCCTGAAAGGCTCAGAATGCTAAGGCTAATCAAATCAAATTTGAACACAGACACTCAGCTAATGGAAGAAACAGCTTCAAAGGCTGCTAAATATTAAATAAAAACCCAAGGGACTTTTCTAGGCTGAAGGTTATGCTACACAGGATGAAAAATGCTTTCACAGAAGAGTAAACTAACCTACCTATCAAAAAAGTCCCCCAAACAAAATCAGAAGACACTGAATGAGCTATGAAACTTCTGCTATCTGATTCCATAAATAAGAAAGCAAACTTGTCAGCTAAAGGTACAACCTTAGGTGAGGACTTCATCTTTGAAAACAAATTTGTATAAAAAAATATTTTTAGAATAAGAATTCAAAGAACCAGGTTTGTTTATTCTTCAATGTAATCAAAGCAGTACATTTACAAGGCAATTTAAAGCAAGACAAATATATACATTATATACCTGTGTATTGCTTTGGAGACTTCCCTCTGGATTGCCACATTTCTACCTTGTAATGCATAAACAGCAGATGCAATGAGACACCTCTCATAAATCCCATCATTCCCTTTTTCATGCTTTAGTAATTCTTTTAGGGCTGCTGTTGCAAGTGTTACATCCTGCTTTACCAATCCCAGTGTGCACAAAGCCTTCAGACTTTCCGTACTAGGTTCCTTTAATGAGCTGTTGAATCAAAGAGAGGGAAAGTGACAACCAGTTTTGGAGCACAAACTAAGCTTCCTGATAACATGAGACTTCTTGTTACTTTTGAGTCCTCTTGCTCCCACGTATCATGAAAGGTATACAGAATTAACACTCTCTATGGGATCCTGGATCAGGCTAAATCTATATCCTTGAAGGCCAGGTTACAGGCACCTAATCAAGCTCTTAATGATTACTTTTGCCCTCGAAAAAAGACAAGAATGTAAGCTTCTGATTCTATGTTTTGTTTTCAGTCCCTAGCAAGAACAAAAGCTGTTAATTGAACTTGAACAGCCAGCAAAAGGACCCTTTGACAAGTAGGAAATGGTATTCTATCATACTAGTTATCCAGACATACTCACTGTTAAGAATCTCTGTGCTAAGCTGGTTATGAGAAATGAAAAAAGGAGCTTCATGTTCAAGGTCCTACTTGGGCACTCCAAGTCATCTAGCACAAATTCCAGTCAAGGGAGACATCTATCTATTGCACCAGAATGCATGATTTTTGTTCCTATTAGTAAAATCCACCAAAATCTGTTTGTAGTGTTGTTTCCAATTCAGGTCTAGACATATTCATTGCGATGTTTCTTTCCTAAGCCATTCACTACCTTTTTTTTTTTCCAAACACAAACATATAATGTCATTAGAAACTCTCATTGCTCATGTTTTTGACAAAAATAGAAGCCTGCAGTGATTTATAAGATGTAGGAAATATCAGTTTCCTAGCCAACTAACCACGGCTAGGAACGGTAACGGACCTTCTCTGTGTTATTAACTTCAGGAATCTGCTGGTAAGATGGGCACTGCACTGCCACTCTAGAGTTCTCTACTGACAGAGAATTGCCCCTGGGAGTTGAGATGGTAACTTAATTTGTAGCTACTAGGAGGCTAACAATGATGCACAAGCTATTTAGCCTCCACAGATCTGAAAAATAACAGGCATTCACCACTTAATTCCACAACTAGTAGAGATCTGTTTCTTTTCATGGGAAAGCTACAGGGTTGTCCTGGTCTATGCTACTGGGAACACAATAATTTCTGAGATTTTTGACTACTTAAACTATTTTCACTGGTCATTCAGAGTTCTTACAGCTAATGAGCAAAAACAGTGCTTACGACAACTACAAAGTAGTATTATCTTAGAAGATAAAGTTTTCAAAACTTCCAGGATGTTGGACATCCAAAGTGCTCAGCCCTTCCACTCAATACTGGTTGAAGAAAGTGGAAGAGACAGACCACAAAACAAAACCAGACATATCACATGAATAAGTACACTGCATCCATTTCCACTTCTATGCTGCAATACACAAAATATCCACCTGAGTTCCCACAAAAACAATAAAATACCACATTCTGATTATTCCCTCTACTCACCATTTAAACAGCAGTGTCTTTGCAGCATCCACTTTGTTCAGTTTATATTCTATTATTGCCAAGGCAGTCAGGATATGTGCTTTATCTTTTTCAGACTCAGCAACAGACAAGGCTTTTTCATAGGCTGGTAAAAATTCAATTGAGTGAGAAGAAAAAACACAACCTTTGTACAGCCCTTAGGATAGCACAATATTACAACAGAGAGACTACTTTAGGTTCAGGTTCACTGTATTTTCCCAACTCAAATCATAAGCAGAAGATAAAAATAAGTTGACTAAGACTTTGGAAGTAACTATGTTTGGAAACACCAGATTTACTGTTTAGAGCCCGGAAGTTGTTTAACACACATTTCTGTTTAGAAACAGAAACGAAAAGCAGCATTGGGATATTCAGAAAATGCCTGCAAGAACATGGTAAAAATACTTCCCATGATAGTTCATTTACAAAACAGTAGTTCAGATGGGCACACTCATTCCAAATACAAAATAAAATTATTTAAGACACTGAGCTGACTGTTCCTTTGTGAGCACTTAACACTTCTACACTAATTGTTGCATGTACCTTTTCATGAAGTTGCACATCTCAGAAGTGTGCAGTACAATTATATTTACCACTAAAGCTAAAGTGCTTTCAACACCACATTAATCTCCTATGAGAGAATCATAGAATAATTAGGGCCGGAAAATCAACCAATCTCTCAACCTGGAGATCAACCTCTCTACCACAGTAGGGCCACCTACAGAAGATGACACAGCACCTTGCAGGTGGGTTTTGAATGTCTCCAGAGGGGAGAAACTTCACAACCTCACTGTGTAGCCTGTTTCAGAGCCATTCTCCGTGTAAAAAGTTCTTCCTCATGTTGAGGTGGAACCTGTGTTTCAGATTATGTCCATCATGCCTTGCCCTGTTGATGGGCACCACTGCAAAGTGGCTAGCACCAGCCTCTTGACACCTGCTTTTGAGACACTTATATTGATGACATCACCTCTCAGTCTCCTCTTCTCTAGATTACAACTGATTCTTCCAGAGAGAATAATTTAAGTTGAGAGCAAGGGAGGCTCAGAGAAAAACAGCTTAATGGACAAGAATCCCACACTTCAAGAAATTTATTTTTCCCTACTACATTTGAGCGATACTAGGACTAACAGATTTTCACAGAATTATAGAATAGGCTGAGTTGGAAGGGACCCACCAACATAATGAAGTACAACTGTGCAAGACACTTGAAGAATCACACCATGTACCTAGGCCATTGTCCAAAAGCTTCTTGATCTGAAGACAACATTGGTGCTGTGATAACTTCCCTGGGGAGCCTGTTCCAGTACTCAACCACTCTCTGAGTGAAAAGTCTTTTCCTGATATTCAACCCAAACCTCCCCTGACTCAGCTTCAGGCCATTTCCTAGAATCCTGTCAATGGTTGTGAGAGTGAAGAGACCAGTACTTGCCCCTTCACTTCCTCGTGAGGATGAAGACCATAATGAGGTCTCCTCTCTAGTCTCCTCTTCTCCAGGCCAAACAAATCAAGGGACCTCAGCTGCTCCTCATAAGACTTCCTCTCTAGACCCTTCACCATCTTCATAGCCCTCTTCTGGATGCTCTTGAACAGCTTAATGTCTTTATTTATTGCAGTGCCCAAAACTGCACATGGTACTCAAGGTACTGAAATACCTGTGGCATTTATACTTACACAATAGGACTGAAGAAGCAAAATACTGAATGTCAGCTAGGTTGGTTGGACAAACAAATTTTGCTTAAGATTAAATGTTTAAGATTAAATTTTGTTAAGATTAACCTCAAAAGAAGTGTTCCATAATGCTCTGAATTTTACCTTTGATACTTTCTTCAAAGAGTCCTTTCTTGAAGTAAGCTAACGCTAGCCCCACAATGCCATCAAACTCTGTTAGGGGTACTGATGTGTAAACTTCAATGGCCTCATCACAGCGCCCAAGAGCACTGCAAAAAAAGCCCCAGTCACTGGTAGGAAGGATGCAGCAACAGCTGTTATAACTCACACAAATTGTCCTTGAGGACCAGAGCCCTCTATTCCATAGCAGTTTTAAACAGACACCTAGAAAAGAGCAATATTAGGACACAAGAAAGTGCAGTAATCCCCACCCTTTGCCTGGTATAGCAGTTACTCTCTCCAACTATGTTGCATGAAGAACAACTGATAGGAAGAAGTCATCCATATCTGCATGACAGCTGTATATAAGGCAAATGACTTAATGATCATCACAGTGCAGGGGGAGAAAACAGCAAAGGAGAAACATGCAAAAAGCAAATCAAGTATTTTTTTGGAAAAAAGCAAATCATGCACACAGACAGGAAAATGCACACACAGAAAGATTACAGCATTCTTGTTCTAAGACCACTATGGAAAGAATAATAGAGGATTGTATTTATTAGAACTACTTATCAGTTACTAGAGATTTGTTCTTGTGTAAGTTGCACACATGAACTAACAGACATACAGCTTGGATGTGAGATTTCAGGAGTCTAAAGAGTTGGTTCTAAAACCTTCCCTGAAGTTAATGAATTATCACTTCGTCACAGGTTACAAGTTTCAGTGTCACATACAATAATATATGAGGTTTCCCCAGAGAGCTAACACATATTTAAGTAGTAGACCTTGAGCTGCCTCATATCAAAGAGAAATTTGAAAGTCTACATACTTAACTCCTGCATTCCCTCAGAACCAGAAGACATCACAAAAGGAACTTACAGTATAGGGATTCATCAGCAGAAAGACCACACACAGGTACACAACACCTCAACCTCACATGCTTCAGGTTGTGAAAGTCAATATAAATTCAAAGGCTAGGTAGAAGGGCTTTTGAACAAACCTCGAAGCAGCACTTTTATTCAGACTAAGACTATTACACAGCTCAAGGGTCAAGATTGCAAAAAGAAAAAAAAAATTAAAAAAACCCCCACAACTTATTGTGGAGACAATATTACAGACTACACTAAGACATGTTAGTACCAAGCAAAGGATAAGGGAATCACTGTTACGCTACAGCCTGTGAAGACATACAGCAATTCCTTACAATATGATTTTTTTTAATTACACTACATATTTCTGGAGCAAATACAAAGTCCAGTCAAACCTGTCTCCAGTTACGAATAATGTTTAATAGATGATTTTTAGCAACCATCTTTCACCTTAAGCCTCACCATATTTTGTACTGCTGCATTCACAACCTCCAAAGCTGAAGTTAGGGGCCCAGAAAGTCAACAGACACTTACCATAGTGACCTGCCATAGTTTTGCATTGCTATATTGTATTTCTCAGTATCCTCTGAGTTTTTCAGCAGTGTAGCTGCCCTAAAATTAACCACATTGAATGTTACTTATCATGTGACTACAAGATGCATATTTTGAGAACAGTTTTCAGAGCAAAATGGACAACTGTTTTATATAAAAGCTTTTCTATGCTAATTAAACATAAACAGAGACTATTTTACTGTTTTAATGCATCAACATGTTCACCAAATACTGTTTCATTTGTCACCTTCCCCTCTTTGAAAAGAAGAGAGAAGGAAAAAAAACCCCAAAACAAACCCAATAGTCAACCACCTCCATTAATTAGAGTGGGATAGAGAATAAAGCTAAAACCAAGCTTGCTTTCTCCTTCAATTTCATTTAAATCCCACACAGTGAATTAGTTAATGACAAGACATACAAGTCTTAGGACATCTTTACTTTTCTGTGTTCTGCCTTTCCAAATTTGGTATAGGAACATCCACACACCCATCCTAGAATACACTTAGTTGAAATATACTGTTGAACTGAGAAAGTAAAGTTTATCTAAGGAAAAAAAAAACTTAGGTTTTTCAGCTGGTTCATGGAAAAGGAGCTTCTCTAAGTTTTCCAAGGGTCTACAGTTTACCTCTCATAGGCATAGGCTGCCTGCTGTTTTAGATCCAGATACTCATTCAAAAACCCAAACATTGCGAAAGCAGAAGCATCATCTGGATTTCTTTCTAGAAAATCAGAATTGACAATGCAGGAAAACAAGATCAGTAAGCTGTGAAAAAGCATTACAAAAACACTGCTACACTGAAGCTACAGTACATGCACTGAACACTTTGCCAAATGCTTCTGTCAGCTGCTCATGAGAATAATTTTGACCGGCTTGCAGGCAAATACAGAAGAGACAGATGACCCAAAGCATGACATCAGGGTGGCTCAAAAATGTTTAAAATATTACGATGTAACATTAATGCATAATGCACTCAATATATTTTAAGTTTTTCAGCAGGCAGATTTTTTTTAATGAAATGGGAAAGTATTCATCTTGCATTGACTCTAGTAAAATACCAGTAGAATCTTATGTTTTATTCTTAATACATTCTGAAACAATTCTGTACAATGTGCTCTAGGACAATCCTGCTTGAGCAGGGAGGTAAGACCAGATGACCATTATGGTCCCTTCCAAGACTAGTCATTTTTAATTAATTGCTAAGGCACAAATTTGTCAGCTGTCAACTCATCTCAGACTAGTAACTTTTCTCCCCAGAACAGGAAGGAAGGCTCTCTGGAGTCCCCTTAAGAACAAGGCACAAAGAAATAACAGTCTCATATTCACATCTCATTTACTGTGAGATGTATTTTCTAGCTCTCAAGAGTCAGCAACAGATTACTCAAATGACTTCTTTACAGGAATACTTGCAGACTAATGAAAATCTGCATTTCCTCTATCTGCTTTCCAGGCTAGACATATCCAGTCGGGAGGCTGGCTTGGAATCATGCACAAAACCAGAGTCCATCACCTGCTGAAGGTTAACAAAATCATATGCTTGAGAATATTGAGTTACACAGCACACAGGAACAATGCTCTGCCAAGCTTCACATCACAGAGGCAGAGGATCTGGCACTTATCTTCCCCTGCACATACAGACACATGCAAAGGGAGTCTGAGAGCAAACACCCTATGAGAAGCATGACAAGGCTCTGGTCCCTATTTTCGTTGGTCTTTGAAACAGCTAGAAGGAGTAAGCAGACAGAACCCACATCCCTTTCATTGCTGTGTGATAATGGAAATTGGTCAGTGGTCTGCTTACCCTGTTTCAGTTAGTTTAAGCTAAAAATCCTCTCCCCACCTCAGCCAGACCTCTCTTGTCTAGAACTAGTACAGGTATATTTATTCATTCTGAATGCATGTTAGGTGAGACAGGTTAGAGAGGTATTTAAATTACCTACCTGTATATTTGCTCAAGACCACTTGGGCTGCTGGTATAGCATTCATTTGAACAATGTTGTACAGATACAGTTCAGTGTTTCTGTTGGCTTTATCCTGCAGCGTTGAACATACCCAGTGGGCATAGCCTTTTGCTCCCTCAGTCTCAAAAAACAAACAGACACCCCCCAAAATACGAATCATTAAACCTGCTCAAGATACAGCAAAACAATTGCAGATTATAATACTACTAATTTTTGTTTTAGGACAGAGTTTTGGCTAAAAATCTGCGTCAGTGTTAAGCAGAAGAATATACCAAATTGAATCCCTCCACACATACTTTTAACTTGCCATCTGAGCAAAGCAAATCCTTATGTTTTCATATAATGTGCTGCATGATTGTACAGACAATAGGCAAAAAAAAAAAAAGCTATGAAAGAGTAAGTCCTCCACTTTTTTAGAACACAGGGTCCTGGCAGAATCCTTGCTCTCTCCAGAAACATTTTATGCCTTTGATCTATGTCCAGTTCTGTGGAACAAGGAGAATGTTTATTCATGACTTAAAGAGCTGATTTCTTGAACCCTTGGGACTAAAAAATTTTATAAAGCCTGCTATACAATACCAGCATAAGTCAGCAACAACATGGAAGCCAGACAATCTCATCTGAAACATGACTGTAGCAGTTTCACTACTCAAGACATGCCTGTTTAAAAAACATTATCTCCTAAGCAGAGAGACTGGATGTACAAAAACTTCAGAACAATATAACTGTTACACTTACATGCATACTGAGTTCAGTTGTGTGCCTGAAGAGATCCATAGTATCATAGCTGCCTACAGTCTCTGCAATAAGAGCCTAGAGGGAAGCAAGAGCTGCTATGGTCATGTACTTTAAAAATTATGACATTGACAAAAACCTTAGCTCATATTATGTCAGACATATCTTAAGCATTCAAGATGAACACACTTTTTTCTCATAGCCCACAAGCAAGATTGGTTTTAAAAACAAAATGAACACAGGAGAAACACAAGCAGTCTCCACTGTATCAGTAATTTAAACTCTTTGGCTGCTACCCTTCAGAACAAAGACTTGCATGTATTAGAACAATTTGTAACAACATCTGAAAAGAGCTGAATTTCAACATGTGATGGTGCTAGTTCTTTTCTAGAATCCAGTTTTCAATTAGATATCATTAGCAGGTGAGCAGCATGGCATTATGAAATTCACCCATAATGATCATAAAAGTCACAAATATCTCAACTATTCACAGATGGCCTAGATCACTAGATATCAGAAGGCGCATGTCAGCTATCAGTAGCAGGGGAGGAAGGGACTTCCCAGAAAATGAGAAGTGTTTTGTCCCAGGTACATTAGAAGCTTACTTATTCTGACAGTGGCATTAGAAAGGGGGACTGAGATGAGAGTTGGGTGGTGCCATTTAATGAATTAATGGTACAGCTGAAGCCGAAATAACTATCATCTTATAAAGACAGTGCTTTGTTGACAATTGTCTATAAAAAGCCTCAGAGCATAGTGATTGTTTGGTTAATAGTTTGTTAGAGAACTCACAATATCAGCCAGAAAAACATCCATCATATGAGTGTGTCTGATGAACACAGTAGCTTAGATTGTATTACCACTATGGAAACAAAGGAAGTAGAAGCTCTCTTAAAACACCATTTTTAGGAGCATGAATAAGTGCCAGTTACGAGGCTGAAGTTTAAGTTCTTCAAAAACTGGGTTTTGCGTGCAGTTTCATGATTTTTCATCATACCTGTCCAATCCAACACAAGAGGTAAGAAGGTTCCAGAGACTGGGCTACCTTGAAGGCTTCATGAGCTTGCTGTAGAACCAAATAAAACACTGCTGTTGAACTGCCTGGTATGGTAACAGAACACTTCTGAGCACACACAGGTACTAACATGCAGTAGTATTAGAAGAGACTTAATGGACCAAATTAGGTCACTACTAAAAACAGCTTCTGTTCCACAGAGAACAACACATTGCCCAGAGAAATAAACCAGTTTAGTCTTAAAGAAAACAAAAATAAAAATTAGAAAACTTCACAATATCAAAGTTCCCCTCCCTTCTAAATATGCTTCCTTCCCAGCTAGAGAATTCAGAAGCTAAATGAACCCTTGGAACAATTTAAAAATCTGACTCTTGGAGGATCTAGTTTTGAAAATTTGCTTTTTTATAATACAAACGTATTTTCAAAAGGATAAAACTGATTATCACCCACAAGTCATCTCCCTATGGCCTACACATGCTTAAGAGTTCCTCCCTTAATCTGGCACAAGGGGAACCAAGTCTTAGCATTAGCAGTCTTAGCAGTAAGCAGTCTGTACTATCAAGTTATTTTTCTTAAAAATAATTCTGACCATCACATTTCCAGTCAAACAAAATTTCTGTAATTTCAACCAGCAAATAGGACAGGATGTACTTTAACTGCGTGAGAGCTTCAGACTTCACTTAATATGCACTCAGATTTTTCTCCGGAGAAACTCTGAAGATTAAAGTGTTACAGTAAATCATATATTTGCTGATGAGCAGAAAGTAGGTATCTACGGGAACTCAAACACTGGGAGTTCAGTCCATGACCTACAACTAGAAGTTCTTGGCCAAACCTGGCATGCCCTGGCTTGACTAACCACTTCTCTGTCCTTCCATTAAGTTTTCATTCCAGCTGCTGGAAAGCAATTTTGCCAATTCAGCAGAAGTTCACAATTCACCTAACCTTAGCCCCCCCAGAACAAATTTTGAATTTATCTGCATTCCTCAAGTGCCAATCTAATTTCTTTTGAAGGATGTATATTTTTTGAATTTCAAAGGGACATTTGAAATTGACACTCCCATCCCCATATATACACTCTTAAAAAAAAAAAAAGAAAGGAAAATTATACTTGAGGATGGGAAATAGATTACCTCAATGTTTCCAGTTGCCAGATACAAAACCCCCAAGTTGGTCCAGGCAACAACATTCTAAACAAAACAAATAAAGTTAAAACCAATATATTATTACACTCCTCAGAAATAGCAGTGCATCAGGGGAAATGTCTTAAATGCCCACTTGAAACAGATGGCAGCTGCCTACAGCACTTACAATTTGCTCAGCTTGAACAGATTTGATGAACGAATGTTGTGCAAGAGCATAATTCCCAACAGCTGGGGGGAGAAAAAAAATGGAGACCTAGATGTAACTGAATTTCAAAACACCATTAGTCAAGCTTCCTTCTAATTAAGGACGTTAGAGATCTAGGGCTGTTACTGAAGACTTACCACTACAAGAAGCAACTACACCAAGCGCATTCCAATAAAGATGATTTTTGCTGTCAAGTCTCACAGCTTTTTTGAGACACTGGAAGAAAATGAAATGTGGATTATAATGATTAAGAGAGCAAAAATTATGATTTTATGCACTTACTTATTCAGAGATGTAGGTTTTATTGTGTACAAAGAGAATATGCAGAGAAGCATGAACAGCAGTTTAAAGAATGTACTAGGAAATACAGGCAATACCTGCAAAGACTTCTCTAACAGTTCACTGATCTCATTCATGTCAGCGCCCACTGCTGTGAGGTGCTCCGCTTGGCGATAATAATTTATTCCAAGATCACACCATATGCTTGGCAAAGACATCAATTTTAAAGCTCTGCCATAACACCTACAGAAACATGAATCACAGAATCATTATTCTGAGTCTCTGCACGAAGAGCAGAAAGCTGAAAAAGTATTCAAAAGAGTGCTTAGAAACCTAAACAAAGTAAACATACATAAATACAAACAAAACCAGACAAGAACTTAAAGCAAAAAAAAACCAACTAATACATTTTCTTTCAGGCACTTATTGTGTGTCCGAATCTGGTCTAAAGGCAATCTGTAGTGCTTGCCACTACAGATTGCCTTTAGATGCCACAGCTGTGATTATGTAGGTGTGCATTAAATCAAAGCTCTGTCAGTTACATTATGCATGCTTTTACTTAAAACAAACATCAGTCATTTTTACAGTTCATCAGGCTTCCCCTAGGAAGTACTGGACTTTACAGATCATGGTTGAGATTCACCAAGCAGATACACTTCCTGCCTTACAGATCCAGCTGAAAAAAATTTAGAGGGAGTCACAGAACAGTGAATTTGTCACAAGAAATTTTTTACAAGAAAGAGGCACAGACAGAAAGCTGAAAGTATTATCTTGGACTTCCATTGTCCTGGGAGAATTAGTCAGCAAATACCACAACCACTGCATTTAAACAGCTGTGATTTGTGGAACAGCAGAGAGAATGTAGTCATGCACCTGGAGGCAGAAAGGAGAAGAGCAGGTGCTGACAGCACTGTGGCAATACAGGAAACATACCCGGAAATAAGTAGTGTAATCTGGAAGAATCATGAGAATCCATTTACCCAATGTGCACGTATCAACAGATCAGCATGTCTTCCATTTTCTACAAATTAAATAGTCTAGAATACTTGAGACTCTACAGAGTCTTACACAACAGACAAGCTCTTAACAATAAAAGAATATTACCTTCCTCCCAGTATGAGAAGCTCATTTTTCGTCAGCACCTGTTTGGTTTCATTTTTACTCAGAAGGGATCCTAGTACTTGAACATTCACTTTGGCTGGTGAAATAACATGTACACTAGTACAGGTATCTCCTAACAGTTTCCAGAGGCAAGATACATCAGGACGGTGCTTTACTGCCCTACAGTTACAAAGAAAACACACATAACACCTACTCAGATACTGCAACATCCTTTTCTGAATAAAAGTCACTGTGCCACTTTGTGCCACAATGTGCCACTCTGAAGAGCGGCACAACCTCAAATGCAATTAATCAGTAAGGTGTTTGATTTAATCCAGTTTCTTCCTATTCAAGCTACAAGTCTAAAAGACCAAAATTTAAAAACAACAATAAAAAGCAACCAAACAAAACCACCCCAACATGTCAGCTGACTACATGCACTCTTGCATTTGTCATATTAAAAGACATTACTCATCTGCAGAAACTTGATGGCCTTTCTCCTCTAACAGCAGTTATTCCAAGGTTTAATTTAGCACATCTTGTATGAAATGCAGAACAAAAAGACTGAGAAGGAAGGACTTATTTTCCTCTTATCCATTATTTTTTGTGGATATTTTCTGGGGAATACACTCCTCCCAGATCCATATATCAGCAGGACTACAGAAGAGAACTCTGTGTCATTTCACACTTTTTTTAGAATCAAATGACTCTCTATATTTGAAAAGAAAAAACATAAAACTCTGTAATTGCCATTAATTTAAGCAGCCTGTGTTTAGAATCTGTTACTCAAACCATTTTTAATAAACACATTCTTACTTCTAGATTAGAAGTTCTAGTCCATTTGATTCAGTCTAACTGAAAATTTTAAAACTCTTATTTTTAAATAAATTTAAAAAATTAACTCTTATTTTCTGCCTGTCAACCCACAATCCCAGCAGAAATTAAGTGAATATTTAGTACCAACCTTGTAAAATATGCAAGGGCCTGCTCTATGTAATCCACAGCCTTCCTATCCAAATAGTTATCAAGGGCTGATCTTGCCAGCATGAGATAACACTCACCAAGTCCTGAAAGTGAGAGAAAATATTGTCTGTGAAAATAAATGCTCTTATGATATGCTTAAAAGTACAGTGCGGAAGGAACCTGGAAGCTGGGTCAGCATTTCTGCCTTATGCAAAAGTCTATACCCTGCATACACTGTAACAAAATCAAAACACCTACAATGCTCCCAACAAAGACTTTGCTTTTAAACTATCTTGTGAAGTGTGAACTGTAGGATCATTTGGCTATTAAAATAAACCTAAATCATTATTTAAAAAATAGCATTTAAACTTTGGGTTTATCTTCAAATATTAAGTAAATCCATACTGAGAAATCTGCATTGTTACACCTTTGACAAATACACTAATTTGCAGTTTACATGAGTGAAAAATCAATCCTGAGAAACAAAAGGAATAAAGAATGTCAGGGTAGGCAGAAGGGAAATATTCAATGAAGAAAACCTGAAGCCAGCATTATTTAATTCTATTTATATACTAATTTACTTCATATGGTGTGTTGAGTCTGGCTGAGATGGAGTTAATTTGACCCGTAGGAACCCTCATAGTGCTGTGCTATGTACTGGTAGCTGGAAAGGTGCTGATAAGACACCAGTGTTTTGGTTGCTGCTGAACAGTGTTTGGAACAGCATCAAGGCAGTCTCTACAAAATTCCCTCCTTTAGCATTAGGCTGGGGGTAGTCAGAATCCTGAGAGGAGACACAGCCAGGACAGCTGATCTAAACTGACCAGAGGGATATTCCATACCACATCACATCTGTTCAGCCATAAAAACTGAGCTATAAATATGGAAGAGACTGGGGCGGGGGGGCACTTGTTATCACATTTGTTTTCTGAACCAATGACTAGGCAGACTGAAATCCTACTTCATGAGAAGTAGCTGGACATCACCTATTCATAGGAAGTAGAGAATAAATTTTGTTTTCGTTTGCTTCTTCATGTGGCCTTTGCATTTGCTTTATTAAACCACATTTGTCTTGACCCATGAGTTTCTGCAATCTTATTTTGTCTTCAGTTCACATCTTGCTGAGAAGGGGAGTGACAGAGCAACTTGGTGGGCAGCTGATGCCCAGACAAGGTCAACCCACCACAGCTGGAAATGGTTCCACTATGAAAAAGGAACTGCATCATAGGTAAAAATTTCTAACATTTTGGAAATAGTAACTGCTTGCTTTACACATATGCTGGCACTAGCAGTGATTCTGTCCAGCCCTAAGTCACTGGATATGAGTACCATTCACTCTCAGATTATTTTGACACTTCTGAAGCTACTTCCTCATGCTACTGTAATCCTCCACCTATACCAAAACAGAGTTTTGCAAGAGTCTTTATCTTGACTCCCCAGAAGCCCCAAGATCATGAGCTTATCAGATGTCAAGATCAAAAAACAAAATTTATTTTATTCCCCAAAATTACACGAAAGATACGCTAGAACAGAGGCAGAATAAGTATTTAGTAGCACAAAATCAAAACACATTGAAAAGATGCAGTGAAATAACACCAGTAAAGTTATTCACTCAACTACCAGAGACTATGCTTCCAACAGCTCAACTAAGAAACTGGTCAAATGGATCAGAGCAGTTGAAAATAAACACTGATGGGACAGTCCAAGAACTTCAGAGAGTTTTAAGAAGGTCCACAAAATTTACAATATTGGACCAAACATCATAAGAAGTCTCTAAGAAAGTGAAGGCTGTTTGGAGACTTTAAAGGATTTACAGCTAACAAATCAGAGGTTACAATGTGAGCCTCTAAGAAGGAAGACTCAGGACATGTAAGAAAACAGTAAGTATAAAGGCAACTATGGGCAGGAATCTTGATACTGTGTACTTAAATACTCAAAGCATTTTAATACTAGTAACACTGTCAACTGTTACCTACAGACACTGAAAAAACCATATGTATGTGCACAGATCTATACACATCTGTGCAAACTGCTGCTGCAGTCAACTCTTCCCTTCTTGCCCAACAACTAGTAAAACTGCCTAAATGCAATACACTCCAATTCCATTATGGAGCTTTTACCATGTCACTTCAGTCTTGAAAAAAACTAGTGGAGTTATACAGGAGGAGGTAGATAAGTCAACCATACTGTAACTTTTTCAGATTAAAAACCCACTGTTGCAATAATAACCCAACATTTCTGAATTAACTCTTCCAAAGAATCAGTTTAGATTCATCCAGAAATCAGAAGGCCTTACATACCATGAAAAAAATAATTACAAATTCAAACTAGCATCAAGCAGCAAGCAGCACCTGCTTCAGATTGGTATATGGGGTGAGAATGATTGAAGACTAAGTGGCAAGGAGAACACAAACAGAGCAATTATTCATTTTTTATCAAAATTTTATACACTCCCTGCATTATATAACTGCAGAATCACGGTTCCATAATGAAGAAGTTGCAATTGCCCCACTTCTCTCTATTCCTACCTATATCCTGAAGGTCTCTACCCCTGCCACCTTGTAATGCCTGTGAGATCTCTTGGGATTCACTGCTATTTTTCACCACTTGAAAAAGCTGAGAGGGGTCTGAATCACTAGACTAACACAAGAAGTGAGGAATGCATGGTCAGGAGCAGAAGGAAATCAGCCCACCTCTTTGAAATGGCAGTCTGATTTCATTGCCTGTTGAGCCAGTCTTTTACTGCTTAGGTAAAACTGCAGCCCTGTTAGCAGGCTTCCTCTATGTATCTTCAATTCTCCTACTCATTTGGCCTAGTTAGCCACATAGGATTAACTACCTTTCATACTTACATGAAAGATAATCACTCACATTCATCATAATTTAAGAGTTTTTCAGGAATTTGTAATACTACAAATTAACTTCCATGTGAGGGACCTCATGGCCCTACATACCCAAAATACAACTCTATCCTTCCATACAAGAAAACCTCAATACACCACAAGAAAACCTCAATACATCAAAAACTCCTCCAAAAGACTGTAACACTACAGTGTGTAAAGGGAGGAAAAGCGAACACTTTCAAATTCAGACATACTACCTTTCAGTGCAGGCACATAGTTTTCTGTCTTCTTTAGTATTTGTTGATAAGTAGCTATAGCATTTTCGTATTTGCCTAGAATTTGCTCAAGTGCTGCAGCTCTGTAAATGCTGTACACAAGTCCTGGATTCAGCTCACTTGCTTTCCTGAAGGATTTCAGAGCTGTTGAGTAGCTACCTCTGTTGAAGTAAGCCTCCCCTAGAGACTCCCAGCAGTTGGAATCCTTTGGATCAGCCCTGAGAGCCGCCTGCAAACTGAAGATATCAAGACATAAGTTTATTTAAATGAAATATGATACAATTTAACATAAATTATTTCCTTTCATTGTATATGCTCAGGACACTAATTTTGCATTATATACTCTTCAGGACACAAATTCACAATTACATAAAACTTTTAAACAAAGCATAGTAGGATTTTCATCTTCAGAGGACATTACACAATTTCAGGAATTGTATCTCACCCTGGCTACTGAGTGCTATAGCAGCTTGTCTGTGCCTGTCACCAGGCTTGTTAGTACAAAACACTGCTATGTTAACAAGACTACATTCTGTGAATTCTAGAACTGAAGACAATTTAAGAGAGACTCACTCAGACCCATTTCCCTTTGTTAAGTACAAGCTACAATCACCTAACTTATTTTGAAAACTTGCTATAAGCAAAGACTATTTTATTGGGATTTGTAGAAAACGACTTAAACCAACCACCAGTTGTCTTACTCAGCCACTGCTTGTGACGGCTGACCAGTTCTCAAGTAGTAAAGTCCACGATGAAGCCAGGCCCATTTTGCTGTACCAGGTCTTGCTTTTTCAGTTACCTCATTCAGGATTGACAGAGCAGTGTCCTAACAAAGCAATAAATGCCAAGTTAGTAAACAAAAAACATTTAAAAATATTCTTATAACTTTCTAGAGCAGCAAGGTGAAGGATGGAAAAAAGAAGTTACACAAGCTAAATAAAGAAAATCCCCAACTTTCTCCTTACGTCCCCTACTGAACAAAATGCTTCATCTATATCACACATGATGACTCTAATGTAATGCTTGGTTCTCCCACCCTTCTCCCAAGATAAATTTAATTTGGAATTGGAACATAAAATTGAAGCAAGCCCAACTATAAAAGCTGCTAAGCAATGACAGAACATTTGTTTTCTGATCCTAAATATAGAGGAAACCTGAAGTGATTCCTCAAACAGGAGGATTAATAGAAGAACAACAAATCAGAAGTAATCTGACATTCTGAATGTACAATACCATGTCTCCAAGTTCCACACTTAAATTGACAGCTGCTGTTCCAGATTCTTCATCCGTCTCATCCAGTTCAAAAGCCTTTTTATAGCAACCACGAGCTCTGCTTTTGTCTCCAGCAATGTCTCTGTAGTAGTTACCTAGATAACAAAAGGCACTTCCCAAGTAGCTGTCCAATTTTGCAGCCTATAAGGAAATACCAACACACTATCAGACAGCATTCTAAAGGATTATACTCATAAACAGGTTCAGTGACAGCTACTTGTTCAGCCTCTGCTTATCATATTTTAAGCCCCTTCTGTTATATATTTGAGCTGTCAAACTTTATTTTAAAATTGCACAGATTACCTGAGCTTTAAATATCTGGAAAATCTGCTACAAATCTCATGACACCAAACATTTTGTACTCAAAGTACTAAAATAGTTGTGCTAAGAGAAAGTAAATCTTTATTTCATGTTCTACTCTGTTTCCATCATTATGTTCATACTCTTACCATATAACACCAGAATTAACTCCAGCCATGTCTAAAGTTTCAGTTCCTTCTTAGATGCATTTGGCAGATTTGCTTATAGTTAAGAAACTGACAGCCTCCAAGCAGCAGAAAACAGCTTTGTCAATAATTATAAAGATTGCATAAAATGGTTTAAAACCAAAAGAACTGTTCAACTACATTTGCCACTATACTCAGCTGTTTATTAAAGTGCAAGCAGCAGGTAATGATTTGAGTTTTCAATACCTATCACGAAGTTACATGAAGAGTTTACAGTGCTTAGAGTTTTATTTTGTATACTTCCAAGTTACTAATACAGATGTCAAACTAAAGCTTTTGGATTCATGTTATTATCTATGTTCAGAGAAAAAGTCACAATAACTAAAACCCCAAAGATCAGGAAAAGCATATAAATTATGGGGCTTTACCAACTTACATCCTTGTACAGACAATGAAACCCTAACACCATTCTCAACTTTTTTTCCTTTATGTTTTTCCAATTTGAATTCTGCCCTCCCCCTTTCAAAAGGTCTTCAAAGACATATGCTGTCTAGAGGCCTCCACTTTCCAACCCCAAAGGAGAGACGGTTGAGGGAATCACCACTAGGTTTTGCCAATTCAAAGGCCTAAAGAATTAGTTGAAAAGAGGAAAACAAAAGCAGGGAGATTCAATGTAACCGTACAGCTCCCTGCAATGCCTTTTTGCACAGCAGAACCTAGTTTGCAGGCTCTGGAGGTTCATACATTGTACAAAGGACGATATTCAAGTTTCTCGTTCCAGTGAGTATGTTTTCCATATTTGGTTTCTGATGTAGGAAAACACTAATTCTACATCAACAGTTAAAGCAGTCTTTACCTTCAAGAACTGAGTGAGTGCTTTTCCTTTGTCTTTTCTTGTTTCATTGCCCATGAACCAGTATGTGAGCCCCAGGTACTGATGATACTCTGCAGTTCCAGCCTTTCTTTCAATAGCATTTAGAAAACTAAACAAAATGAAAAAAGGTCAGGTCAGACAAATTCCCAAAAGCTGCAAACCAGTATATTTTACTATCCCATAACACTTCCCTGTTAGAGGAAAGAAAACAAAAGTCTACCTTTTTTCTGCCTGGTCATAGCTCTTTTGGGAATAATGGATGAAACCCTCTAGAGCATGGGCCTCAGCCAGATCAGGGTGGGACAAGAGAAGTTCTTGTGAAACCTGCAAAAGGATGTAATTTTTTCCCAGTTACTTCCTCTATGAAACCAAGAATTGTACTTAGCTCACAGGAATGACAAAAAGCACTAACCTTTGCAGCCTGATCCATTAAACCTTTGTTTAGATAAGCCTGACCCCTGAGAGCTGAAATCACTGGATCACTGCTTCCATCTACAATCTAGAACTCCAAGTAATAAACACAATTACTTTATTATTTCCCCACATTAAGAAGTCAAAGTTGTCAAAAGCAGACAGATTGCATGAAGATAAAGACAAAAAAGCATTTAGAGGTTTTTTCTATTACCCCTGAGAAAATTTAGAACAATTCTGATGAAGAGCAAGTAGAAGATTGTAAGGACAAAGGGGCAGAAATATGAAGAACAACAAAGAATGAAACCGTGTGACAAAAACAAGGGGAAGCAACTTCTGCCAAAGCTTAACCATTCAGTAACATGTTTTTCTTCATGACTAATGACAAGTGAGCGATGGACATAGGAGATTATAACATGAATTCAAATTAAGATGGGTAACACCACAGAACTAGCAAGCAACCAGCAAGAGTGAGCAAGACCAGACAAAGTCAAAAGTGACAGCTTCCAAAATTAGAACTGCAAATGAAAAAGAGCTGCAGCAAAGCCTGGAAAAGCAGGAACGGAAGACATGTTTGAATTACACAACAGCTGGTAGGAATGGTCTAAATCACAAAGTTGAAAGGAGGCCAGGGTAGAAGTACTTGGCTTAAGTACAGAAAGATAAGAGCACTTTGTAATATTAAAAAAAAACCCAAAACATTTCAGTCAATAAAAATACCTGCTCAAGTGCTTTAATGGCTTCTTCTGCAGCATCAGCATCAGCTATTTTAATCAAAGTCTCTGCTTTCAGCTGAAAGGCAAGATTCTTCCACCGAAGATTAGGACCCTCAGGAGTTCCAAGAGCCTCAAGAGCTGTTGACAAGAAGAACCTTTCATCAAGTTAAATGAGAAAAGAAAAAGTACACAGAGCAGCATTCTTCCAAATACTTTTAAAACCGTGTTAACTACATTTTTTCTGCCTAATAGAACACTATTCAGACTGCCCTCCCCCATAAATAAGAAATTGTCCTGTAAAATTTATATTCATTCAAGTTTAACAATTAAGTCAATTCTAGGAGGTCATCTAAGATGCAGGTATACTGATTGCTTTCTAGCTGCTGGCTTTAAAAATTAAGTGCTATCATTTTGCTCATTAGAGCTCTAAAGAAAAAATGACCTTTCAACAGACAAGCTGCTCTGCATTTCAGTGTTCAAATGAAAGAATACTACTGAGAACCGGGATTTACCTGATGCCTATAAAAAGTTACTTTGTAACCCTTCATACAGTTCTGATTACTTTTTGAATACACATCATCTCACGTCAGAGATGGAAGGCATCTCTGTTGAGCATCACCATTCTCCAAAGGCAAGAACTTCCTGTGTAACTCAATTAATTGTATTTATTTATTTTCAGGTACAATGAGCTGTTGTCTCATTTGGTACAGTCACTAAGACAGGACAAGTAAAAAGCAATGTTTCCCCAGAATTGTCTCTGACTTTCTACACGTTTCGGACTCAAGAGCAATTTCTGCATCAACAGCATCTTTTAGCAAGGAACTTAACTTCTTGCATAGAAAAACAAAACTTGTTTTGTTTGCTCTGAGCTTGACATTTTAGTTGCATTTGGCACTAGTCAGACCTCACCTATGAAAACAAAACACTCAATCTTTATTTATATTCCACATCATTTGCATCTTCACAGAGTTCAAAATTATCTCCTTTCCAGGCTAGAAAAGGACTTGACAGGCTATTTATTTGTTCTCATATGCTGCATTTTTTAGCCCATGTGACCAACCTCACTTCTAGTCTATTAACTTCTACTCTTATTTTCTTTTTGAGATGGGGTAGATAGTTACCAAAACTACACACAGATTTTATTGTGCTGCTGAAGTTCTTAATGCCACTGTGTGTTGATGGTATGTTTCTCTAACCATTCCTTTCTCTGAAATTGCTAATATTTGACTTGCCTGTAAAGCACAGCAGGGGAAAGAAACAGTCCTATTTTTTCATACCAAATGAGGACCTTCTGCACCTTTCTTCAAGGAGAGTGTAGTGTAGCTTTGTGAGAACACTTTTCCCCACAACTCTATCTGCATTTAAAATAATGAATAAAATTCTATAGTCTTAACACTCAGTTATGCACTCTGGTAATCACCTCAAAGTTTTGCAGTCTACTTTGCATAGCAGCAAACTATAATTCTACTACTCAGCATTTATAAACAGAAAAGGTATCAGGGAAAATGTCAGGGATACCTCCTTCCAGCCTGAAAACATACATACTTACTATACTGTGCTCCACCTTTTAACTTAGAAGAAAAAAACCCCAACACTCAAAGTTACAGCTTTGCTTCTTAGCCCAAGGCTACTAACAGTCAAGTAAGGGATCTTACCAATTACCATCTGGAAACCTCCTTTATTCATGAGCTAATAAGCTCCGTGAAGGAGTTCTAAATTAGCAACTTTCAAAAGGCCATGCTGTCTACCCCAAAACATTTTTCTACATAAATTCTTTAATTCTATTGTTTTAGTTTACACTATTTCAACCACTAAATATACCACACCTGTCAGTATTTTCCCTGAACTTTCCTTTTTAAAATTCAGAGCCATGCCATCTACTTCCAAGTATCTGGGTGCCAAGACAGTTTCAGCAAGCAATTATGGAAACCCCTTAAAACTTCAGCATTTCACCTCTGTCAATTCTTAAGCTGGTATCTCATAGTTCCTTAATGCTATGTTTCTTTGTCTTGTTTTACACACGCTGCTATTAACACTGTAATCATAGACAAGTTGTTAGATCAATCTGCTGAAAAGAAGGGTCACGGTACGAAGTTATCCTGAGATCTTCCATACTGAGCACAGATGGGAAAACAATTTCCTCATTTTCATTCTTTCTCCAATAAATTTCTTTTTTACCTATTTCATTCCGTTTTCATTTTTCCTCCACCTAAATTTATAGGTCTTTTGAATTCCCCTCACGAGCAACTACCTTCGCTTGATTTCCCATGATTGTTTGGCCAGGTCTGTTTGGCTACTTTTACTTCTTCCAGTCATTCTTAAAAACTTTTCACTGCATTTCTCTCTGCCACAGAAGAAGTCCACTAAAGCCGCCCCTTCATTTATAACTATCAGAGAGTGGCCCTGCTCAGTTGAGATATGCATCACTAGATAGCAATAACTGCCCTCACTGCCAGTTAGCACAGATGAAGTTTTACACTCAGTGAGTTTCTTTAGATGCAGCTGTACTAGGCATTCTTTCTGCATTTTACCTTAATTTGATTAAAAATCTGTTTTTCATATTGATTATCTACCAGGTTAAGTATTTGAGACACCTACCTTGTGGTTTCAAGCAATCTGTCACTTGCCAACATTGGTCAACCACCAGCAGAAGCAGCACAGGAGAACACTTAAACCTTCTAAATATTAACCATCAGACAGCTTTCTGGATCCATTTAGCCAAGTATTTTCTCTGTTCCTGAGACTATGCACCATAAGGTGCTTTTCAGCTCTCATAAACCAAGAGAGGCAGCACAAGCTTGAGACTGCAAAAAGCAAAAGACTGTAACTACTGCTAACTCAGACCTACCATAATAAGGCCACATTGCCTGGACCACACAAAGCAGTGCAGCACTGCAACTGCTCTTTAAAGTAGTAGGCAGTTACCTTGATTGCAGGACAGGACAGCGTTCCTGTGATCATGGATTTTCATCTGTGCCTCTGCTAGATAATACCATGCTGCTGGACACTGGTTAGTCTTCTGCAAACCTAGTAAGAGTTTAAAAAAGACACTTTAAAAATTGCTTAGAGTTGCAAATACACTGTAGCAAGTATATACATGATTTCCATGTAAGCCCATCAAAAACATATTATCAATCAGATAGTTAAGACTTGCTGTAATTTTTCTGAGTCTTATTTTAGACTGTTTTGGACACAGAAGCCTCCGTGCAACAAGGCAAAAACCAGAAAGCATATAAGTTAGGCTTAATTTTGCATATAACATTACATAGACTAAAACTTTCTGATGAATCTGCCTTAATTAAGACTCACTAATAAAACTGAATTTCTGTCTTCTGATGTATAACTACTAAGTAATCACTGGAAGCCTCAACACCTAAGATGCAAACACATGGCTCATTGGAAGAGACATGATTTTCAAAAACTCTCTACATTTATGCATTATACCAAGAGCCTTCTCTTTGCATTCTCTCTGCTGTAAGCAAAATCTATGTGTAAAAGTAAAAACAGAAAAACAACTTAATATTAATTAAAATAAAATACTATCTTTTGTCAAAACATACAATGGCCATTTAAGCCAAAAGAATTTGTTTTCCAAGGAATACCTTTTCCTCTTCATGTGCTCTTAGGCACATGAAACTTTCATTTCATATTTTAGGCAAAATGTTGTTTCACTGTAGAATATTCCAAAATTCAATTTCAGAAACAATCTTATTCTAAATCTAGAGGAATGGATGCAGAACATCATAGCATAGTCTGACTCATGAATGCTTACATCCCAATTATTTACCAGTTTCCACTGTTAGCTGCCACCCTCACCCACCACAAAGTGAGGGTGAGCAGTCTCATTTTCCCACTAGTATACTTATCAGTATTTTAGAAAGAGTTTTGCCATTTCAATACAAGCAACTTAATTTATAGATGAGTAAGCCAAGTCTTCAGCAAATATGGTTACTGTAGAACAACAAAAAAGAAAAAAACTCTTACAATATTTCTCTCTAAATACTCAGTGTGAGTCTTTATCCAACTTAGAATGAAGTAACTTCAGAGAAAAGTCATCTTTGTTCAGACAGAGAAAAGCAGTGACTCTACTAGAGAGGTTGCATTACATTTTACTTCATAAATTTCACATTCCTTCATTTACTGCTATTGCTCCAGTTAGTGTTTCATATAGTTATTTCCCCAATAACAGTATGATTAAAAATGATTTACCTTAAAACACTACAGAACTTACTATAACACAAATGAAAGGCTTCAGAGATGCTATACTTAAAGCGATATTTAAAGCATTTCAACACAGTCAGACAAAGTGTTCAGCATTCTTTTAAAATCTAGCTCATCTTAATATTTGCAAACTACTATGCAACTATAAGATTCCCTAAGCTTTCAACATAATCTGGTGTTCAAGTTATACACTATTCACATCTCATACTACACATTTACCTTCAGTAAGACTTTTAACAGCCTCCTTGTATTTATTTTCTTTGAGGCATTTTATACCAAAGCCAATGATGCCTGGACCACTGCTTGCATCCATCTCCAAAAGTTTCGAGAAACAGTGCAGGCCTTTTTCCGACAAAGTACCTGGTTTCAGAAAAAGACACGTTTTGTAGGGTTTTAGATTAAAAAATAACTGCAACAGCTTACCTTATCTATGTAAATGATCACTATCCTTTTGAGTTCAAAGTGATTTTCCAAAGGCTCTACACACTTACTATCCTCCATCCCATAAAAAAACCAAAACCCAAGAAGTAACCTAAATACTCAGTACTGTGAGCACAAAATAAACTGACAGTCTGAAACCTGAATAACTACTTTGGCTAAATTACTCCAGGTATACTTCCTTTATTAATAAATAATTAATATAATAATATTAAATAATGTTAAATAATAATATGCTTTTCACATAAGTTCAGCTGAAAGCCCACAGGCCAAAATCTGTCACAAATAAATCAATATAATTTCCTTCCAAAAGAGACATTGTGTACCTACTAATTTGCTGGGATAAGCTTGCTGAAACTACCTCGCTGTAAAACCATATAATTTAATGTTTTAGCTTAATTTTAACTGATGTCACTAACTTTTGGTGCTTGTGTTTAGCTGTGATTGTAGAGTTGGCAATATTTACAAGAACTTTGTGACTTGTTGCAACAATCTTCAAACTATTATTTTCCCTAAGAAATTATTGATTCATGTGGCATTACAGTTGCTTTCATCTGCATTTGCTAAAGGTGACTTTACAATGCATCTAAATTAACAAGCCTGTGAGAAGGGGAGGACATGAAGGATTAAAACACATGACTCAGATCTAAACAAACAACCTTTCTAAAACAGAAAGCATCCTTCCCCCTCCAAGAAGCTTGTAGGATGATGAGATATTGCCAGTGCTAGTGTACAAGAATTGCACTAACCTTTTCCTTTGAAAATTAGTTTCTGCTCGTTTCTCCAAAATGTAAAGTATTTTCAAACACTTTACAAATTGAGAGTCTCGGCCTCATTTGTCTTCATACTTCCAAAACAAAGTGAAAAATTCACACTTGCTGTATTTTGTTATCATATTCCATTTCTCCAAAACAGGAAAAACTCTTTTTCTACCTAAGCTGGAAGTTATTCCTAGAGGGGTATTTTTTTTCTGACTTGGTTTCCTTGCTTTAAAAAGACACAAAATCGATTTCTGATGCCTTAAACAACAGAATGAAAAGCTAAAATCCAATAATTACCTTTGAAAATTTTGAGGAAGTGTCCAACCCTATTGCAATGTTGTTCAGTAAATGACTAAAAATAGTAATGCATAGTTTCAGATCCCTGCACTTCTGAACACACCAGGTTTTGTCTTTTTCCCCTCAAAAGGTCTCCTTTTCTACTCAGAATACATATCTAAACAGATCTGTTATTCCCTACTCACAAGGCACACTCTCTAACTTAGTTTCACAAATGTTCATCTGGGGTTTTTCTGTGGGTTTTTTTGCGTTTTTTTTTTTTTTTGTGATGGAAGAGAATCTGTGTCAAAAATAACCTCAGCATAGTTCATCGTGAACCTCAGAGCACTGGCTAACACCCTTTCACTTTTCTTAAAAGGTCAAGAAGCTAATCTTCATTTATCCAGAGAGGCTGCTTTCAAGTGAGGCATTTTTCTTCGAAAATTCAAAGAGCTGGACTTCCCTTACAGCAGGTTTTTGTCACTTACAGTCACTGTAACTTCAATTACAGGGCAAGGAAATGACAAGTCAAGGACCAAAAACTTATTTCCAGAAACATAACACAGAAGTAAAGAAAGTACTTGTACACTCTTTGTGAAAGGTAAACACTTGTAAACAGTTTGTCACAAAATAAACTATTTAAAAAATTTAAGCCCCAGAAATGCCTAAATCCATCATACTCACCTGACTGAACAAAGTGCAAGCAAAGTACTTCCAAAGGGTAAGTCATAGTAGGGTACAAAGCCATCATATCATCACAAGCCTTTTCCAATCTAGCGACTTCATGAGGAAACTAGAAAGGAAAAAAGAGTAAACAGTTATTTATGTGAGTTCTCAGATGCGAAATAACAGATCTATTTTCTTACTAGAAAGATGCTTTAACATAACCTTACTTTTGACAAGCATTGTATGAAGTCTTTGTAAAGATTTTGGTGGTCTTCACCAGGAACAGTGTCAGCAGAGTGCAGTGCATGTTCGAATGCAGTCAAAAGCTGAAATAACAAAAAGCAGGAGTGCAAAAAAAATTATTCTAGGGAAATGTTATCTTCATAGAATAGAATATTTCAGTTGGAAGGAACATACAACAATCATCTAGTCCACATGCCTCAGCACTTCAGATCTGACCAAAAGCTAAAACATGTTATTAAGGGCATTGACCAAAAGCCTCTTGAATGCTGATAGATCTGGGACATCAACTGACCTTCTAGGAAGGCTGCTTCAATGTTTGACCACCCTTTTGGTAAAGAAATGATGCCACATGTCAAGTCCTGTGAACCCATCCCACACATTCCATCACTAGATGCCAGAAAGAATAGCTCAGCACCTCCTCCTCCCACTTCCTCTGCTCAGGAAGCTGCAGACAATAGAGGGCACCCCTCAGTCTTCTCCTAACTAGGAAAACCCAAAAGTTATCTGCTCCTTAGAGGAGATAACATGCTTTCCAGCCCTTCCATATTAAAGTGGGTAGTTACATGTTATTACCTAGATCCTACTTAATACACTAGTGCTATGAACAGAGAAAGACATGAAGCAAGTTTCTTATCATGAAGCAGCACTCAGCATCTAAAGCATCTAAATTGTCTAGTACAAGATGAAGGAATAATATGATGCCACAAAACATAAGATGGTACAAGGAAGGTAAAATTTTTAAGAACATAGATTGTTCTTCAAAACTAATCCCAATTCAAAGAAGGAAATTAGTTTACTATCCTATAAGGTAAACTAGTTTCTCTCTCCACTCTGGTCTAGAAATCTAGAAGTCTATCTAATCTTTTTTCTTGACTCTTTGGGGAACACAGGCACCAGAGTGCAGGCTTACAAACAAGCACGCTAAACAAAGTTGTACCCCGCTTGTCACTAGAGAAATACTGAAGTGTGTTGCCTTCAGGTCCACAGCCTTCCAGATTCAAGTGCTTTACTTGAAACTGCAGTAAGCTGTAGATTTGCTTGTGAAACTTATTCCTGAGGCTTATGCCATTTAAAAAATTGAAATTATTTTTCCTTTCCAAAAAAGCAGTGCTTCCTGCAGCACCTCTTTTCTACACTAGCTTGAAGTCAAAGCCTTTGCTTTTTTTAAAAGTACAGATCCAGATTAAATTTTCTGCTATCTGAAATAACTTCAATTTGTATTTTCTCCTTTCTGAAACACTGCTATCAAGTGGACTGGAGGTGATACATTTCCACCTTTCATGTTGAAGGAGGTTCATCTCCCAAGAACAGATAAATCAGATAAAACAAAATTAACTTTGTCCGCAGAGAACGCAGGACTCATGATCATTGTGTTTGGTTTCAATCAGCTTTGACACTTTCCTAAGAAGTTAAAGCTTAATATCTAGAGGAGAAAAGAAAATTTGAACCAAAATATTTCTATCTAGGAAAAAGAATAGGTACAAAGAAATGGAAAAACCTCACAAATCCATCTCTTCCTACTTGGATGAAAGCAGGGGAAAGTTTGCTGTTTTGAAGAACATCTGCATTGGTTTTGTGTAGCAAAGCTTTGCTAGAGGGAGGCTAAGTGGGGTGGGTTCTATGAGAAGCTGTTGGAAACCTTCCCCATGTCCAACAGAGTTGATGCAGCTGGCTTCAAGATAGACATGCCTGGTTGAGGTCAAGAGCATCAGCAACGCTGGGAGTGCCTCTGGGATAACAGATTCAAGAAGGGGAAGAAACCAGTGCAACAATGTAACTAGGCAGAGAGAGGAATGACAATATGTGAGAGTAAGAAAAGGACCCGTACTGGAGCAGTCTGCTAGTGAAGGACTACACCCTGTAGAATAAACCCTGCTAGAACAATTTGTGAAGAACTTAGGTGACTCATTACACCTCAGGCTGCTGCACATTTGCCGTTTCTGTCAGAAGGTAAAATTGCCCCACTTTTCCTCAGAAGTTTAGTACCTCTGAACATTGAGAACAGTCAACTCAGACAAACAGGCTGCAATTACTAGTTGCACTGGACATATATATGTACCTAGCTGAATAAGGAGAGAGAAACATTACCAACTGCCCAGTCTTATTATCCTGGTTCTTTGTACTGTCTTTCAGTAACTGGATCATCTTCTTCCAAAGCTGATAAAGCTCTGCCTTTTCTGCACCTTCCTCCTGTTTCATCCTTATTAGTTTCTGCCAAGTTTCAGCCACCTGTCAAAAGGAACAAATGACCCATGCTGATTACTCTTTAAAGAGCTGAAAGTCTGATACAAGTAGTCAACTTGTCACCAAAATTCACTTAAAACTGTGTAAATAAACTCCTTAATACCAATGCAGCTTTAAGAAATCGGCATTATTTAATTTACTGGGTAAGGGATACACGCAGGACTGCTCCACCTGGCGCGCATTCCGATCTTCCGCAAGTGCGTTGCTTATACACAGTCATCAATAATACTTATACACAGTCACAATAATACATATTGTAATCACTTACTACCATAAACCCCTCCCCTGGTTCAGTCTTTTATAGTCTTGTTTAGGCAGCAGCTGCATTCCTAAGCCAGATGACCTCCCCTTATTTTCCTTTTGCTCGGGAAGCAGATTCTGCACACCCTGTTTCTTTGCCAAAAGTGCACAAACACAGCAGAACTCCTCATTCTTGGCTTACCCCTTTGGAATCAAACTCTATCACTCTAAGGTAGACAACACAGCAACATTTACAATAACCCAGATTTACCTGCTTTCTGATTAAACAAATATCAAGTCCCAAAGCATTGTGTGGAACCTCTCTACCTTCCAAGGTACAGTAAGTAAGCTAGAGAACATCAAGAGTATATTAATTCTGACTCTGGTTCCTGAAGGAAACCAACAGTAAAAGTAGATCTAAATATCTAGGTCACTACAAACAGAAAGAGAACAAAAGCAGCAGTCCACACTGAAATTCCAGTATGGAAAAGTCAACAAAAATGGAAAGAAAAAACAGGACCCTGAAGGCTATCTTCAGGTTCTTGTTCCATATAGAGTAAGTACGCCTTCATATGCTAAACTATCAGCTTTAAATTTAGTTTAAGAAGCTGGTATACAATGAGGCTTTGGAGCTAACTGATAGCACAGAGCGTGGGGCTGAAGGCTATGTAAAATTTTCCATGTTCCATTGCTGGAGGAGAGGTGGGAAGATGACATAGAATACAATCATGCACCACCATGTAAGAAAACCGCTTTTTCAAAGAGCAAAGTGAACAGCATAGACATTCTGTAACAATATTACAGAGATTGCAGGAAACATTACTGTTGACAACTCCACCTCATGGTACTGACTAGGGTCACAATGATTTCTACAAAGCTTGTGTTGCTCTGAAGAGGTTTTTTGTGTCCTTATCATTGTGTTGGGAATGCAGTACAGAAGACATATGCAATCAAGTTGAGGTTGTGTACATATCCCACCTTATCCTCTAGAATGAAGCTTCAGTAATAGCCTAGGAAGGGATCACCCCACCAGTGAAAGGCTCATCGGACACCCAGCACTGGCCAAGCCAGGCAAAGGACACCTGACTCACACATACTGCATTTGATACCACTTATGACTTTTAGAAATACAATAGAAAGATAATATTCTGCCCTTTCATTCTCAATACTAACAGTCTTTGCCAGTTCTGTCAGTTTAATGGATTGCATCTAAGTCCCACCCAGTGGAAAAGACAAAATACAGTTAAAATCAGTTCCTCCTGGTTTTGGTTCACAAGGAGGTCTTAAGTGGTCTGTGGCCCATAAGAATGGGGATTCCTTGACGAAAAGTAGTTAGATCAAATGGAAAATAATTGGTAGAAGTAAGAAAGTGCTTGACCTACCTCTAAATATTTCTTTTCTTGATGGTATAGTTCCACAAGCTTGTTACATATATCAAACCATTTCTGCTTGTCACCACTAGAAAGAAAGAAAATCCCCCCAAAACAAGCTAAGATTTTCATATAACAGTGTAACGCTTTTCAAATTCTGACAAATAATTTTCAGTAAATTCAATTGTCAAACTAACATTTAGACTATATACTAAAAATTGCCCTATAAGTTTTACTCATTGCTGCTCTGAACAAAAAAAAATTACTTTTAGGGACTTTTGGATCAGTTTTCAAAGTAACCAAGCACTCCAGTCAGCTACAGTGACAGCTGAGCTAGATTTGTTTAGAACTGTGCCTCTACAAATTGCATGACACATATTCTGTGATCTTAAAGCAGTGAAAAATAAGCCTTCTTATTAATGCAGGCAATCACTTATCAGAGTTAAATGCTTCAAGCTTAGACAGAAATAGGATAACATGGAATTCACTAAACTACTAGCCTCAACTACAGGTAAGCTAAGAGAGTCTTCACTCTACCAAAAGGAACAGGAAAGAGAAAACTTACCTAAGCAGAGAAAACCTTAGCAAAAGGGCTGAACTACTGAGGTCAGAAGGCTTTAAAAACCCAAAGTCTATACCACCAATGGCATTCACAGAACTAGAGATCTTAAGACTGAACTTACAGCATTCAATACGCTTTACCTTTCATAAAGTTCCAAGAGTTTTTGGTAAACGTCTGCTAAGTCTCCTTTGACATCTGTTTGGTTGGGTTTCTCATACAAATTTGCTAATCCCTTAAGAAAACAAAAACAAAAAAAAGCAAAGGAAGTGAGATTTTATAACAATGCTTATATTTTATGAGAATGCTATCTGTACACAAAAAATATTCCACTGCCTTCAATGAGGTCAATCACTGTGCAGAATTCTGCACAGCCCACTCAATCTACTCATATTAAGTGAAAAGCTTTCTTCACTTCCTTTACTAATAACAACAATTTTTTGAAACTTATATCTATTACTTGATCTGGTCTGCACAAAAGACAATATACAACTTCACTAGGTCTTATAACCACATATATATGTGTATGTAATATGCAAAATATATAATAACGTATATATACATCCAAATATTGTATCAAGAAAGCCAGAACCTAAATGCAAAAGTGAGGAAATTTCAACATACACTGAAATTAGGGCCCAACAGTTATACTTTAAAATAGCATTTATACTGAAAATACTAAGAACCTTATTATCTTAGAAGAACATTGACTGTTGATATCAGCAACAGACTTAATAGGAAACCTTATGTTTCATGAATCAATACGTAACAAAATTGTAGGTTGTAAACCTATATTGCAATAGGCTGTAATGCACACACCACACAGCTATTTTAAATGTACACTTTTGATTTCAAGTAACAACAACATTCATTAACAATCCACTTGATGCTGAAAGCTGGAAAAACACATTACGAGATAAACATTTTCTATCCATAAGAGAATAACTGCCACGTGTATCTTGAGCTACAAGCATAGAAATTTTTACATGGACAAATTTACTAATTTGTTTCAATTAGTGCTCACCCTTGCATGTGTCACAGCTGTGTAGTCTACATAAGAAATACAAACTCAGATATACTGAAAATAAAGTTCACCATCATTTTACATTGGACACACAACTAACAGGAACCCCATCTACTCCAAAGTTCTGTGGAACTTAAGGGCCTCAAGAAAACAAGATACAAGTCTCAACTCTGCTTTGTTCCTATATTTAATTCCATAGTGATACTTTTGAGGGAAACAAAAGTTGGATATTCACATACCTGCCATGCCAGTAACTGGTTTGGTTCAAGTTCGATGGCCTTCTTGTATGCTCCTTTGGCCTGATCAGGCTGCTCTAACTCAGCAGCTGCCAGGCCAATGAATACCCAAGCATGGTAGTTATTTTTTTCTTGCTTCAAGACTGCCTAAAACCACACAATTTTAAGTAAAAAAAAAAAAGATTAAAGAAATTATTAAAGATTAGTATGATTAAAGAAATGTAACTTATACACCCATGTACTGAGTTTTATCACTACAGTTTGCTGGATTATTTTATATGGCAATATTAGGAGTTAAGTAATTTTAAGGAAGATGCTGACATTAGTAACCTCAGTTTCTTATAGCAGAGGATGCTTCGCATGTGAAGTGTTGAGCTAGTGCTGCAGCTCAGCAATTAAAGCACTCCTAGAACGTCTGGATTAGAAATGGATTTTTATCTCTACCATTCTAGACTTAACACTCTTATCGCCACATGTAAGTAAATTCAAAAGGAAAGCGAATAAAAGTTTACATGTGGGAAACTAACACAAATAATCAATCAAGTTAATTCTGAAAATCCATCTCAATTATCACATCAATATGGTACTCTACACTCTGCACTATTAATTATACAGCTGTAGAGGTATGGGAAAAAGAACAAAATGTGCAAAAAGCCCCAAAGTTGCCTTCCAAATATAAAATTAATTACCTTGCAGTGTTTTAAGGCCTCCTTGTACTGTTTATTTCTTATTGCATCTCTAGCACTCTTTAATGCTGCCTTCACCTCCTTATTTGACATCGTGGCTGCTAAATACAAAGGACATACCATCAGTTCTTGTAAAAATAGATATTCTGACACATACAAAATGTTTATACTTTTATTACACAGGGGTTATTTTAAACAGAGAAATATAGTGCAGTATGCCAAAATGCATACAGTACCAGAAACTGAAGAAAAAGATGGCATGGTTGAAACTACTCACATTTAGCTCCAGTGCAGGTTTCAGTCATTATTCCAAAGAGTTAAATGATACAAAGTAGCTATCCAAGAACGAAACTTTTTGTACAGGTTAAGATAAATTAAAGGAAGAGGTGTTTAAGAGCCTGTAGTTAGGCTTAGGAGAAAACACCCTACACATAGCAGATCCTCTCTAAAAAGAAACTACGCAGTGAACCGTGTTTAAGAACCCTATGGCCCGAGAAATGTATTCCAGAGGCTGCTAAGAATCAGGGTTTTCTCTGTGTGCGTTCTACAGCAGCACCGAGGCTATCTGTCACACCCCGGTGCAGCCCGCCCTTCACGCACAACTACAGCAGATTCTGCCTCTGACTACTGCCATGAATCAAAAAAGAAAAAGCATTTAAGAACACAGCAAAGCAATCCTGCAATGTTTTGGTGTATGTTGTACACCAAAATGAACTTTAGAAACACCACAGTCAAAGCTGCCGAGGCAGGATGAGATTGAGAAACAACACTACTGCTGCCAGGACTCAAAAAAGATGAAAAACGCAACCAGTTGAAGAACAAAAAACGTTTTAGGAGCTGCAAAGCGAAAATAAAGGAATGGTTGGACATAGGATGACATCGAATTTCAAGGATTCCCTCAGAACCTATAAAGAAATCTGTCGAACTTGCACTGCTCAGCAGCTCCTGGAGATAAATTTGCTTTCTACGAGGGAACAGATGCTTCGGCCGTCACAAACGCACCCCACCGCGGGCACTGTCCAGCCTGAGCTGCACAGCACCAACAGGCAAAACCCTTCGGCGCAAACCTGGGCACCGGGGAGGCGCCCGGCCCCCGACCGAGGCCATCCAGCCCGGCCTGCGGGTGGGGTCCGGAGCCGCGAACCGCCTGGGGAGGAAATGCACGCCAGCAGCCCCCACCCCAGTGAAAGCCGCGGCGGACCGAGCCCCGAGCCCGGCCCCCAGGGCGGACCGAGCCCGGCCCCAGGGCGCGCCGCCGCCCGCCGACGCCGCACCTGCAGCCGCCGCCGCGTCCGCCACCTCAGCCGCCACCCGGCCGCATGCGCACTGCGACGCGGGGCAGTGACGCGCCCTGGCAGCCGCCATTTTCTCTTGGGGCACCGCGGGAGATGTAGTTCCTGTTTCCCAGGGCACGCTGGGAATTGCAGGCCGCCGCACTGGGCACCGTGGGAGTTGTAGGCCGCTGTGAGCGGATAGCGTGCAGTGGGTTCAAGTCTTTCGCTGTGGCTAGAGCTCCGGAATCTGTTTTCGGAGCTGTTGCTTCTCGGTTAGAGAGCTGGGGGCCACGGTGTCGGGGCGATGCGAGACTGCGGGCCGCTGCGAGACGGCGGGCCGCTGGGGATAGCCGGCGTGGCGCTGCTCCTCATGGCCGCCGGGACGGGAGCAAGGCCGCGGCCCGCCGCCCCCGGGGACCAGCCCCGATCTAACGTGGTGTTGGTGGCCTGCGACTCCTTGGTGAGTGATCGGGGCGTGGAAGGACACCCTGACAGGTGAGGGCGGGGCGGGGGGACATCCTCGGCGGTGGCACAGCCTCGGCGGTGGCCTGGACGGAACTAGCGGGGATGAGACACCGCCGCCGTATGGACGCATTACCTAGGCCAGAGGCACGGGCATGCGCAAGCGCGAGTTTACTGCGCGGGGCGCCCGCGGCTCGGCAGGGGCTGCAGCAGCAGCAGCAGCAGCAGTAGCGGCGGCAGCAGGGGCAGCGGCAGGGACTGCAACAGCAGCGGTAGTAGGAGCGGGCCCGCACACCCGCACCCCGAGTGTTCACCCTAGTGTTCCCCCCAGTGTTCCGAACCAAACGCGGCCCGCTTCCCCGAAGGATGCGCCTTGCTCGCATCAGGGGCTTCCCAGCAGCCGAAAACCTCTGCGCAGGTGGCTCCCACGGTCTGGGGTGATAGAGCTTGTCGCCCGGGAAGGGGGCGTGCCAGCAGGACTCCGTGGCAGGGCGGCCGCCCCTGGAGCAGGGCTAGTGTGTAGAGTCAATGCTCTTCGGTTCGCTTGAAAAGCCTAATGGCAAGCAAGGTCGCTAAACCCTGTTACCATTCCCATTGTAAGTCCTATGGCTGTTAAGTCTCCACAACAAATGGGATAGCGAATTTCTAGAATCACAGATGAAATTACTGACTTACTGGGTACCAAATACGGGTTTATTGAGGCTCTTATAAGGTATAACACAGTAAACTTGTCAGACATGTATCTCTAGCAGTAGGCATCTAGCAGCTTCGTCGCAGTGATTTATTAGTATATTTGGTTTACCCTTCAGACACAGAAATTTTCCCACTCAAAAATACTAATCCTTGCATGTATCTTCACAGTTTTCTCACTGTTTTCACCAGCACACTAAAAATGCTTTGATGTGTTTTACTCTGGGGAGCCTTGGTTTCTCTAACTCATCTGAAGTCACCTTGTTGTAGTATCAAACAAGCTCCGTGGTGTTAAGCTCCAGGTGCTTTCATGTTTCATCACCTCTCTTTAGTCATTGAGGAAGTTTGATCCCTAGCCTTCTTGGGCTTCCCTCCTTGACTGCACTGACAAAAGCAGTTGGCTTCTTGTCTGCTGCCTGTTTTTCTTGGGATGATTTTTTCCTATTTATTTGGTAAACATGTGTTATCTTTTTTCAAACCCTGTCTTTAAACACATTCATTGTGATTTCAAAGATAAATAAATAGCTCCTTTTTTATTTATGTAATACTCCTTATTGATATTTCTTCCTTTGACTCTATTCTCTATTAGTTTTATTTTCAGTAAATCGTCTCTCTTAATAGTCCAAAATAATATGAGATTTTTTTCTCCAAATTTTCAGCTTTTACTAGAAGTCTATTTACCAATAGTTAAAATTACAGTATTTAAGATTGTGAGGGTTAGTCAATGTCCATTTTATATCCAGAGGCTAGCAGCAGCTGCAGACAAACTTCAGGTGAACTTTTTTGTATCTCCTTTAAGCAGGAAGATTGTTGTAAACTGTATTAAAATGATTAATGAGGTAACCCTTAACAAAGAAAAAGATAAAACCCATTTTTTGTGGAATTCCTATGGAAACACTTAAGAACAAGGCGCTATTTTTGAAAAGTGTCATCTTTGCATAGTGCATACAAAGAAGAGTAAAAGAAATGTGTTGTAAGCTTTTTTTCTGAGATTGGTTTGAAGATAGAAATAGATGAACCATTTTGATTACATCACTAGTAGAGATTAGGAAGGATGGGGTACTGTTGAAACTAACAGTTTTTCTGGAAAAAAGCTTAAGTCTTGCAAGCTGTTAAAAGGTCTGGGTTTTTATTAGAAAGTATGCCTGCCTTTGTTGTGGGTCACACTGCCTGTGAAGGAATCACAGGTATTTTGCCAAGTGGGACAAGAATTTTCTTCACAGTAATGCTGGATTGTGTTTGGCCTGCAGAACAGTGACCTCTTGCTTGAGCAGCTAGCTTTCTGCTGCTGTGTCACACCAGGCATTGTGCTATTCCAAGGGTTTCCTGCTGAAATGTGCTAGTAGGCAATTCAGCTCCTGAATTGCTACTTGAAATTTACTGTGTGATGCATGACAGGCTTTGCTGCAATGCAGCTCAGGTTTCTGGATGAAAGGTGCTTGTTTGTGTTAAAGTAATTTTATTTCCATAGGTATTTCAAAACCTGGAAATCCTACACAGTTCTTAGGGGATGGATTTCCTGAAATAGCTGCTGAGCTTCCACCTTCTCAGCCAATTCATGACACTTACTACTTTCACTGAGTACCCTGTCATCTGTAGAAACAATAATCATGTCACAGTACCCCAAGTGTACTGTGACGCCAAGAATATAGAGTTATTTTGCTGCTGTGTCATTGAATATGGTATCAAAGTATCAATGTAAGGAACTCTTCTCTCCAGCTGTTCAAACAAGACTTTGTTGGAGAAATTTAATAGCATGTTGTTGACAGGACTGCACAGCAGTTGAGTACTTTTGTCATGGTTTAGGAGTAGTATTCTCCAATTTAGTGTTCCCACTGAAATCACTCCAAACCACGTACCACTTGCTTGCTTCTCTGTCCCCCTCCCATTCCTCTGCGGCAGGCTGGAGCAGAGAATTGGAGACACAAAAGATAAAGGTCATGGATTGGGGTCAGAATGATTTACTAGAAACAGCAGAACTAGAACAATTTACTAGAACAGTAACAGCAATAACATTAATAACAAAAATGTACAAGAGAGGTGAGCAATTCACATTTGAATGCTCGCCACTATACTATGCAGAGCCCGACAGTACCTGTTGGCTGCCGCGCTACTCTGGCCTGGAAGGGACCCCTTCCCCTGTTCCTGGAAAATGACGTGTGGTACACAATAACCTCCATGTCTTAGCCTTGTCCCCTCCTGGCTGCTGCAAAAATGAACCCTATCCTGGCTGGAACCAGGACGACTTTCTAAAGAGCACTTTCAGTCCAAAGTTTTGTTCAAGTTCTTACTGTGTGTTACAGCTTTATTTCCAGTTTGTTGTAGTGAGTGCTCGTTCAAGATGCCATTTATGATTAGGTGATTGCTCATTTAGCATGTTCTGATATGAGCTGAGTTCAGAGGCTGGGATGCTGCAGTTAGTTTGCAGTTAGTTTGCTGGTGCCGAATGAAGTGACTCTCTACAATGCCGGGTTATCCAAGAGTATTTCTGCCAGAAAGCAAATGCCGGGAATTACATTTTTCTGCAGTTAAAACTGCAGATGCTCTGTTGCCTATCTGTTCACTGAAGAGCCAGTTAGGCTGGGGCTGTGTTGGCACATCTTATTCAACCAAGGAAGGGAATAAAAGTGACAGATAAAACACAGTGATGTGAAATGTGCATGAAACCTGGTTTTGTGTGATAATAATATTTTACTGTAAAATTACCTATTCAAAATGTTTAATCTTTTTTAAGTTACTGATTGAAAAATCTGTCTAAACAAATAAGTTATTAAAATGAAATAAGCATTATGATAGCATCAAAATTAGCATTATGGAAGTATCAAAAGGGAACCATTGTGGGTGGGATTTCTGTGGGAGAATAGCCTTTCTTTAGCTTTCTGATCCCTTTTCCAGTCCATAGTTTCAAATAAGTTCACAGAGAAGTGGTATGGATAAACCTTTAGAAAGGATGAGGAATCAGTGATGATTTCACAGAAATATGTGCTAGTGCATACATCTATCTACATTGGGATCCAGCCTTACTCCTTTTTATCGTTCACTGCACCTATTCCCATTGAATGTGTCATGGTACAACCCCACCCCTGCAGAACTGGAGCTTGGAATATGTGTAGTGATACAGTGGAATTAATTTTACTATAAAGAAGCCCAGTTATTATTTCCATTTCACTTTTTCAAAAGTGATCCTTTTTATATTGTTCTATCTAGAGCTTCTCAAGGCTGTTTTCCAAACCTGCATAGAATTGGCAGCATTTGAGCAACACCAGTCCACAATAACAAATACATGAATTAATGCAGCCGACAGTTTGCATTAATGCTGTTTATGTGTTGCTTTTGTCTCATTGCAGGATGGACGCTTGACATTTTTGCCTGGAAATCACACTGTAGATTTACCTTCCATAAATTTTATGAAAAGACATGGCACTGTTTTTCTTAATGCCTACACCAATTCTCCAATTTGTTGTCCTTCCCGTGCAGGTAAAACCAAAGATACAAGCAAAAACCAAGCAAAACACCAGATAAATGCTTGCATATGTCAATTTAAATTTGTGGTAATGATGGGGAATTTGAAGTTTTTTAATGGGGAGGGATTTGTTTTGTTTTTCAATAAGATCCTTTTTTTTTAGCCTGTGTTTGAATTCTTATGGTATTCTTCTCTTTCATCTGTTTATCTATTCTGTTTCTTATGTTTCCTCCTTTATTCTTTTGTTTTTCTTTTGTTTCTCCTTTTTCAGTTAAGTGTAAGCTCCCAAATCTTTTTACAAACTCCACTGAAGCTTCATATTTTTAAAAAGTCTTCTGGATTTGTAGAGAAATCATCGATTTGTTCTGCAGTGCTGAAACTACACTCAGAACTACTCTCTCTTCCCAATACGAAGTTAATAAATATCTTTCCTGTATTCAGCAAAGAGAAATAAATAATAATAGCTGAATAAAGTGGTAGCAGTTGCCACAGTCTTCTAGATACATGACGCATCTTTCAGTAGCTTTAATTGAATACTTCCATGTTTTTCTTTACTTAATGTGATTCTTGTTCTGTGTTCAATTTCACAGTTGCAGAATTTGCTAGGAAGATAGAAGGAAACTGTATTCCTCAATCAAAGGTTACATCTTAAAACATTTCTACCTTTTTCAGTTGTTGCAAAAACCCTCCTTAATCTGTATAAAATGTAAATCCTCCTTGATCTAGCTATAGAAAGGTCCCCCTTCACTCTCAAAGCATACACTGAAAGAAGCAGCAGACAAAGGCAGTCTACTTTTGTCATATATAGGGTTACATTTTTAATATTCTCTTTATTGATTACCTAGTCCCCATTCTTTTTTCTCATGGTCACATTTTAAGTGGATGATGTTACATGAACAAGTGGTCAGCCTTCCTTTCTTTTTCTTGATGCTTGAGTCATTCAGCCATTTTTTTTTTTTTTGCTAAGAACAATACTTAATATTATTTAATTTTAAGAAGTTTGTGCAAATGACAGGTTAGTACTCCTGTGAGAAAGTGCATAATGAATTAAACAATTCATCACTTGTGTGTAATGTTATAGGTAGCTGTAACTACTGACCTCATATGTGGGGCTCTGAACCAGCAGGACATCTTTTGGTTAGCCAGGAGCTTGGATACCTGCAAGGAACTGAGGGTACATCTGTTGTGGAGGTGTCAGGAATGATACCTGAAGACATAATGGGAAAGAGGGCTTTGGAGTTGGGAAAGGACCGGTATTGCCATATGGGGCTGATGCACTTTGCTTACAGGATATTTCTATTGCTTGTGAAATGAATTTAGTTCTGTTTAGGAACTACCTTTAACTCTAAATTAGCACTGCAAAGAGTGAATGATTCTTTATAAGCTGCAAAGGAATAGGAATTCACTTAAAAAATCTTCCCTCATAGTTCCTTTGCAACTCTTGCCTTGGTTTCCTTTCTTCTTGGTATCTTCTTTAATATTCTCACTTTGTTTCTGCAAGTGATAGTGAAGTAGATTGCCTAAAAAGAATAAAATTGAGGGCATATTGTATTTATGAGAATACTGTATTGTAATTCTCTCCACAAATATACTTAACTTTAAACTCACATTAAATCTAACTGTAGTAAGGGTAACTTATATTCTGAAACACATGTAAATATAGGATTGTTTTATCAGGATCTCTACTACCATGCCATTTTCTTTCAGAAATCAAGAAGAATATTTTCTGGTCTAACTAGAACTTGATTTAATGATTGCATAGCACCTGGAAAGATAGGACATTCTTCTGCAATTCTGGGGATTATTTGAGTAAATTTTGATACATGTATTGACTATGCAATAAGATTTGGAAGAGTAATACTTTGTATTCCTTGTTCTATTGTATCACAGTTTGGACTTTTTACCTCTGTAATAATGAGAAGATTAATCCCTTCCCAACCTTATAGGTAGGGAGTACTAATCACTCATCATTTTTTTCCCCAGCTATGTGGAGTGGTCTTTTCACTCATATAACAGAATCTTGGAATAACTTCAAAGGTCTAAACCCAGATTATGTAACATGGATGGATCTCATGGAGAAGCATGGCTACCATACACAGAAGTTTGGGAAATTGGACTTTACTTCTGGACATCATTCAGTAAGGTAATCAGGTAGATTCTCCTGCTGTGAAATGGGCTGCAGTAAACAAATCATGTAGTGTGCTGTCATGTGGTTTCAGTCTCCAGGTGAAATGATAGTAGCTTTAACTTAAAAGAAATTGTGTTAGGTGCCTAGCAGAGATCTGTCCTGCAACTTCATGGAGAAGCAAGCATATCTCTTGCAGCTGTACTTTGTTTTTTACCTGTAGTTGGAAGGTAATACAGAAACTGGTTTTGCCCAACATGAATGGTTATTTTCTAATACTGGTATTATTGCTCCCTAAGTGAAATTCATAAGCTGTTTTTGCCTTGCCTTAAGACTTCCTGACTTCCTAATAGTACTAACAGTATAGGAAAAGCAGAACAAAACCCCATACCTATAATAATTAAATATTAAGCCTAGTGTCACAAAATGTCAGAGGTTTTGAGGGTTTTTTTTGAAGGCCATAAGTGTTCAAAGACTTGTGCCATTGTGGTGGGACCAGGGTCACCATGATAGAACAAACTGTTCTGTGACTCCACCTCCTCCAGTGAGCAGGAAGGAGAAAAAACAATGACTCAATGGTGAAGATAAGGACTGAGAGAGATCACTCAGGTATGCAACAAAACAGACTTAACTTAGGAAAATTAATTTATTTTATTGCTTATTAGAAGCCAGAGTAAGGCAACGAGAAGTAAACCCAAATCTTAAAACACTTTTCCATCACCCTTCTACCCAGGCTTAACTTCCAAATTCTCTACCACATCTACTCACAGGACTGTGGTCAGTTCATGACACATTGTCTCTGCTACTCACTCCTCGTGAGGGGAGAACTCCTTACCTTCTTCTGCTTCAGTGTGGGGTCCCACCCCAAATAATTTCTCCAAAGTGAGTCCTTCCCATCGGCTTATGTTCTTTTACAAAGTGCTCCAGCATGGGTTCCTTCCACAGGATGTGCTCTTTCAGGAACAAACTGCTCCAGTGTGGGTTTCCCAGGGGGTGACATGTCCTGCCAGTAAACCTGCTCCAGCCTGTATTCCTTTCCCTGCAGGTCCACAGGTCCTGCTGGAAGTCCAGTGCAGGCTTTTCACAGGATCACAGCCTTCTTTGCATATCCATTTGCTTTGGTGTGGGGGACTTCGTGGGCTGCAAATGGATATCTGTTCCATGGACTGCAAGGGTACAGCCTTCCTCACCATCTTCTCCATGGGCTGCTGGGGAATCTTCATTCCGTGTTGTTTTTATGAACATGCTCTATCTCACTGACTGATAATGATGTCTGTTGTTAAAATAATAATAAAGAGAAGCTTTTTCTTTAATGACAAACAGGCTAGAGTTATTTAATGCTTCCTTTTTAGTTATGAGTGGATTTGGTTCTTTAAACTTGATTCTAATCTCAGTCTGACTGGATAATCAGACTGGCCTATGGCCTACATAGTATTTTTTTTCTGTATAAATCAGTATTATGACATTAGGTGCAATTTGACACACCCACACACACCTTTATCAGAATTTCATTTTAATGTTTATGAAACATGCTTTCTCTGTAAACCAGATACCCTATATTGTTCTAAGTAATTTATTTAAGCCTGTGTAGGTTGAAAGTGTGAGCCTAAACAAGAAGTTAAAAGAATAAAAAAATTGTTACAGATAGCTTTTCTAGAAGTTAAAGTGCATTGGTAAAATTCCTTTGGAGATAAAACTAGTTAGGTGCTCTTTAAACAGTAATAATGTTGTGTTTTGATAAAAGCATGTGATCAAACTTTGAGCAGTTTTATACTTTCCTTTGTAATTTCTTGGTTATATTGAAATTGCCATGAACAAGATGAAGATTAGTCAGGGTCTTAGGTAGTCTGCCTCTTACCAATGTCCACCATCATTCACTCTAGCAAAGAAACAAGGATATTTGCAGCTCAGATTTTTTTTTAGTGTTTTAGAGAGACAACAATTGCCATGACATTAGAAAATCTGTTCAAAAATATTTTATCATTAAAATGTTGCCGTTTTCCCCTCCTTCTTGCTTTCTTTACACTCTTTTCTATTCTTGTTTGATAGGATTTATACAAGAGAAATAATTCTTACAGATTTTTGTCTAAATGAATTAATAGTACAAGCCACATCCAGAGTGTTGTTTCTAAAGGCAGCCTCACCAGTAAAGTTATTTCCCACTATACTCTTTCACATAAAAATCTCAGGCGCAGTTTACAAATAAATAGTGTGTGAATCTGTGCCAAAATGTGGAGAGAGGTTCACAAGATGGAATGGTATTTCTAAGTATTATTTTGTAGATGTGAGAAGAGCCATTCTGACATAAATGGGTAATAAATAAGAAAGAAGATTCAGAAGCAGGCATAAAAAGGCTGAAGGTCTGATTATAAAATATATGCACAATCATTATTGCTCAATTGAATAACAATTCTTTTTGCAGGTATTGCAAATAGATTGCAACTGAAAGTTGCAATTCCTGAAGTTCTTCAAGGAATTCATAATCCTTTTTGCTTGGAGGAAAAGCAAAGAAAACATTTTCTGTTGAGTGTGTGACTTGTGTATGTATTTTCAGTAACCGTGTGGAAGCTTGGACTAGGGATGTTAACTTCCTGCTCCGACAAGAAGGAAGACCCATGGTGAAACTTACAGGCCATAGGAAGCAGTTTAGAGTAATGGAAAAAGATTGGCAAAATGTCGATAAAGCAGTAAATTGGATAAAGGAAGAAGCTGTTAACTTTACTCAACCATTTATTCTGTACTTGGGACTAAATTTACCACACCCGTATCCATCACCCTATGCAGGAGAAAATTTTGGATCCTCTACATTTTTAACATCTCCCTATTGGCTTGAAAAGGTATGTAAATATAAAATTTAAATACTAATTTATTAATAACTGTATTTTAATACAATATTTTATTCCTGGTTTTTCAAGATAGTTTTGATATTTCACTACACAGTAAGAAAATACTTGAATGAGATATTCGATTTCTGATTAAAGGCTAAGAAAATAGAAGTGACAAATTTGTCTCTGTTGTGGGAAAAGGTTTGTTAGCAGTAGTCATTGAATCAATAAGTATAGTGTTCAATAGCTAGAACACATTAATAAAAATGAGATTGTTGCTCTTCTTAGCTGTAAATGAATTTTAGTAATGGTCTGAAGCTCATTGCTATGAACATTGTGTATTTTGCTTGTTAGAAATGATACTATATGTAATAATTTTGTCTGAGTTTTACAGTGAAAGATTGACTTTTTCTGCAGTATGGACCTAGAACATAAAACAACATAAGACACAGCGAAGTCTTCCTTTTCTGTTAACTTCTTCTGTGCTACTGTAGGTTTTCAAGCAGGTGTCCTTCAAGAAGGTGTCCTTATGTCTGTATGTGTAAAACTAGGATATAGCACTCCATTCCAAAGAAGAGATACTTCTTTCAGTCTTGTATAGTTTCCAGTTGACATTAACTGCCATAAAATACAAATTTACTACAATAGATTTAATTGCAGAAAGGCATTACTATTCTCTGCAGCTGCAGAATTAGAATTAGGTTGATAAGACTTTATACTTCAAAAAACCCCTCCGTATGCAATTTATGTAACTTGTGGCCTTTTCCATGACAGAACTGCTAAACCTCTTTATCTAGGTGTACCAAAAATACAAATACCTAGAAAAAAAGGATTTACAAATGAAGGTTGAGAGATGCGATTTTTTTTCATCATAGTGAGGGTTGTGGGCTCTTCTGGGAACGGTGAGAAGTTTGTAGGGAGAGGAAGATCTGTCTTAGTTATTAAGGAAAACTTGCTGGGTGCTGATTGCTAGGTTAGATGTATCTTGGGAAGCATAGGTGCTTTTTTTGAGTCACAAACAGTTATAGCATCTTTGACAAATTTTTGTCATCTTTTATCCAGTCAGAGTACCTTAACTGCACAGTTTGCTGGGCTCCTTCCCACCCCTATGTATACATACTGCATTGTGTGGGCTACATATTACCATTTACTGACCATTGGCCAGTTCTTCTGCAGTGTAGCTCCTTTTTGGTCATGGAAGAAGCAGTCTTTTAAAATCACAGAGGCAATCTCATGAAGAAGTTTGATCACACAAGTGAAGAACTGAATTAAATGTCCTGTTTATTTGGGCTGTAATACAGATCAGAGTATCAACACAGTATGTTTGTGAAACACTGTGTTGTCAACCAGATGGTCCTCTAGGTTTCGCACAAGTTGTCATTTTTCAGGGCATGTGGCTTCTTTCCTAGTTGTGAAATATGTGTCTTGGTAAGACAATTCAAAGAGGTAGACATTCTGAAATGAGCTCCTCCCCTTAGTTTCAACCAATCCCTTTCCACCAATAAGGAACCAATACCAATAGATACAAGTGAAAATATAAATTTACTAACAAGTGAAACAGCAACATGCAAAAAATAGCAGTGAATAATCACTGGATACAAACTTGCTGAATCACAGGAGCTCCACAGGAACAAAGAGATCCCAAACTGGTGGGGTGCAGCCCCCTTCTAATCTGACAGCCCCCCGCTGCTGACTGCCTGCAGGGGGTAAAGGGAAAGTGGCATCAGGCTCTTTCCAGGGTGGCACCTGCCACCATGCACTCCAAGAAACAAAGGGAATGGATGGCAGCAACCCCTCCTGGGAAGGCTGAAGCTTACGAAGGTCTAGTGGCAGATGGGAAGTTCTGGCACATGTGGGGTCAGCACCGCTGTTTGCTGCTTCCTCTTGCACCCACCGGATTCCACTGGTGTTGGTGCTGGTGCCTTCTGATCTGCTGGTGTGCTAGAGAAGGGAGCAGGGGAAACTGGTCTCTGGACACTGATGTGGGGTGGCCCAACCCCCTGATCAAGCTTCACTGCCTAGAGTTTGCAAAGATAACTGGAAATACAGTTTCTGTTCACTAAATGCAGTTCTTCCAAGTTGCTACAGTTGGAAGCCCAGAAATTCACCCATATCAGGCTCCTCTGAAGCAGTGTCTCCTCCTTCAGCAGAAGAGGAAGTCAGCTTGGGTTTCTTGACCTTTTAAAGAAACTGGAACCTCCTGGCTGCCCTGCAGTTCTTGTTCCAGCCATACTTCAGGTCTTAAAGGCACAGTAACAATCTTATGGCACAAATAGATATGTAGTACAGTAACATTTTGGGTTACCCAGGACATTACCATAGACAGACAAAGGGATTGTGGCTTTGTGAATATTTAAAACTAGGCTGAAGTCCTGTAGAAAAGAATCATGGATGGAAAGGGACACTTTTTGCTCTCTTATCTTAAGCGGCTGATAAGTACCATTTGCAAAGTCCAAAATGTAACTCCAAAATGTAGCCAAGGACCTTGAGGAGCAAGAAAATGACCAAAGCATTATTATTTTATCTTAATGACTTTTTCTGGCAGGGTTTTTTCTATAGATCCTAAGGAAACTTATATTTTGTTGTGTCTATTTGACTGTTACAAAGCCAGGTTTTACTTTTGTGGGTAGTAGAGCTCTTGCAGATTTATCAGCTTGTTTAGCTGGCTGGCTTTTCCTCCAAGTAACAAGTGAAAGTACAAGAGGAAATTGCCTCAAGTTCCCTTTTATTTAAGAGAATATTTACAAGTATGAGAGCCAAGGCTAAATGTGTATGTCAAATTTCAAGACTCTAGAGCTAGTACTGAAGCAGACAGTATCTGTGACTATGCACAGTTTGAATATACAAATAGATTGGCTTTTTGGTTTCATACTGATGTTACATTTCTTTATAACTAAATAGATTGACCTATGTAGAAACATGTAGAAAGTATTAGAAAATTGGATTAATGTAGTGAGTTCTTTTTATTACGATGCCAAGACTTGTCATCACTGTCCTGGAGGCTTTCCCAGACTACATGGTTTTCCATGTTGTTCTCTAGTCCCACATAACACACAATCTTTTATATCCATAGGTTCATACTTATTCTATAATTACAAAGACTCTCTGCCAATATTCTGTACCTACTCTAGAAGAGTGTTCTGTGATATCTCTCTTAAAAATATACAGCAGTTGGTGAAGCACATATTTGTGGCTCCTAGCCTTAGTTTCTAGTTGATTTTCATAGGTTAAAAAAAAAAAATTACCTGTGGAACTGTGGGGAAGTATGGAGGAGGTAGCTGCATGGTGTAACAAATAAGCAGCTACTGTTTCCTGGGCCATAAATTGAGAACTATGAATTTATGCTATACTTTTTAAAAATAAATCTGTGTTAAAAAACTTGTTTAATTCAGTTGCTAAAGTAATGTTAATTTTCTCTTATTTTTTAGGTAAATTATGAAGCTGTTAAAATACCTAAGTGGTCTTCTCTTTCAGAGATGCATCCTGTAGACTATTACACATCGTACACCAAGAATTGCACAGGAGAGTTTACAAAGGAAGAAGTGAGAAATATTAGAGCATTTTATTATGCTATGTGTGCAGAGACAGATGCCATGCTGGGTAAGTAATGTCTTATTACACAATGGGTTTTCTAGTTCTGATTTTTTAAAGAAAGTGTTGATAGGGCTGATCTTTGGAAGAAAAAAATAGAAAAAACACCACAATTCACGTCTGGGTGTTGGAAGATGCTCATTCAGTCTATATGATAAATGAGAGGATACCATTTTAGTTGAGTTGGGAGCACTCTGAAAAGTAATCACAGCCAGCAGTTAGAAGCTCTGTAAAAATCCTGTGACTGCAGCAAAATATGGCATGACCCATTGCACTGGTTTAAAACCCAATGGGAAAATTAACCCATGCAAGCTGCCCCTCCTCCTCCACCCCCTTCCCAGCACAGGAAATACTCGGAGAGGCCAGAAGTGGGAGCAACAATTTTACCAAAAAACTCGCAATAAAGACAATATAAATAAAAGAGGACACAAGAGGAGAGTGCTCCACCCACAGGAAGAGTGTTCACCAACAAAAAAGCAAAAACACCCCCCAGAGAGTACCTAGTGTGGTTTTTCCAGACAAAGGCAAGATGGCACCTGTCATCTCCATCTCCTCCCCACTGGATCCTGCAGCTCAGAAAAATGAAAGCAATGAGGCAAAATAGTTTCTGCAATTTGTTATCCTTTCTCCAGCCTGGAGGAAACAGTGGAAAACAGGAGCAAAGCAAAGCCTGGAGAGCTAATTAATCCAAATAAAGAGTTCTGTAAGTGCTGGCCTTGACAGTGGCAGCAGTGGGGAAGCACTAGCAGCCGTGATGGCAGCAGCATCTTCCTGCTGCTGCAGGAGTAGTTACAGCTTGTCAGAGTTTCAGAAACAGTTACAGCCTCCCTTGATTTCAGCAACTGTTAAGGGAGCAGTTCACACTTTTCCACCATAGAGGTAAGACTAATCAACTTCAACACACCTAAGTGTCTCCTGCTGAAAACCATGCCCCCACCATGACATAGGTGGTATGTTATTAAATAGTGCTGGAAATTCCACCCTTCTTTTCCTCTGTACCCAGGATACCCATGTACAAGAGGAACTAAATCTCTTTGATTAAGTGCTAACTGAAATAATGGAAACACTTTTGTGAAGGGGACAGACTGTAAAAGCTGAGCTGGAAGAAAAGATACATTTTAGGGCATAAGTTGTTTTCCTTAGAAGCTGATTTCAAATGTGTAGACTGGATAACAACTGCTACACAATGACTGAAGAATAAAGTTACATTTGGAATGTCCTTTAGAAGCGCATTAGTGAAAGTTGTGAAGAAATAATTAATTGTACATTTAGAATTTTTCAGAGTTTGCAGGAAGGTCTACAGATAAAAAATTTACAATGCAAGTTGGTCTTAATTTCCAGCATTTTATTTTTTGATTTGAAAAGTGACCATGAATGAACAAGAATTTGTTTGCATCCTAATAAGAAATTCATGATCAAATAAGCTAATTTTTTAGGCATATGACCTAAACCAGGACACCATATTAGCTTGGCAAAGTGAATTAAAAGACACAGAAATGCTCCTCCTCATTTTATGAATGAAACAATGGAATCCTTACAGGTTCAGGAAATAAGGGATTGCAAAATAACTGCACTGCAGTTGTAATTTTATAAGATCTTTTAACTAGTATGTTTAGGCATGAGTCATCCTTAAAGTTTTAATATTTAAGATGCCTAAGTGCTTTGCTTAACTACCAACTTCATTGATCTTGGCCCTGTCTTTGTTGCACAAATGTACGTACCAAAATAGAGGCGTATATGTTGTGTTTTCATTGCACAAATATATGTGCAACAAAAGAGGAGTTTCCTCCACTGGATTAGGAGGGTTCCTTGAAATTTACATGCTGCTTTGCATGGACGGACCTTGGAAGAAATATTTTGAATGTATCCTTTTCAGTACCTTTTTGATGTTGCAGGTGAGATTATTTCAGCTCTGCGAGATACTGGGCTTCTTGGAAAAACAATTGTTATATTCACTGCAGATCATGGAGAACTTGCTATGGAACACCGTCAGTTCTATAAAATGAGCATGTATGAGGGAAGTTCCCATGTTCCTCTTTTAGTTATGGGACCAGGTTTAAGAGAACAGCAACAAATACCAAATGTAGTATCTCTCGTGGATATCTATCCTACTATGCTTGGTGAGTTAAGTAATTTCAGGTGACAATTTTTTTTCCCTGTTACCATTACTATTCTGCTTTTGTATCATAATAGTCAGAATGATGTTTCGACTTTGAGACACAACAGGAGATAATTTGGACCATATATATGGACTTAACAGAAAAAGTAAAAAATGGATGAAAAAATAAAGAAACTGATTATCTTCCTTATTACTGTAACTGTCTTCCACATAATTACACTGACTGCTTATATATAGGGTTATTTGTTAGTAAAAAAAGGAATAAAACCCATTTTGGATATGAATAGTCCTTGCTAGCCTTCACACCCAACAGTTCACTATAGAAATTACGGTGTAAGCGCGACCAGAGATGAGATTAAACTTGAAAGGAGGGGGACAGGTTCATTAACTTAGCAAAGGAATGTCTTTTATGAAGGGTCATGTGGAAGAAGTGTGATGAAAGCTTTGTATAGGAAATATAAAAATGATCTGGGCACACGTAAAAAGGTGTGATAATGGATATCCATTCTTACCTTATGAGATATGAAAGTACTCAGTATTTGACAGAGAATAAAATAAAAAGAACTAAACTTAAATTACTTAGATGGAAATTACATTTAGAAGGGAATTTTTGAACAGTTGTCTGTGATAAATCATGCAAGAGACAATTCTAATTGGAATTAAACATCAGCTAAAGTTATCTTTTGAGGCTTTATCTGTGATCTTTTAGGCTTCCAATCAGAAGAAATATTTTTTTCAAACCAGTCTGGAAGGCTTGTGTCACATGTACACTGCAATTGCTTGGAGAACATGAATAAACATGAATAAAACTGTGCATCTAGCAGTAAATATCAGTGAAAAATCCACTTCTATATTGTTTTAAGTTGATTTTCTAAAAAGTAAACAGAAGTTATTTATCTGTTTGTGTCTTCTCAAAACTTTTGAACCAGTTATGCAGGGAAAAATAGGATATAAAATCTGCGTGGCTTTCTCTTCCAAATTTTGACATCAAATTGTTATGTATATATATCTGTACTACATATGGATCTTATATAAGTTATGTTATCCAATGTAAAGAGTTAAAAATCTCTTATTTCTTTGTTTCTTTTTCCCAAGTGACATAATTGGTCAGATGGTTTAACATCCTTCTGTCTTTTCCTCCTGCGGGTTTTTCATTTGGGCTTTTTTCCCCCAGAACTTTCTGTGCGTAATTAATTCCTTCTGTTCTGACAGTTCCCCTTCTCGGTATTCTGAATGTGAAAAAGGCATGTATGATGAAAATGAAAACCTAAAGAGCCATCTCTATCATGTATTATGTTCTCAGTCTGCATGCTGCTGCTGACTAGTGAGGAAACAGATTTCAAGTCTGTTTTTGTGACAAATTTAATTGCTTTGCTTTGGGTTGTCACAGGGGAATAATCTCTCTTTAAGATGCCATCCAAATGCTTTGGTCAAGACTGCCTCCTGCACTGGCTCTGAGAATAAGTGCAAATGTTTTGATTCCAGCAGAATCTGTGTGATACAAATGTACAGTCAGACCTGCAACAGCTCTTGCTTTTTGTAACAGGATGTAGCATAATGTCCAGGCAGCACTAGCTTTGTTGTTCTGTATGGAAATACTTTTGGCTCTCTATTGGAAAAGCAGGAGCTGCTGAATGGCTGGAACATTCTTCATACATAGAAAATCCAGTTACTGCAAGTAATAGCATTACAGGTTTAGGATGACAGAAGAGCCCATATCCCTTTTTCATTTTTCGGAATGTAGTGTGTGTTTGTTCAATTTTTTTTTTGCGCGTGCATGATCAAGAGCTGCTTGCTGGCTTTACATGTTGTGGGTCTTCCTAGTACTTTGTCAGATGCTGGCTGGGCAGAGGGCAGAAAGGAAGACGTGTGCTGATGAAGGAAAGAGTCACCTATGAGCAATTTATATGCACAGAGTATCACCACTCAACACAGAACAGACTAAATACTACCATGGTGCTCTGTGAAATGGAAAGTTTTGAATTTTGAATTACTAAAAACAATGTATAGTGGGGTGATTAAAAATAGCAGTACTGTCATACATGGTTTTTAGGACATGCTTGGGATTGTCAGCTATGTTTTTCAGAATGTTTCTGAAAAACCTTTGCAGTCTTTTAACCTGATCTTTGGGAGCTAGAGAAACTTGTGGTATAAGTTAATGCTGCAGAACTTATGGATATTACAGCATCTCCTATTGGCCGTCTAGTAGGCTATGGAGTCATCCAGTGTTTTCCGTACCTGCACTTCAAATATCATCTTTATCTCCAGTCCTGCCAGAGAAACAAGTGTCCCCACCAGTTACAGGTGATAATAAAGGCCACCTTTCATGAAGCATTTCATTATTCACTAGTGAAGAATGCTACAGATGAGCTTAGCACCATTATTGTTCAAGAAATAAACAGCTACAACATGTTGGATGTGGAGCTTTTAGGGTCCTTTCATGCTGTGTTATTCTTTTTCTTCTGCCTGATATAGTCAGAGCAAAAGAGAAATGTTTGCAACTGTGATTAAGGAATAAAATAACACCAACCATCAGAGGAGACTATTGTGATCCCTTTCCACAAACTTCTGTTAAAGGTTAAGTTATACATAGGTGATATATTTGATCAAGATCCGGGGCAGCTTGCCTTGGGAAGTTCCTTAAGGTATTTTTTATTATGTATTTTGGGATAATAATTAGGAGAGCACATTTTATTATCAACATTCAGACACTGGTTGCATTGTGTTAGACTTTTTTAAAACTGAAAACTGCAGTAGCATTTTGGTTTTGTGTTTCTTACCTTAGATATAGCAAGAATTCCTGTCCCACAGAATCTCAGTGGATATTCTCTTATACCGCTGCTACGTGAAAAGGCTGAAAGCGAAGAGTCACCCAGAGGAGCTCGGCCCTCATGGGTGCTGAGTGAGTTCCATGGGTGCAATGTGAATTCCTCTGTATATATGCTGAGAACTGGCAAGTGGAAATACATCACGTACTCAGATGGCTCTTCAGTACTTCCCCAACTCTTTGGTATGCTGCTTTTATATCTTGACTGACTCATTAATTTACTTTAGTGCAAATTGAATCTTAACTGACTTTTGTTTGTTGCAGACCTTACTGCTGATCCAGATGAGCTTACAAACCTTGCCATAAAATTCCCAGTAACTGTACATTCTTTGGACAAAATACTTCGCTCTATAGTAAACTATCCAAAGGTTTCTTCTTCTGTTCACGAGTATAACAAACAACAGTTTATCAGTTGGAAACAAAGTTTGGGTCAAAATTACTCAAGTGTTATTGCAAACCTTAGGTGGCATCAAGACTGGTTAAAGGACCCAAAAAAGTATGAGAATGCAATTGACAAGTGGCTTGGTAAGTAGATACAGACAACCTGGGGATTTCATATGAATGGGGATAAAAACATTATGCATTTGTAATATTATGCTGTATTTCAAATGGTAGAATTATTTTCTTCTATAACGTATTGAAAGTAAAGATAACTGAACTGTTACTGCTTTGTGTGAGAAAGCCAAGTGTGGTGGTGTTCGCAGGGGTCCCAGGATGAGGGAAGAGATGAAAATATTGACTCCACGTTTCAGAAGGCTGATTTATTATTTTATGATATATATTATATTAAAACAAAATGATATATTAAAACTATACTAAAAGAATAGAATAAAATGATATATTAAAACTATACTAAAGGAATAGAAGAAAGAAAGCCTTCATCAGAAGGCTTGAAAGGAAGGAAAGGAATGGAATGATAATAAAATCTTGTGACTGACCAGAGAATCTGAGACAGCTGGGCTGTGATTGGCCATTAATTAAAAACAGCCACATGAGACCAATCAAAGATGCACCTGTTGCATTCTGCAGCAGCAGATAATCGTTGTTTTTCTTTTCCTCTGAGGCTTCTCAGGAGAAAAAATCCTGGCAAAAGGATTTTTCATAAAATATGTCTGTGACAGCCAAGAGCACTTTATATAACTAACCAGCGCTAAAACTTTAGCCAGTACTCTAAAACTAGAGTTTTAGATGTTATTATTCTGTAAGTGTGAGTGTATATGGAAAGGGTTATGTGCAAATACTAATTGTGTGTAGGTAATATTTAGCTGATTGCAAAAGTACTGAGTATTAAGCATTCAAACTCAATAAGAACTTCCATTTATAAGGAAAAGCAAGGATTATAAAACTTAGTGAAGTAAAGTACCAGTTATAGTGGAGTTTCCTGTGTGTATTGTAAGTCTAGATTGAATAGACTTTCATCAAAAAGTTGGTAACCAGTACAGGTCTGAACATACATGTGGTTCATGCAAGTACTTAACTTTATGTGTGACTGACTCCCTATGTTTTCAAGGTCTGTCTGCTAATTTCTTGCTCCTCTGTGCTCATCATCATAAATTAAAAAGAAAAAGCCTTCTTGCCAAGCCTATGAACAGAACAGTTCTCTGAAAAATGACAGTGTGATTTGTATAACATAAAATAAAAACTGTTTGAATGCTATTAGATTCTGCAAGTAAATGCTTTAATGCACATCAGTGAGTGGAGAATTGAAACCTAAAATGTACACAGTGGAGACACAATTGAAGCTTGCAGAAAGAGTTATCAGAAAAATACTGTTTCCCATTTTTCCAGTGACCTGACAAAAAGAAAGTAGTTTTGGAAGAAGGTAAGATTTAGGTAACAGCTCTTCCACTTATGAGAATATGTAATTACAGCAGTGCTTAGGTTTGCTAATTCTTCGTCACCATCATTGCTGCTATAGTATCAGTTCAGAATGACATTATACTTCATACATAAAATGTTTTCTGGAATCTATTATTAAATGCTCAGTAGTAGCAGTAAGCCAGTAAAAATAAACGTAAAAATGAGACATATTTTCTGATGGCTCCACACTCATTTTGTGAGCAACTTCCCACACAGAGTTAAAAAATCTTGAAACCCTGTAGCACATGCCATTATCGTTCTTATTAATATGAATTCACGTATGGTTGAAATTACTTAAACAAAATAAATGGGCTGCATAATTAGACTAAGTATTTATATCCCCATGAAAATTTGTTCAAGAGAAAAAAGAATAGAAATTTTCTCACTTTCCAGAGGTCTGGACAGGATGCAGTACAATGTCCAAAATAGAGTTAAATAAAATTATGGTGAACTGGATGTGTTTTGTGTGTGTGCTTTTTAATGAATGAATGTTTAAAATGTAGGGAAAATTGTGTTTTGTCAGTTCTGTGAACAGTGCTTTCCTTGAAGAAATGAGCTTTTAAGACTCACTGATGTTAGGTTTACAGGGGTGCCATTTGTGATACTCTCTGAAATGGTGGAACAAATAGGTAAAAAATCTTGCAACCGCATCTTGTGCCAGAGGCTGTCCAGAGAAGCCCAGTGCATGGGGACAGGCTTCTTGAAAATTCAGGAAATCCCAGGAATGGGCCAGGTCACAGAGCAGAGCTTCTTGTTGTTCAGGAGACCAGGTAAAATCATTCTTCTGCTGGGTCACATGTCTTGCAGTCTGATTGTAATGTGGAGTAGGTATCCTCCAAAAACACAAAGTGGAAAGATGAAAGAGAAATTATTAAAACAGAAGGCTGCACTTGCTAGTGTGGTATTTACAAAAGTATCTGTTAGTCTTGAGGAATAATTAGAAAGATTTGTGTTTTCCAGGAGACCAGAGTTTGTGACAATGGGAGTCAGAGCTGGGAAATGGTGATGATGGGTAAAAAGGACTAGAAAAGATTAAAAAATAATTGGATGCCTTTATTTCAGGAAAAAGTGTAAGGAACTTAGATTAACAGAAGGGATAAAATAATTCAGAAAAACAGAATTTCCTTTGTGTGCTATTGTATTCTCTGTAATTTTTTTTTACTGCCTTCTTTGGTTCTACCAGTTTTCCATGAAGTTTCTTTAGAAGCAAGACTAGAATTATTTCCTTGTGCTTTTATTTTCTTGGTCTTCTTTTAGACTCTTAGCAGGGATTTCTAGTTGTAGACACTGTAAAGGAATACAGGGTCCTAAATGTGTGTCTCCTTGAGTACTATTTTCAAACATAACACTTCTAAAAATACTGAATGTGATTTTCTTTTACAGGAGATGTTGATGCTCTTCTGGGCATCCATTAAAGGTGTTGATATTTGACTGGCTGGATTGGGATGGACAGACACCCTTTCTCAAAAAATCTAAGTTAAAGCCCTCTTCAGGAGTCTGGCAAGTCTCTGACCAAAGATTCTTTTTCCCTGCTTTGTCACATGGGCCCCATTGCCTCCAGGAAACCAGGGCATGGCAAAAGGGCTGAAGTAACCTAAGTCCTGACTATGGCACCATGGTTTCAATCAATTGTTGCCCCTCCAAGGTCATCTGGTCCTTTCGTAATAATATAATTTCGTAACTTGTGAGCCCATAAAGAAAACACACATTATCATTCTAGTCTCAGATTGCTCAGGCATTTCTAAGAATAAGCCTTTGAAATGTGAGGAAGTGTGTCAAAGCTTATCCTCACAGTTGTGTTATAAGCCACTAGCAACGAGAATAAAGCATATTGTTGATTTAAATAAGTTTAGAAAACCAGGATAGCAGTATCATCTTTCAAACGGATTTTTCACTATTTTTTTTCCTCTTCTGTTTTATTAGATTTCAAAGTGAAAGATAACGTGTGTCTTTCTGAAGTACCTTCCTGTCAAATGTTGTTTTATAGCTTTTGCTAAACATAGGTACTTGTTTCAGCTTTTGTGAAGTCACATTACCTTTAATTCCTCTCTCTTACTGAAGCTAGAAGGTTAAAATTAAAATTGGAAGCAATAAACCTCTCCATAAAACATCTTTAATCTTACAGATTGAACTATCCTTAGGTCTTCAGGCTTATGTAATACTGAAAATTCTATGGAGGCATTGAGCCATGGAAAGCTGGTATTTTTACACAATTCCTTGTAAACAGTAAATCTATGTGTATATATACCCTTATTGTTTTTAGAGCAGCTCCTTACTGGAAACCTAGAGAAACTCTGAGATTTAATGAAATGTAGTGAGTAACAGCATATATAGGATGGCTAAAGGATTTATTTACAACGAACAGCCATACTTTTCTTCAGAATTATAAATTTTTATTTCTGTAATAATAATAAAAATTACCAGAAAAGTGCAAATATCCCCTTTGCCATTGTCTGAGCATCCTGACCCACTTACAGTATAAACACCACCTCATGTTGCAGAATTGGTGTGTGTGTGCCATGCTTATAGACAATATTTCCCTTTGTTGTAAACCAAAAAAATCATCTGTAAAATGCAAGATTTTTTGACAAACACTGCAGTAAAGATTAATCAGAGGGTGATATATAAAATATTTTTTCTTCTATTTCATACAAACTGTGAATAAGATATAGTTATGAGAAGTAGTTAGAATCCTAAGTCTTAAAATATCATGTCATAGATACATGAATTCACAGGAAAGTATGCTGTAAAGATTATGAAGATTATGTTCAGGGAATACCAGGTGATTATGAAGAAAATCTAAGTAAAATCCTCCAAGTTGCCTCTTCTATTATGAATTGCTGAGTAACTCTAATCACAAATCAGTGAACTACTGGCATCCTCTCCCAGTGGCATTCATCAAGTAGATGCACCCATCTTGCTTATCTCATTTCTAGTAATGATTGGCAGGGTTCTTCAATAAGGTCTGAAGAAAAGCTTGTTTTAGTTACACAAATACATATTGGGAAAGGATTATTCTCCACACAAATGCATAGAAACTTGCTCTCTTAACCAGATTATATCCGGAGTGCTACTTAAAAGCCTAGAAAAGTTTTATTTAGAAAAAAGGAATTTCTAGAAATATTTCTAGAAATTATTCTTCTTTCACAATAATTAATAGCAAAAAAATTGGAGGTCAGGATGCTATCAAGTAATGAAACATATTAACTAAATAGCTATAATTTCATAGGAAAAACAGTAGAGTAGGACTAATTTACTGTTAGTAAACTAGTAAAAAGTTATCTAAATGAGTAACTTTCATCATCATATTCTAGCTCATCTTCCTCATCATCCTCCAAAAGTCCATATTTAAATTTGTGATAAATTGTGCCATCCTTGCCCATGTATACAATGTCATCTTCGTCATCATCATCTTCATAATCTCTGTCTCTGTATTCAATCACTTGATCGTCATGATAACTGGGATTCTTGTGATAGTTGCTCACAGAGGAAGGAAAGGTTTTGGAGTGATTTGTCAGCTTCTCATATCGTCCTTTATTGACAGGCTGGGTTTTGGTTCGTGCCTTTCTCCAGATGAATACAATGGCTCCAATGACAAGCAGAAGCAAAATGCAAGTGATAACAAAGAAAATAGTTTTGCTTTTTTGCCCAGGTGGTAGAGTTGTCTGTAATACGCAGTCATCTACAACAGCAAATAAAAACAAAAGAACAACAAAAAAAAGGGTGAAATGATCTTGCATTTGTGTGTGTGTGTCTTAAAAGTCTGGTACAGCATGTCTGGTGCAGTAATAGCAGTCAACAAAACACCTAGCTTTTCTGGTGCCACAATGATATTTTTGTTGTTCTTATGCAGCAAGTATGTCGATAAGGTTGTTGGGATATCTATTCTTCATTATTTTATTTGAAATAATGAGAAGGAAGATGAAAAGCTAGCAGGTGCACGAATGCAATGAGATTCAGATGTCTCTTCATTGAAGTAAGCTAATTCATAAGCCTGTCAGTTTATGAAATGCCAGGCCATTTAACATAGTAGTTGAGAGTGTGAGAAGTTGCCATCTCCAGCACCAGACATAATGGTTGTTATTTGAGTAAAACCTTCCCTATTTTTGATGAGGCAGTAGAAACACTGTTTATCAGTAGCACATTTTTGCTCTAGTCCAGTTTTCAAGCAGCATAATGTCAGCATAATCAACCATAAAACACTTAGCACTATTCCTGCTTTTCAGTGTGGTCCTACCTTGTGTTTCACTGCAGTCACAGCACTCTGGGGTTTCTGCTGGGTCAGTGTTGCTGCAGCAGGGTAGGCAGCGGCTTTCCTCCAGGAAGAGCTGCATGCTGGCTGGACAGACTGTGCAGTTGAGAGGACCAGGTCCCTTGCACTCAATGCATGAGCTGTCACATCTCTCACACTTTGGTTTGCTCTCCTTCAAACACAGAACACAAGCAATGCACCTCTAATTTTGTGTGATTTGGACCTGACCTGGCAGTTCTGTCCTGTCATTGACCATCATGGTTGTCATCTCTAGGTACCATGAGTGAAGATACAATACCAAATTCAAAATTTCCTGTTTTCTGATTTCTCAGTGATCTGCTTGTGGGATGTAAAGTGCTGCAAAAGCTTAGAGATCTCACCTAGCTAGGCAGGATGTTAAAATTTACTCATTCTTTTAAGCTTTTTGGGCCAGAAAAGTAAGTGACATGGAAGAAAGAATATGAAATATTCTGGGAAAAAGCTGAGAGTATGAATTTTCTCTTTACCCAAGGAGGAAGCAGAAGTAAGGATTAAAGATGGTTGGAAATTTTTTAGCAAAACCGATTTCTCTTCAATTATGTGATTTTTTTCCTATGGAAACAGCTTAGATTCAAATACTCTTCCTAAAGTCCAGGCTTCTGGGAACCTCTGTTTACAGAGACTACCAGAGGTCACTGTGATCACACCTGCCTTGCAGAATGCTCTGAAGTCAGTGGTTTCAGTATTTGCAATGCTCACTGTTCCTGGCCATGGTACATCTTCACTGTGAACATCTGGTGACTCCAATAAACTTTCACCAAACTTGCTGTTAAGATTGTAAGGCTGTTTATCCTGGATGGAAGAACCTGTGCGAGATTGCAGGATCATAGCTGTTCATAATTTCTTAGAGTCAAAACACTTGCAAAGACCTGCACACCTGTGTGGTCCCCAGCCTCAAATAAGGCTGTTTTCTCAGATCAATGCTATGAAATAGGACTGTTGAGAAGATATTCTAGGACAGAGACTCCAGGGTTTGTAGCATCCCAGGCATGCCTTGCTGCTATATTCTTGAATAAATATCTTTAGAAGGCCATTGGTGTGGAAATCTGGAAGGTGGAATGCCCAGGCTTATGATGCAGACCCAAACCTTATCCTATTCAATTAAATATACAGCTGTGTTAATTTCAGCATGTCCTTCTACTAGAGCTTTCTGCCAGAAAAGCTGTCAATCAAAAATTAAGAAGGATTTCTTACAGAAAAGGCATCAGAAATCCAAGAGGAAATCTGTTATATTGGAAGAAAAAGAAACACTGTATCATTAATAGAACCGATTTGTTCATGTGGTTTTGATATCTTTGTTGACTATAAGGTAACCCCAGAAAGAGAAACAAGGCTTCCTCTGCCAAAAGAGGAAAAAAGCAAGCATACTTAAAGATAGGCACCATTAAAAACTCAGAGAAGAGCCATAGGCTGTTTGTATTTTGTACAAAAATCCTTGAAGTAGGTACCTTTTCTCCTGGTGTCTCCTGGACTTTGTATTCACCTACAAAACAGTCTGAGTTGCACATTCCATTTAATAAACTGTAACTCCATACACAAGATGTGCAGCTGAATGCTTCCTTCCCTAGACAGGCAAACAAAACAACAATATTACAACAGGAAATGTCAGCTAACTTCCTTTAAAAATTATACTGACCACTGCAATGAAGCTAAAGGGTGTTTGTCAGTGCCAACAGCCCTTAGTGAGGAGTTCCACATGAAGAGGTTGGTATTAGAAAAAGCTTGTGCTGAGTCCTGGGGTTTTATTTGCAAACAAAACTTATTTCTTATGTGTTTTGATAGTCATGAAAAGATGATTTCACAATCAGTTGTATAGGGAACCTCTGACATATTCAGGAAAATAAATTGGATCAGAGCACTGAAGTGAAATGTGGAGAACCTTCTCCAAATTCTGTCCTTCACAAAATCCATACTTATTTGCCCTGTTAACTATTTTCAAACAACCATGAATTAAGCAATGTTTGTATTTGAATAGAAAAATAACTTATTTAGTTGCATAAGAAATAAACCATTATTCACTAGATTCGGCACCTTGTGTGTCAGAGACTCTTTTTAAAGACAGATGCTGCATGCAGTATTTCTGTGAAACACTGAGGGGATGGGTTTGTCTTAAGTGTCAAGATGCACCTATCCATTTCCATGCACCTAGACATTTTCTGCCATTGTCTGAAAGGAAGAAAATGAAAATGCAAGGAACTGACATTAGCAGACGTTAAACTGCTGAAGTAAGTAACCTTCTATAACACAGAGAACTTCCTAAATTACTGTGCAATGCATGGTTTTCCTTACTGCTCTTGACAAAGAGACACCATGCTCTTTGCTGATATATCAGCAACGCAGATGGATTTCAGACTGACTTGTGTTTTATAATTCTGTCTTTTTAATTCTGTCCCATAGTATTTTTGCCAAATAATGTGAAAAACACAGGAGTTGGTCTGTAAATGAATGCCTTTTTTTTTTGTGGCAAATCCAAACAAAAATATTTCTGCTAAGTTTAATAATGTTGCTACACAATTAGGTTGTAAACTTTCTTGAATGCTGGCTTCATTCTAAGTGCTTCATATATCATTTTGTTGCGATTAGCTATCTGTACAATCCAGTATATCCACCATCCAAAACAGTTTGTGTGTTATAATGCGTGGTCTTCTAAGCTGCAGCATGGAACCCATTAGCTATAATCTTGTGTTGTTCAGGTAAAAAAGGACAACAAATGGGTCCAAGAGAATTAATGCTTTTTGTTTCAGAAGTGGTTTAATTAGGAAAATTGAGAAACCAAAACTAATGTCTCACAGAGCAAAATAGACAGTCTCTGAAAGTTAACTTTGTGAAATACATAACTATATTAAAAGCAACAAATATCACTGTGCTTTTGATTTCTGTTTTCCTTTCAATCTAGAGATGTGCTTTATGGGTCTTTACTCTTCCCATTGTAGGCTGTAAAGATGTGTAGTTGGAATTAAGTTCCTTGGCTTTCACGGAGTGGTAGACAGTAGAGCAGCTCAAAGAGTGAGATATTTTTCAATCATTCTTAATATTCATGTGAAAAATGGGGTCCATCTCTGTAAGCCCATTTTTTTATGATGAGCATTTTTATGAGAGGCCTGGCTGATGGTAAATTCATTACTCTTCTCCATTTTTTTCCATTCACTGACTTGGCAACGTGTGACTTGGTCCTAACCCTCCCTGTTAAGTGGCTGTCTCTCTGTGTTCTCTGCTGGAAGCAGTTCTGAAGAAAGCTTGACTGGAATTCATATACTTGGTTTCACCTCAATTATCAATGCAGTAGAAATAAATGAATGGAACATGAGTGCAGCAAGTGACCAAGAGCCAGGAAAAGCTCAGCAGCCCCTGGGAGAGGTCTACATCACCCACTGTGGGTGATGGACACCCAGAGTCGTGGGCAGATTGGTAACACTGTATGTGGTTAGTAGCTTTGTGAAGTGTTCCCAGATCATGGAGCTGAGATTCCCTTTTTTTGTTTAAAGCAGAACATATACTTTTACCTTCACAAGTTAAACAGGAAGAGTGGCATCTCTCACAGACATTGTTGTCCTTGTTTTCGTAGTAGTACTGAGGACAAGAGCTAACACATTTGTTCATGGAGTGCAGCAGGTAGAAATATGTATTACAGGAAAGACAGTCTGTGGCTCGAGGCCCCATACATTCCTTGCAACTCTTGTGGCATCTCTCACATGATCCAGTGGAATTTTGTGCAAAATACCTGAGAAAGATAAGATAGGCATAGCTTTCCATAAATGCCAGCCGTGATAGGAAAATCAACATTTGTTTAATCCTTATCTTTTTATCATGATTATATCCATTTATAAAAATCATACTAAAATGAACACAGGTATTTGTAATCTCAGTGGAAGTAGAATTAATTTCATTCCCTTTGGCCACTGGAATTCAGCTACAAAGCATGACTCTGTATAGTTTTTACAGCAAAAATTTATAAAATCTGAGTTGAATTGAGATATAAAGTATTGAAGTAGGGAAGGTTTGTGTGATTTTGCTGAGATATGATCATTAGAGGTTTCCAGTTTAATGGGAGGGACAGCCAGTGTGATCCATTGAACTCTAGTTTTAATTTAAATGGACCTGAAAGAGAAATCATAGGTTAACATTCTAAATTTAAATTTCTCAAAACTGAATTTCCCAGAACACCGAATTCACATTTTGATCGTAAATGGATTGATTATAAAGCTTCTCTCTAGAATTATGAGTGCTCAGTTCAAAGTTGTTTTAATGGTTTTTGTTATCACCCGCTGCAAGCATTAACTCAATGCAAAAAAAAAAATATAACCTTATCCAAACTTCTCCTCCTTAAGTGGAGGCAGAGTGGTGCTTGGAGGCTCTTCTGCCTGTGCTCAGGCTGACTGACCTACAAGTTAGTATACTTGTTCTGGTTCACACTGTTCTGTACAGAAATAGCCAAGAGCATACTCTGAGCATGTCCACACCACATCTAAGCAGTTCCCATGTGGGCACCAATTTTGGAGTTTTCTACAGGGAAGGGAGGTTTTCCACCATTAGAGTACTGTGATAATACAAGAAATTTTCTCCCGAAAACAAAACTCAGTTCTATTTCAGACTGGCAGTTTATATACAGGCACGAACGGGACGGGACTACTGATGGATGTGTTGGAACTGTTTATTTTCTAGAATCTTTATAATACATAGTTTTGTTTATGCAAAGATCTTGACAGTTTGCATCTAGGCAGCAAGCTAAAGAAACTCACTTGTTACAAGTCACTAAATACTCATCTTAGCTAATTACACAGAGAGAAAGCATATTGACAGTGATTCTACCCAATCAACTCCAGCACATGTAGCTGGAGTTAAAACAATACTCGCTTGTTCATTTATAAGAAAACAAAGCATAAAACTCTATTCATAATTTCAACTTTGCTATAGAAACTTTTTGCAACTTAGAAAGTTATTCCAAATCGCTAATACATAGCTCTATTGTTCTATTCTTTGCTACAGCTTAACAAGATGTATCAGCAATATCTATAACTCTGCTGCACTGAGGCCTGTCTGTTTTCTCACAAACTTGAAACTCTCTAACTTTATGGATTCTTACAACATGGAATGCTGCAGTGATCTAATTTCTCAAAGCTCTCTCTGTGATGCAGCTCTTAGCACAAGATCTTGGGCCTTACCCTGCTGGACAGTGGGTTACACATCCTTTTCCTTGTCTGTACCAACCCAGTTTGCAGGAAAGGCACTGTGAGCTGTGTTTTCCAGTGCAAGTGTCACAGGTGCTGTGGCATGCAGAACATTGCCTCTCTGTGCTGTCAGCATAATATCCATCTGGACATGTTTCAACACAGGTTCTGTCTGCAGAGACAACAATGCAAAGTAGCACATCATATTCAGTATTTGTTACTATAAAACATCTCATGCAGCTGTACTAGAGTAAACTCTCCATCAGGCTGAGGTGCTGATAGATAATGTATCAGAACAAGAAAACTCAATGTTGGGGTACAGTTATTGCTTTTTGATTCTTGTAAATTCATTAGTCCTCATTTCTGTGTTTTATGCATATTAGCAAGCTCTTCAGGACAGACAAATTTGTATCTTTGTGAAAAATAAAGGAGCATAATAATGAACTGCAGTCAAATAATCAGAAGTAGTAAGGCAGGTTTTTATCTGCATTGCTGTGTTCCCTAGATTTCACTCTAAGCATCAATCTGATTTCATTCTTTGTAGATGATGAATCTGATGGTAAATTTGAGATTTAATGACGTTTGTTTACTGGTCTTTATCCTTGTCTGTGGCTTCTACATTATGTTATCAAATTAAATGTCTTCAATGCTGCAAAGCCAGATAAGTCCCACTTTCTTCAGTGAAATTTCAGTCATTTTAGTAGGAATCCTGAATGAGAAGTTAGTAGTGTTGGAATTAGCTGCAAGTGCATAAAGCTAATAAAGTAGTAGATTACAAGCTGCTTGTGCTTGTTACATATTTGTCTCGATAATTTTGCTGCTTGGGTTGCAGTTGGGCAAAGGAACTTTCAGGTTCAGGGTTTTTCATTTTTATCTCAATTCCAATATATTTATCTGCATTTGTCCATCAACTTTACCATTTGTAATGGTGCAAAACAGCTGAGTGTGTTGATAAAAAAAGTAAGTCTGATGCAAGGTCTCAGAAATACAGAAATGTAAAATCTGCATTAGAATTAGACTCAAAAAGCCTAGGTTCACTTTTAATTTACACTGGTTTTTAGCTCTTTCCTGCATAAAGGATTATTTAATATTTTTTCTCCCAATGATTTTCTAAAATTTTTGTTTGCTTTTAGAAGAATATTTAGAGAAGAAATGTTTTATTGTGGAGATTCTATAATTTTTTTCCTGTTTGTTTCTGAGACTGTATAGTCTTAAACCTACTCTCTGCTCCAAAGTTAGGAAAGTAATTTTGCACCTTAGCTACCCATTAGATGCTGTCTGATACTTAAACAACCCTTTTAACAGTTGTTTAAGTATTCCTTTGCTCATCAGATTGCTGCAGGGATTAAAGAAGCCAACATGAAAATGTGCACGCTTTCTAGATACATTAACAGCAGCAGCAACAACAAACCTAAGGATAGCCCTCTTTTAAAGTCCTGGAAGGAAACAATAGAAGAGTACATACCAACTAAGTGAAACATCCACATTTTGTTCAATCATTGTGTTTGTTGCTATGTACAAATCCTGCATTAGTCCTGTGAGCCCTGGCAAGCCCTGCCTCACAAAGTTTCCACATAGCCCTCCTGAAGAAATTATCTCTGCACAATTTAATGACTTGTCATGTCCTCCTTACAGTATTTAGATTGGTTGATGCAGCCCAAATGCTTTGCAAATATGACAAAAACTTGTCTATTCCATGCTTTCAGTGTAGAATGAAATCTAGAGGCATTAGAGAGATACTTACTGAGAAGATACCGGTTATTTACACAGCTAAGACACTGGTGTTCAGTAGGTCCTGAGCAGTGGAAGCATTTCTTGTGGCAAGATTTGCAGGTCTGAATTTCCTCAAGGTAGTACTCAGTGGGAGGACAGTATCCAGATAACATACAGTGCCCATCATGGTTCAAAATCCATCCATTTCTGCAAGTTAGGCAGGTGGTGGAAGAAGAACAAGTCTGGCATGTCCTGTTGCATGCTGAAAAGGACAAACAGTAGGAATTTCACCTTTTCTGAATTTGTCTCAGAGTGTTATTACAGCTTTAATTTTTGAAGGAACAGCTGTAATCTCGGGATGAAAGCCTGTGGGAAGTAATTTTCAATCTTATGCAAGGAGTTCCTTAGGTTTGCTTTTGCATCAAGACTGCTTTTCACTGCACCAGTGAATAGTGTCTCCAGCAATTCTCAGAGATTCTGTAGCCACTCTCAGCGTTTTACCACAATGGTTGCCTTAAATAATAAACATAAGTATCCTGGCTAGCTCCCTCTCCGCTTTCTTTAATTTTTGCTATTCTACAATAAGCCAGATTCTTTTTCTGCCTTAGCTGTCCTCTTCAACTCCAAGACACTGGTAACAACCAGTCACATGCAGGCCCTTAGGGGGTGACCCTTAAATAGACCCGCTTGTATCTCAGTGCTCTTCTGGGGAATACAACAGTTGCCAACCTTGGCAGTCTTTGGTGGCTTCTTCATAGTAACTCCCCTCAGGGCACTCTTTAAAACACATGCCATTGTAGAGGACAAATAAGCTGAAAGTGCATGCTGTGCAGTCATCAGAATCTGGCCCGTTGCAGTCCTTGCAGTCAGCATGGCAGGGAAAGCAGTGCTTGTCTTCAGGGTAGAAGCGTGAAGGGCATTCCTGTACACACTTCCCGTCATGCAGGAAAAACTCCTCCATACACTCTGCAGGGGACAGCAGACCATTGGTTAGCAAGTGAGCAGCAGATTCTGACCTAAGTGCAAGAGAAGGTAGGTCCTAGGAAACATTATATTCTGGATTGTATGTCATCACAGAAGTCATCAGAACACCTTGAGAAGGTAGGACTTTGTTTTTCAAATCTTTCTCCCAAAGACCTACATTGACCCAACCCTCAAATGGTATCTTCTGTGTTACAGCAAGAAACTCTGAAAAAAAGGAACTTGCTCAACTTTGGTGATATTAACCAAACCATTTGACACTAATATGTAGATGGCCTTTTTCTGACATTTTCTGCATTATGAACTTCCTACAAAATTAGGAATGTACATATCTGAAGTTTTGTTTAGTTTATTATTGAAATATGATTTTACCTAGAGTGTATTGACCTAAAGGGTTGTCTTTGCCTACAGCTGTGAATAAGTTCCTCTTTTATTGTGAATATTTGGTTTAATATGTTTGTTTATGGTTTGGTTTGTTGATTGTTGGTTTTTATGTCATCCATGTTTATGTTTCTAGAATGGCTTGCTCAATATTAACCATCCTTAATATTCTGGGGGGGTGGGGTGGAATTTTGGAGGGGGGACTGCATTTAGCGTCACCTGGATACCGAAGACTTTCCTAATGTCTTTCTTTACAGGGGTTTCTTTCTCTAACAGGAGTGGTCATTTGCAAAAATGGTAAAGAGGTGTGAAGTTCAACTAAGCTATGAAAGAAACAAAGAAACATTCTGTATTTCACATTGGTGAACATATCCAAGTTTTTAAGGTTGGATACACTAGATCAAAAATAAAATCAAACTAGCAGGAGTCTCTGAAGAACTACAAGACCAGGCAAAACAATGTGAAATATTTACAGATCATTACTGTACATTTAGTCTCATCATAATCTATTTTAGAGATTAACAATGATATGCACATCACTTTTTTTTTTTTTGCGCGCGCATTACTGAATTTGGATTTGGTTTTCTGCCAGTCTCTCTTCAGACAGATCCGGTGGGTTTTATTCTACACAACAGCAGTTCTTTGTAATACCTGTGCATATTTCATTGTGAATACATTCCTGACACATTTCAGGGCAATGTTTGCAGATTCCTTCAGAGGCAAAATGCTTCTCTGAACAAGTAGATTTACATTCCTGGTGCTCCAGAAGCAAGGGACTTTTACAGGATAGGCATTGGGTGGAACTTCCCATGCATGTCTTACAGGATCCACTGCATTCCTTGCAAGTCTCAGAATCATTAAAATATCCCCTATGGAATAAAAAAACCACAAAACAAACTGTTGGTCACTCCGGGCTATGAGAATTACAACTCTAAATGAGACTCTTGCAGCACATATGCTTCACTAGACCAAACAGGTTTCTCACACATTTTTTTGCCCATCTTCCACTTAACTTCCCCTGTGTCTGAAAGCAGAAAATATACATGGTTAGTTCTATGTGAAGGCTTTCCTTTCTTCTTATACCTGCTGTCTAAGTGATGTTGAACTTTTATGTCTTTATTTCCCCCTTATATGAGATAGAAAGATATATAACATTTGGGAAAACATGCAGTCTCTAGTCTTGTGCAGCTGACCTGCAATACTGATATCAAGGAAAGAAAGAGAAGGGTAACCTTGGTGGCTCTAGAGAGGAGAAAGAGAAGAGACAACTCTGGAAATATGAAGGGTAGGAAGAATGAGGGCAGGGATTGAAAATAACAAAGAAAAGCAGGATATTTACATAACACCTTGCCTTAGTGACAGCAGGCTAGAGATGGCAAAGAGGGAGTACATTTTGCTGGTATCTGTGGAGTGAGAGCAAATGTGGAAAGCCACAGCTGGGAGTACTAGTCATAAATACAGAAAAAAATCTGCACCTCTGCTTCAGGTGAAGATGCATAGAAGAGATGTTGAATTCAATATGTCTACACTCTCAGAATCAAATTGTTGCAAGGTTAAAGGACGGGTAAATTGACATTTTGAGATGGCTGCTAATCCACAGAGCAATTGATGAAAACTAAGTAAGAAGCTGAGACAGAAAGTGTTCCCACAATATGTACTTTATATTAACAAATTTGTTACTCCTTATAGAATGATGCTTCTTCTTCTGTACTTTGACGTGATTTTTCCAAGAAAAGAAAGTCTGGGGAGATGCATCAGAAGCAAGGTTAGAGAAAAGATAGGAGGAGCCATGCCTGCCACCTATTCTCATATTTTTTTATCCTCCAACTTTTATCAAGGTCCTGTAACTACTTCTCACAGTCCTGTCCTCTTTTCTTGTTCCAATGCTGAGTACCCGGTTAGCCCAGTCTTTCAAAATTCCTCTGTCAGAAATTAATTGTGCAGTAAGTAAAATCTTTTTATCCCTTAAAAACATGTCCCCAAACCCAAGCCAAGCCCCTTAATAAATAATCTCTTTTTTTTTCTCCAGTGGAGAGTAGTTGTGTCTCAAGAACTTTACTTCAGAGTCTGAAACTGGAGCTTAAACCCTGTGAATTTTGCTCGTTGCTGGGAAGTTATTATTTACAGTCTTGAATTAGGGAAAAAAAGGGGGGATAATAACATCTGAAATGACTACTGGTATATCAAGTTTTAATTTTGTTATGCTGAGTCTAGGCAGGATAACTGGGAAACTAGCACTGACAGGAGACATATTGATGTCAAAACACAATTAATGGTTATATGTCTCAGCTTCAAATGTTAAAAATAGTTTCTGAACTAGAATTGGCTTCATTGCAATTATCTTGCACTTGCTGTGATAATTCATGAAGAAAACCTGTTCCACTGGCCCTCATTGACTTACTCAACAAAATTACCAGGAAGTCAGTGGTAGAGAGATTGCAGGAAAAGTAAGAGCTTCACAATTTTCTGAAGAAAAAGGATTAACCAAGCAAGACATTTTTCTGCATAGCATTGGTTTTATGTATATATATATATAAGATGAATGCTGATTTAAAAAAATCATAGAAAAAAGAGTACCTGATCTATTCATGTGCCTGATCTAATATCCATTGCAGTCAAATGGGAATATTTTTAAATTTCACACATAAAAATATATAAAAATGAATATGAGCCAAAGACAGAAACACACATCATTAAGCACTGTATTTACATATCAGGACTCTAATATGTTCACTGTCTGAGTTTATATCTCTGCTCTGTAATACTTGGAGAAAGGAACAAACTGGAGCATGTCTAGAACCTTTGTTATCATTTGCCATGAAGTTTTGTGTTCCTTAAAGTCCTTGAGAGCTGTTCCATCTTTCATAGGATTTAATGTCTTACCTTCACTTTTGATTTTTTTACTTTTTCTCTAACCAAAAGAAAATACTGTTTATTCAGGCAGTCTGAAAATGACATTTACCTTAATTCCTGGTAGCATGTATTACATAAAGTTCTTCCTTGAAAGTTTAATAATGGATCTGAACTTTAAAGAGAAAGGACACAGAGAAGAAATCAGGGATAATATAAGCGGGGTTACTTACTCAGGGCACTCCTGTAAACATCTGCCTTTGTAGAGGAAGAGCAGCTGGTTCTGTTCAGCCTGACACTTCTGACAATGCCACTGGTCAGAACACACCTCACAGTCATGCCCACACTTCTCACACTTTCCGCTTGCAATGTTGCCAAAATATTTTGGAGGACACAGAGAAACACAGGTACCATGGATAAGAAATTTTCCTGGCAGAAGAGCAACCCGGGGGATAAAGACATCAATTAGACATATATTTAAAAGATTTCTGCCCTGGATAGCTACAAAAAAGTTTTCAACTTCTCAAAATTCAACTTTGATTCTTTAAAGCATGAATAAAACATGCTTTCTTAAGACATTTCCCAAAATATTTTGCTCAGACCTCACTGACATTGACAGTTAGAAGGAATCATCCGGATTATCTAGGATGTCTCGCTGAAGAAATGCCTATTCAGTAATTCCTGCATGATATCTACAAATTTTAATTGAAAGGAAAGAAAAGGAATACCAACAATATTTTGACCCCTATTGCTAAGGGCATTCCCTGTTGCCTGAATTCAATTGTTCATTATCTGATTGCCTCTTGAGCTGTTAAGGGACTTTGTAGTGACCACTGACAAAAACATTCTCTGGAAGCATGTAGGATATGAACTACTATAGTTGCTTGCAAACTTATCCAAGGAAGCTGAAATGTTACCTTCTGGACATGAAGTACACACATCAGCAGACGTCTCACAGGTCATACACGAAGAGTCACAGGACAGCAATTTTCTATTTCCATCTGGGATGAAAGGGAAAAAAAAGTTCCTTTTTTTACCATCTGGTTTTCTTAATTTCTCCTCCCTTTAGAAGGGACACTTTGTGTGGCTTTTCCTAAAGTGTTTTGAAAATGCACCTTTGCGAATTTTTGGAGTTCACAAAGTTGAAGAACTTAATGATTGACTCCTCTCTTCTAAATGATAATTTAGGGGTTGTATTAAAGGAAAATATTAATGTTTTACTCATGTTCACTAAGGCATTGTTCTGGACTGCTCATCACAAATGAGAATGATAATAATATTGTTAATAATTATCCCAATAATCCTAATTTCAATGTAGTGCTCCAACCCCAAATATGGATATGTTATACTAATAGATTGCAAACAGAAATATCTAGAAAGTATGTAAATTTGGGGTCTTGGTTTAATGATGTACTTCTTGGACATTTTGAATGAAATTGTTGTAGACCACCATTACCCTGTACCTAAAAGTTCTGAGTCAGAAGGAGACAGAAATCATATAATCATAGAATATGTTGCTTTGGAAGAGACCATCAGTATCATCAATATCTAACTCCTGGCCCTGTGCAGGACACCCCATCAGCTGAGAGTGTTGTTCAAATGTTTCTTGAACTTGGTCAGACTTGGTGCTGTGTTCATTTCCCTGGAGAGCATGTTCCAGTACTCAATCACCCTCTGGGTGAAAAATATTTCCTGATGTCCAGTGTAAACCCACCCTGACTAATCTTCATGCCTTTTTCTTGTGTCCTGTCACTGGTCACAAGACTGAAGAGTTCTATACCTGCTGCCCCACTTCTCCTTATGAGAATATGTAAACCACAGTGAAGTCTCCTCTACTTTAAGCTGAGCAAACCCAGATGACCTCAGTCTCTTCCTGTAAAGCTTTCCTTCCAGACTCTTGACTATTCTTATGGCCCACCTTTGGATGTTCTCTAATAGCTTATCGTCTTTTTCATATTGTGGTGCCCAAATCTGCACACAGTCCTCAAACTGAGACTGCGTCAGTGTGGAAAAGAGCAGGACAATCTCCTTTTTGACCAGTTGTCAGTGATGTGCCTAAAGCACACACTTGGCCCTCCTGGCTGCCAGGGCTCACTGTTGACTCACATTCAACTTGCTGTCAGTCAGAGCACCCAGGTCCCTTTCCACAGCACTTCTCTTCAGCTTCTTGCTCTGTAGTCTGTATAAGAACCTGGGGTTGGACTGTCCCATGGTGCTGAATCCAGCACTTGCCCAAATGAAAATTCATACAGTTGGTGATTGCCTATCTCTAACTTATCAAGGTTTGAGAATAATGCCTATTAAATAGTTCTCCCCAAACTTACTTCTGCCTGCTGTTTCCCTCCAAAAGGGGGCCCAATGAGTGTCAAGTGGAGTTCTTATGACTGTGGAAAAGCAAATTTTGATTACTATTTGCAGAACCATCAGCTAAAAAATGACAAGGACATTGGAGCATCATACCTAACAGAAAAAACTCTGCAGTGCAATGTGACCATATACCCAGCATACAGCTCTGTATTTTGATACCAACAAATTAGAACAATGGCTAAATGTAGGTCTAATGAAAAAATAATTGTGGACAAACAGACAGCACACAGAAACTTTGTGATTTTGCTGAAAATCGAAAATAAAGACAAAACCAAAAGTTACTTGCAGGTTGAGCTGTGCACCTCATTTAGCCTACCCAGCTCATCCTGCCAGTTAAATATGTATGATTTTTGTAGGTTGATTGATGACAGTAACGATTAACCAAATGGAGCATATCACAAAATTCTTTTGTTCTGCCTGTTATGGTAAGATTGTTTAGAATTCTGAAATTTTGAATGAAAACCATGGAAGCAAATGCTTCAAGTAGAAAGACAAGGGAAGAGAGCAGAAAACTTATATAAAGCCCTTTCCCATAAAGAGAAATGATGGGCATTATACTAAGCAGATGAAAAGTGTGTATATGCGTACCATTCCAGAGGGGAAGAAGAAAGAATAATAACAAAGATACGAATGAGAGAAGTTAGGTCCACATTCATCATGACTGGGGTTGGTCTATAACTCTATGTAATAATCACACTACCATTAGCTGAGAAGCCTCAAAAACTCATTAAAGTAAAGAAGAGTCTCAATGTAACCATTGCAGCTGATCACAGCCTGGGTGTTTAACAGTAGGTTGTTCAGCAAGGACATGGTTAGTCACTCTTTACCAGGACTCATTGTGAGTACTGCTTCTACAGGATAATGAAAGCCTGTTGTGTTGGCAACTGGCACAATATAAAATTTCTCCAGATACAGCTGTGTCTTTAAAAGCAAAGAGAGACAACTTTACACCAATCAGTAACAAAGTTATGCATGACTAGAGTCACTCAAGCTGCACCTAAACACAGAGAAATAGTACAAAAGTAGGTCGAGAATGGGGGAAAAGGTAGGGAAGAGTCCACCATAACTGCTGGGATCAGTCAATGGACTGAACCCGTCTTCTCCCCTACAGTGACGCCTGTTGGGGAAGAGACATAATTTCTACAGCTCTTTTTCCCCAGCTGAATACCTTTTTTTTTTTTTGTTAAGCATTTTGACTTCTCTTATGCAAATAATCCTCAAGTAGATAATTGCTTACTTTTTTGATATTCACTGTCAAAGAGGTTTTTGGAGACACTACTCCTTAGCTTCAAGTTTTTCATTACTGATCAGTATTTAACAAAATATTAAGAAATGTCATTAATGTTGACTGTAAGAATACAAGAAATACTCCAGAAAAGTTGGCTGTTATAAGGTTTTCTATTATCCTAACTCTATTTTTACAGAGCTTCTCTCTTTTGTTGTTTTTGAGTGAAGATCAGGAGAAGTTAAGCAGATAAGTTGTTAACTACTGCTGAAAAATATCTAAAGGAGCTCTAAATGTTTGAGGCCTTACAATGCAAAATAAAGATTTCTTTTTTTGTGAACTAGTTAGTATTTCTCTTTATTTCTCTTTCCGTTTTGCAATATGTCCTGTTTTTTGTAATAGTTACTAGTTGCCACCAGGGGGGAATGTACACAAGCAATTAGGCTTCTGCAGACAACGGAAACGCCATTTAGCTTCCAGTCAAATATAAGAATTTGAATTTCCCAATTTAAATATTGACAAAAGAAATCTGTAAAAAATATTTTTAAAAAAATTCTGGATAGGTAAAATGAGTCTTTCTTGTGACTGTGGTTTTCTTTTACAAAAAAAACCCTGAAATAAAGCACACATTTAGAATAATATGAACTTCTTAAATGTAAGTTTACTTCCCTTTAAAGGTAAGATCCTTCCAAAGAGTAATAACCTCATACAGCTGAAGAAATGGTCATGCAATATGTACTTCCTCAGTCTTTGGACTGATTGCAAATGGAAAGGTTGAAAATTACTGGGTTTAAGCTGTTGGGTCATATTTTCCTTTCCTGAGAAGAGACCTGAGTGTTCAACAAAATGAATGATCTTTGGAGACCTACTGAGTTGTTTTTATCCTTAAACTTATATTATTTTTTTTTTTAATTCAGCATCCATTTTTTTCATTTTCAAAAGCAAAAGGCCTTCATTTAAACTTGGGTCAGAATCTGAGTCAAGACCATCTTTATTCTTGTGTCTTTGACAGAATCAGTAACATCTTTGGCCCAGCTAAGTCTCTGTTATTCTTTTATAGAATCTGAAAAACTGAATCTCATTATTTCTTGAGCTAAATTTTACTGCAGTTTTGAAGCTGCCACAGTGCTCTTGTCCATTCATTCTATTCAAGGGATTATAAAACAGGAAGTGTGCAGAAAGACTGTGAAATATTTTTTCCTTATTCTCTTTTCTCATTTGGGGTCATGCATCATGAGTGAGACAATGGTAGATTTTCTTGAAACATCACTGTAAGATTTGACCCAAAAATTAATTAAGGAAAAAGGAGAGAAATTTTATTTTCAATTAACACAATGTCTCCATACTTCCTTTTTTTTTTTTTTTTTTTTCCTTCAGTCATGTTCCTTTGAACTCCCAAAACTTTTTTCAATCTGCTTTTAGAGAAAAATTAAATAAGTCCTCAAAAATATTTAGGGTGAAAATCAGGGGTTCATATGAAAACAAGTATGGTCCCCTTCACTTGATCACCACTTGTTCTGGAAAATGTGAAGTTTAAAAAAAAAACCCTCTCCAAAGCCCAAGGAATATGAGCAGTGATATGGCCATATATAAAGAAGTATGCCTTGAAGTACAAAAGCATTTGAATAATCCTTCCTTAATTTCCTTCAGAACCACAATGGTGTTATAAGAGTTCTTTCTAGTTTCTCGTTTCCTTTGTGATGTCCACCTTACTCTCTCTACCTGTTCTTTAGAAAATGGATTATTAGGCCAGGTAGTGCAATCTGGAAGTGTTCAAACCAGCAAAAGATGTTTTATTTCCTTCCATTTAAATCTTATGTATTCTTGCTTTTCTATGAGTAAAGAGGGGATTTAATACCTTGTATTTTTAGTTGCTATCAAAGTAGGTGTCTGTGTACATTAGTAATATTTGTAACTCCTAGATATTATTTTCTGAAAGGATTTGTATATTTACATATATTTTGTTATTGGAATGTAGTACAATTACTCTAGCGAGGGATGCAGAAGAGAATGAAGTACTGTTTCTTACTGGGATGGTATTCCTTTTAGAAGGTGACCTGTCTAGTTTTTATGCTGTGTAGTAATACATGGTTTGAATGTGATCCAGTTGAAGTGTGGCTTAGTTTGTTAGATTTTATTCTTTGCATGGCACTGTTCTTGCAAAACTAATACAATCATGAATAAAAAACCAAAACAGTTTATATGTCTCCATGAGGTAATAGCAATTATATAAATATAGTAAAATATATTGAAAATTATAAACATACATAATAAAATGCTTGACTTCTCCCATTGTGAAGACTTACCTGAACTGTAAATTTAAAGAAGTTATAGGGGTGCTGGGAAGTAAATTACACTCCCCAATAACCATTAGTTATCAATTTAGTTGTCTTGTAACCACTACATTATTTTACAAATAAATACCAGAATTTATTGGTACAAATAAAACATACAAACAAATAACCAGAATATGAAATTGTCATGCATAAGAACATATTTGATAATGGATCATTTTTGCTTGCTTCTAGCAACTTGAAATTTCACATTTGTATGGTGATTAAAAGGGCCTTCTACCTCTTCCCATGATGTTGTAATTCTGCACTTTAAATGGCAAAACATTTTCATGTTTAAAAGACTGTGACCTGTTCTCTCCTACTTCTGATTTCTCTCCTGTATTTTGCATAGCCCATTGCTTTTTTTCCCTTCCCATATTCTGAAACCTTTGTATGCATATATGCAGAGCTGCATTACGGTCCTTTTACAGCCTTGATTATTGTTTTCTCACAACCAGTACATTTTTACTGATTTTATTTTGCTTTTTATTTAGGAAAAAGAAAATACAATTGATTAGTGGTGCTTGTGGGAGGTTGTTCTTATTATTGGGGATGGTACATAACAGTAAACTGCTGCTATTTATCTGTATGTAAGGAAACACACATTTCATCATTAGAAATTTATCTCATTACGTACCTATTTTTTCCCATTTTTAATTTTCATTACAATGTAGCATATTAAACCAAGGAATGACTGCTTTTAAGGGTGCAGCCTTTTAGTGACATGGTAAAACAAAGACCTCGTCATAATTTGCAAAATATCTAATCCAGTTAAAAGGGGCCATGTACTCACTTGGTAAATTAAGATTATACTAGTGTGTTTCCTGGCTTCCAAATGGATCATCTGGTACATGAGATAAAATACAGATATTTCATGCTAGAAACCTAGAGTTCGGTTGTTGGGTTTTTTTCCTTTCTCCTTTTCATGGCTTGCCCTGTCTTTTTAAAAGCCTGAGTAACAGAAATAACTATGTTGCATTATTTCAGACCTGAATGTGACCTTTCGGGGATTCAGCAGAATATACCAGTTTGCTCAGCAGAATATACCAGCAAAGTAAATAGAAATTTAAATAAATTTTTTAATAGAGTGTTTTGGATGCTGAAGTGTTTGGTCATAAAAAATTTGTGGAATGGTCTATAATTTATCCTTGCATAAAAAAAATGGAAGTAAAACCTTGAACATGATAGAAAATAGAAGTGTATTCCACATTCACAATGGTTTTAATTCTAACCTAAATGGACTAGTCTCTCAACTTGCAAAGAAAGTCAGACCCTGAATTGTTTTATCCATGGAAGGCTCTGATGTAGTGCCCTTTAAATTATGTTAGCCTCATAACCAGCAAAACGTTTCCCAAAAGTCACATTGCTGCCCACAGTAAGTCAACATACTCACTAAACCCACAATGGAACCCACTGAATTCATGTGGGTGGAAGGGCCAAAGAGAAATTGTTTCATTGTTTGTAATACAATTCAAGGTCTAGTACCTCAACTCTGAATTAGTACATTTCTAAAGAAAGAGAGGAAATGGAAGAGTAACATTGTAAAAGCTGATGTAAACTATTAGATGTGGAAGTTTTGTCTGTCTTCCTATTTGAGTTGTCTTCCTGCAAGTCTGGAGCAGGCCATGTACTGGGGATGCATTTTGTGCACTCCTTCCTTCATTCCGGTGGCAAGGGCAAGGTTGTTTATTTAATCCCAACCTCCCCAGACCCAGCTCAATTCCCGAAATTGGTAGGACTAGAAATCATCTGGACTGTTTGTTTAAATCAGATTCTTTAATTCAGGCCACTGAAGATCAGAGGCAGCTGTACCATGGTGCTGCAGTTAGGTAAATATGTTGAGGATGCTGAGGACGCACTGTAAGAAGCTTATATTGATGAACAGCCAGAGAAGGTGCGAGTCAAAACCCAAATCTCAGGCGCAACCTTGCTCATGTAGGGCTGGTAAAAATCATGAAACTATTCTAATAACCCCTACAGCTTGGACAAGCTACTTGAATCATGCCTGTCATGCTGCATGACAGGCTACCCTTAGAAAATGAGTTTGAAAACAGACGAGATGGAGGTCCTTGTATTTTGGTAAGAAAAAACAACCCTGGATAAAATCAAAGAGTACATAAAAAAACTAAAAAACCATCATAACAAAAACAGATAAAATGGGATAAAAGATTCCCAGATACATTTGTCCAGAGTAGCTGGTGAAAAAGTTGGAAAGATGCTTTGTTTTTGCCCTCAAGTATGAAAGAAAAATAATTTTCTCCGTATATCTGTGTATATTAAGTATATCTTTGAAATACACAATGGAAGAGAAGGAGGACCTACAGATATGCTTAAAATGAGCTGGAGAGGGACCATTTGTTCTTCACCCAGGGATGTTTTCTGTACAGGTATGAGAGCCAGACTACTCACTGATAGGAAATTTCAAGATGCAGAGATAGGTTTTATCCATTCTTGTACTAATCCTACAGAATTGTGTGGACAATGATAGTGACTGCATTCCCTAAATTTTATCAATTTTCAGAAAGATTTAGATAAGAAGAAAAGGATTAGAAAGAAAAGGATTGTGACAAATTGTGAAACACAGAATGGTTTTGGTCGTTTAATTTGCTTTCTTTTTTCCCTTTTAAAACGATCCATGTATATTAAAATGTTATCAGGGTGTGAAATGCACTGGCAGTCTCTAACGAGGAGCAGCCTTAGCAGTGTGATGCACTATTAGAGCTAAATGTGTTTTTGCCCTGCCTTCCTGGATCCTATGTTTTTTGTTAAGGACCTTTAGCATGCAACAAGAATTTCCAGTATAGACAGTACAGTTGGAAATCTGGACTCAGCTGCAATCTGCGCCTTGAATTAAATCATCAAAAGAAATGAGTGAGTGATATTTGAAACAAAAATCAGCCATGCAGGTTGCATTGTTTTTTAACAAGGGCTATTATTTTTATGTGAACTGTATGAGACTACAGTATCTGAGTAGGAAACTTCAGAAAATGCCAATAAATGTAGTTACTAAAGGATGTAACTTCAATAAATGCAGTGGCAATTTCATTAAGTTTTGACTTGAAAATTACTTCTAAGTGGAAGCCTGGGGAAAAAGTCTCAGGACATGCCCAGCTTCACATCACTTTCCCAGAAGCTACATGGTACAGCAGCTGCCACACTGAGGGAATCCCTGCAGGGCTGTCCAAGAGGAGCTGTACAGCCACCAGCCGTGTTCCCTGGGGTCCCATCACCAGCTGCAGCAGGAATCCTGTGTCTTTGGAGCAGTCATTAATGTCCAAGCCAGAACAGCTCTGAGTGAGACGTATCTTCCAGTCTGAAATGTCTCTGACACAGAGGTATTTTTACTACTGGAAGGAAAGATGAATAATATGCAAGACTGAGAGAAGTTTCACAGGACAGGAATGTTAATTTATGTAGAACTGCATCAGATGTCTGCTCAAAAGAAAAAAGTTGACAAGAAGTCACCATGTTCCACAGTGTGAGAAAGAGATAATCGATAGATAGACCAGACTACAGATGTGGTCTTTTCATTGCATTGATGTATATGTAGTCTTAAGTTGAAAAAAACCCCCAAACTTGCTTCTGTGGATTAAACGCAAGGAAATGCAAGTAGGAGACCAACTTTCTATTAATATTCTTATTTTTATGTCTCTCTGATATTTTTTTAATTGAAGAAAGGTTATTCCTATAATCTATAATACGTAATTTCTCCAACAGGCAATTAATTGAAAAGGTCAAAATTTTTTCTGAAAGTATTAATTATGGTATTTTAGTTTCTAATACAAGATCTTGATATTGATCTAAGAATTGTCATTCTTGGATGTTTTTGATTCAAGTGAAAACATAGGAACCAGTAGAACATGTTTACTTGACTCAAGAATACAGCTAGTAATCTGGCCTTTTGCTCCATTCAGCAGACATCCGTGTCAGATATATTCCATGTGTTAAAGACTCTTAGTGTTGTAAATCCCTAAACTTTATAATAGATTCTTCTACTGTTCCATTATACGATTTGAAAGTCTCTTTTTTTCCAGTGGGACAGATTTATTTTGTAATGTTAAGATTCAATTTTTCTTTATATATTGACATAATGGGAATAACAAATAGTCTATATATGCCCTCTTCATTTAAAACTTTTTAAATAAAAAATTTGTGACAGTACTAGGTTGCATTTGAAGATAGATAGGAAGGAGAATAATTTTTAAAATTATTACAGTGGTCCTCTGAATATCTTTAAATAAAGGCATTTTTGTTCCAAATACTTTTCGGATTTTTGGGAGCTTTTTTGGAACAGAGAATTCCTTCCCTCATGCTATGGATGAGACCACCAAGAAAAGAGTAATTATTTTGTCAAGGTTGTGGAATGGCTAGCATAGGACCAGAATGTCAGAATGTAGTCCTACAGCTCATATTTGGTCTCTCAGAAAGCATTGCAGATCTATACAGAGAAAGGAAAGAAGAGAGAGCACAGATTTTTTTTTTTTCACATTACACAAACAAATAGTGGCACACAATATTATTTTCTATTTCTTCCAACTTATATTGACTTCTCTGGAGGGAACAAATAGCCACAAAGCTGGTCTAAAACCTAATCTACAACGCACCCAGAGTTTTTTAACTCCCAGTACCTGAATCTCTTACACATTTTTTATGTTTTAATTTTTTTTTCTTAATTATACTTTTAATCTTTATTCAGATAAGATAGCTAAGAAACACCTACATTGTATGGACATGTTCTACTATTTGCAGGAGAATGAATTTCAGTTTGTGGAACCAGTGGGTTTGGTCAGTATACCTTTAAAATGACAAAAGTCCAGTTTCAAGCAATCTGCAAGATCTTGCTATACTCTTTCTAAAATTTAAATTAGTAGTCTTCAGAGAAACAGAGAAGATTACAAGACCTGTTTCAACTTACCCCTCCAGAACTTCCCACCTGGCAGAGAATTTCTTGGGTTCAGGCACTGTCCATGAGACAGCTGGAAACTGGTTTTGCACCCAGTGCAGTCCTTGTAACTGTGCCCAGCACAGGTTACACAGCTTCTGTGGCAAGGCTCACATTCTCTAGAGATGCCATCAGCAAAGAAGCCATCTCCACACTCACTCACACAGGTGCCATCTGCAACAGAAACAGAGCCTGGAAGCACAATGACCCCTGTCCATCCCTCTGTCTCCAGCAGAAATGGTTTAAGAAAAAACAGTATGCAAGAACATGTGAAAAATTTTGCAGCTATAAAAACTCTTTATTTTTTTTTACCATGAAATCTAAATTCAGTTCAGTTGCATATGAGAAACTTCACAAACTTCAAACCGATCTGCATTTATATTTACCTCTAACTTGTCTTTAATCAATGCACTAAACATTAGTACATACAAATCTAATAGAAGTCCATGCTTGGGTAAAAGTTTTATGGTTGACTCTTAACAATTACACAGTCTCAATAAAAAAATTAAAGACTAGATGCCCCTAAGATTTTTAGATATATGCAAATTTTAGACATATGCAAATTTATAGGAATTCCAGTTTCCACTGAATATGAAGTTAAGCTCAGGTTTAAAGCTGATTCAGATTAAGGTTTGGCATACCTCATCAAAACCTCTGGAAGTTGTAGCACTTATGGCTTTTTGAGTTTTCTAATTTCAATTTAAAGAAATCATAGACCCACAGCTCACCCTGGTTTTGATCACAGTTTTCCACAGAGCAAGGTGCCATTACTGGGCGCTTTCAAGATCCAGGGCAAGAAAATACTATAACCTCAGGAATTCCTGTGATTCATTTTTGGCACCATGTCTGAACCAGACCTGCCTGATTTATGGCTTCTTTAAAAAGCTGGGAGACTCCTACTCTCGTGTGATTCTGGTGTGGAATTTAGTGGTTTTAACTGAGCTTTTTTTAGAATGTTTAAAAGTCAAAGTAAAACTGGACTTGCAAATAGTAGGGAAACATTTAAATGTCTTTCTGCAGTTAAAAACCCCACCTTTCACAAAGTCTGAATCAAACACATTTTTTAATGTGCCTGAAAGAGCTGAAATTTAAGTATATAGACTCTTTGAACCAAATTACACTACTGGGTAACATACCCACCTTACATTAAGGCAAATGCCTGATTTTGCAATGAGCCTCCACTGTCTCCCATAGAACAGATTTATGAATTTGAGAGTTTGGACTGAGAGCATTTTTTAAAAGAAATAGTCTAAAATATTCTTGTGTGTTATGCCATTATTAGCACTTTGCTTACCTGAGAGGTAGAAGCCTTCCTTACACAAGTCACACCCATCCTTGTCACAGCTATCACAGTTGCTAGGACAATCTCTACACTGCCAAGAACTTTCATCTCTGTAGGTATTTTCTGGACAGTATTTATAGCAATGCTGCTTATACCTGTAAGATAAATTGAACACCATTAGTAAGTTTCTTTTGAAGGTCGTTGAGTTTGCTTTCTGTGTGTTTCTAGGGATGGTAATGATAAAGCATGATTAGCATAATGAACAGAAATTATTCCTATAATGAGGATTTAAAGTGTAATTTTGGTTATGTTGTTTATTCAGCTAGCAAAGTCGTGTTTCCTAATCTCAGGATTCTTAAATATGATTAATTTTATTTTATTTTTTCAAAGGTAGGCAGAAACCTGAATACATGCTTCATTAAAAAATATTATATCATAATTTTAAAGAGCTGATTGCTTGTAAAAACATAATCCACTGCCTTTGTTTATAAAGTCAACATAGTCAACATTTTCTTTTCCAATTTTCAGAGATCTGTAAATACTCTCTTTGAACAGCAGTAATGTTCTTTTCTCTCCATTTAAGTTTTAAATTACTTTTAAATTCATTTGCATAAACTCCATACATTTATAATTCTTATGAACGTCACATATCAGAACTAGACACAACATACTAAAAGCAAATTTGTTCCAAGTCCATATGCAATGTTTAACTTTTTGACACTTTTTGTTCCATATTCTGATATGTGAAGGTCCCACCAGTCCATAAGTTTTAACAGGTCTCAATACTGAATGACTAGCTAGTCTTCTGACATTTCCCAAGTCTTTTTCCCATTTACTGTTTCTCACACAAGCAATTTAATGCATGAGACAACATACACAGCACAGATCTAAGTAGTAAAGTGCATATTTTTGCTTCAGAAAAATGTGTAGTCATGAAGAGCAATATATATACAGCTCTACTTACATGTAATAGTTTTGAATGCATGTTATACAGATTCTTGGATCATCTGAAATTTAAGATATAAAATTATGTAAATAATTTTCAGAGTAAAAACCAGAATGCCAAAAAGAACTTTTTTAACAGCAATTTTATGTTAATATTTCTAACACTAAAATAATTACAGTCATAAAAAGATCATGGTTGTCTCTAAATCTCTGTTCACATTTATTTTGAGATGGAATCTTCCACAGATCCTGGACTGTATTTTCGTGGTAACCTGTGGCTTTTTAGTCCTCAGCATAATCCAGGTACCAGGTACCTGGAAGGAGCAAAGTCCCTAGGAAGTGATGATCTGAAAAGCAGAACCTTCGCAGGGGTTCTGGTTGGGTCAAATCAAACTGTTAAAAAGAGACTGCAACTTATCTGTAACAATAATTTCATCCTATTTCTTTATTTGTTGCAAAGGTAAGTTAAAAACTTTTGACACCTCTGAAAGCATACTAATCAGTTGAAATTTTAAAATCCTGAGCTAACAAGACTGTTTGTGTATTTGGAGAGGGGGCAATAGTGGAAGAGATAGTGGTAGTGCAAACCTTTTGGGTAAACCTTCCCACCAGAGAACTAATTTTTGTATTAAAATAATGTGTTGAACAAACAGGAAAGTGTTACACAACTTTTAAAACTCACAAAATTATGGATTTGACTCAAAAAATTAGGAACATTTTTATAAAATTTCTTCCATTATCTTCTACTCACTGTTTCTTTCACCTTTAACAAAATATCCTAGAAGCAGCAGAATGGAAGGAAATGGAACAACCTGGGTGAATGTATTCTGTATTATAAAAAGAATTACAGAATCACAGAATATTCTGCATTGGCAGGGAGCCAGAAGGATCATTGAGTCCAACTGCTTGCCCTGCAAAGCTCCATCCCCAAGACGCACACCATGTGCCTGAGAGTGTTGCGCAAGCGCTTCCTGAACCCTGCCAGGCTTGATGCTTTGACCTCTTCCCTGAGGATCCTGTTCCAGTGCCCAACTACCTCCGGGTGAGGAACCTTTTCCTGATATCAAACCTAAACCTTCCCTGACACAATTTCAGCCCATTATCATGGGCTGTCACTGGTTACTGTTCACCACAGAGAAGAGGTCAATATCTGACCCTCCTCTCCTCATGAAGAAGCTGTAGATTGTAGCCATGTCTCCCCTCAGTCTCCTTTTCTTTAGCCTGATTAAAACAGGTGACTTCAGCTGCTTCTCATAAAGCCTCCCCTCCAGATTCTTCACCACCCTTGTGGCCCTCCTTTGGATGCTCTCTAATAGCTTAATGTCTTTTTAATACTGTGGTGCCCAAACTGCACACAGTCCTTAAGGGGGGCTGCACCAGTGCAGAACTTTCCCTTCCTGAACTTCACATGGCTGGTCATTGCCCAGTCGTTGAGGTCTCTCTGCAGGAGCTCCTTCTGATGAATCCAACAGCTCCTCCCAGTTTTGTATCATATGCAAACTTGCTTAGGATCGCTCCTGGTCCTGCATCCAGCTCCTTTATGACAATGTTGAAGAGCACAGGGTCAAGAATGGATCCCTGTGGAGCCCCACTGGTGACAGGTCACCTGTCTCACCCTTCGTGCCTGACCTGTGAGCCTGTGCTCTTCATTTCTGGGATAATTGAAGAGAGTGCCACCTCCCCTTCTGAATCAAGGAATCATGGAAGCAATTAGTTTGGAAAAGACTGAGATCAGCAAGTCCAGCTTTTGACCAAGCACCCTATCAACACTAGATGCCATGTCCAGTCTTTCCACAAACACTTCTAGGGATAGTGATTCTACCACCTCCCTGTCCATTAGGTGTAACCACAGTTTCTGTGATGAAATTCTTCCTAGTATCCAATCTAAACCTCCCCATGTGCAGACAAAAGCCACATCTTCTCATCCTGTTGCTAGCTGGCTGAGAGCAGAGGCTGACCTACACCTGGCTACAACGCCCCTTCACACAGCTGTAGAGAGTTCAGAAGTTCCCCCTGAGCATCCTTTTCTCCAGGCTAAACAATTCCAGCTCTCTCAGCTGCATGGGGTTGCTGTGGCCATAGCATAGGATCTGGCACTCAGCTTCCAGTGTCCTGAAATCTCTTTTCATTATCCTTGAGCTTCTTGTTGAAATATCACTGGTACTCCTGTGAAAGCAATAATAAACAATATTTTGAAGGCTCTATTAACCCCTTCATTTTTTTGGTGAGGTGCCTGATTTTGGCCCCAGGGAGGCAGCAAACTTTTCTGAAAAGAAGATCTGGTCTGCAGATGGTTTATATTATATTTATTTTAATGTATATTTTCTTCAGTAATTCCAGCAGAAAGATTCAGCAGTTAACATTTCTTGACTGTTTTGATTCATGAAGCTTCTGAACTGAAAATTGTTGAAGGAGTAAAAAATACATGCTTTGTTCGTATATGTAATTTTAGAAGTATGTTTGGTCAGTGGCTTCTGAGCTAGGGTAATTTCTGGTCTGATCTGAGTAGTTTTGTTCCATGCCCTTATTTCTATGGAGAACTTTAAACTAAAATTTGGAATATTCTGTACTTGCAGAACTCAAAGTTCGGTCTCATATCTTGAGCTTTTCCAGTGATTTTTCCCAAGCTCAGATTTTACACAGGAAATAGTTTTTTCTTTCTCAGGAAAATAAAAAAATCAAAGAAAGAAAGTTTTTTCAATACATGCACCTTGTATCTTCAATGTGGAAGGAAATTCTCTTTTACCTACACTCTAGGGAAGGCAGCATGCTCCAATGTAATGTTCGGCTTACCCTGAAATGTCAGGACTGAAAATCAGAGAACAGTTCCAAAACTTGCTGGGCATTTGTTTCTGCACAGATTGCATATTATCACCACAGAAGCTTGTAGAAAAAAGTCTTACTATCTGAAAATCTGAAACCCCTTCTGCAAGACTAACCTTTTGTGGAAGATTTACTCTGAAATCCTTATGATAATTTTGTCTTGAAAGCCAAGATCTATTCATCATCAGGGATGGATTGAAGAAATGAAGTCTTCCTTTCTCTTTCTTAGGTTGCTATGGGAACCAGAGGAGTTTTACTCTTTTACCATGTAATGATAAATCTGTATCTGTAAGCCTGAGTCCATGGACAGTACTGCTCTTTCAGCTGCCTCACACTTCCTTAAATCTTCTCCAAATACTTTTCTTCTCACTCCCACAGCTTTGTAAACTCTATATTCCTCCATTCCACTCTGTATAATGGATCTTGTGTATTATTTATTCTCACTTTCAGCCTTTATATCTTTATGTTTTTCACATAGACCTTGTAACCTCAACCAAATTACATAGTTAGCTTCTGGATGACCTTTGAGAGTGTCTCAGAATTTACCTTGCTAGATCAAGGAGGATAAATGCCACACTTGGGCCTCTTTGGCAGGCCTTTATTCTCAGGGACATGGCTCCTTGGATTTTCTCAATTTCTTTTGTAAGATATCTTTGAAAGAGAAAAGTGTTATAACTTTGCTGAACACTTTTCACTCTTCACCCAATTGAGGAGTACTTTACTCTCAGTGTTAGCCTTTGAAAATAGTCCTAGTGCAAAGGTTGCAAAGCCATGTCATGGTGCTCACTGTAGAAACTTGGATGGATCAAAAGTTGGTATATATTTTATTTTGCTGCATGGAGATGACATATTCTGTAGGAACCCATAAGAACTGTTCATAACATAAGGTGTTTTACTTTCACAGGTTGGGTGAGGTGAGTGGAAGAGAACCCACAAGTGATTAAGGACTGGCTCAGGAACGTGTGGCTCCTTGGGAGCACGCTGTCAGGAAGATTGGCAGTGCAAATTGAGAGGATGCCTGACTCACTTCTGAGAGGAAGACCTTCCTCCACTGGCTCCTATGAGTTATCTGCATGAGCTCCATGTGATGCAAATATTTACCTGCTCAGCGAGCTAGGTGTGTCTATTTACTCAGCATTATTAGTTACTGGTGTGGCAATTTCTGCTTGTGAAATGCACATATGCAAGCCAGTAGATAAGGCATATCAGAGAAGTTTGTCACTTACCATCTTCAAAGGTAGCCAAATTTGGTGTCTGTTCATCATGTAAGTGCAAAAGGGCATATGTAAATTGTATGATTAGAGAGAGAGCTAAAGTTTTTGAGAAAACACTTTAGTCCACATGTATTTTAAACATAAGAACTAGGAGCCAAGATTTTTATGTTCTCGCATTTTATTGACTCTGAAATTCTCTTTGAATAATTACTATAAGTGGCTCAGAATCTATAGTTTTACCTTATTTTTTTCTCTTTTTCTGAGTGTTGGCTTAAAGCCCCAGGCTTTCTAAAAAGGAAAGTTTGGCTTTGAAGAAGGTGTCTGAAATTCATTATGGTTTTAAAAGTCTTGAGAAAATATGAATGCTATCCTGCAGTTATCTAGATACGTAAATGAACTTACATTGAGAGGTGGAAGGTAAATGTTGCAATGGCACAGAGAAAATGCTCCTCCTTAATATTTTTTGCAGCAGAATTTTATCTTGCAAAATCTGCTTTTGTTGAGGAAACTGGACTTAATTTTGTAGACTTCATGATGTTTACTGGCACCCACCAGAAAAAAAGACAATAAAATTTAATCAAAACCTGATGGCCAAAGGTAATGAAGAGCTGCAGTTCCCATCTTTCTGCATCAGAGGGAGCAGCCATTCATTGCTGCTCTGAAAAGTAAACTCAGCATGTCCAAAACTGGGTTATAAGAGCTGAGGTGCCAAAGACATAAGCTGTCATAAAGATAATATTGGCTGTGTGGACTTGTGATGTATCCAGCACACTTTCTTAGACACTTGGTCTGTCCAATATTTGCTTGCACCGAAATAGGGATCAATTTGAAGTTCTTAAGAATTTAGGCATAGGTACTGAGGCCACCCTTAAGCCTTGGCTTGTGCCTGTGCTAGAGTCTGCCTTTCAGGTCTCATGGGGAGTTGTGCACAAGGATGACAATTCTGCTTCTGTGGCATACAGCAGAGCCAAGTGCACCCCAGAGCCTGTGGGCAGGACAAAGGGAGGAGGGGAACCCTGTTGTGCACAGACATGGTCTGGACACTGTGTACACAAAGCTGTAGATTTTCTGGAGGTTAGTGCTTTCTAAGGCAAAGCTCCTACCAGCACATCCAGGACTTGTCAGTGTCTGCAGGCAGAATGGTGAGCATTAAAGATTCTTTACATCCTAAAATATTAGTGGCCTCTGAATTAATGAAGTGAAACAGAAAGGAGATAATTAACTGAATTTAAAAGAAGGCATAATTTGTATTTTAACTACATAGATTTACCTGTCATTGATTAAGTCTCTCCCTCAGAGCTCCTATCTCTGCTCTTAGACTTTCAGTGTTGATACAATGAAGATATATTGCCACACTGGTGCCACAAAACCCACTCCAAACTTGGAGGAAACCAAACAGATTTGGCTACATTCCTTGAGGATTCCAGGAGGTCTTACAAACAAACATTATCTACTTTAGTATCCTCACACCTGGTGAAGAATAACCTGCAGTGTTACTTACTGTATGGGTTTTACTTTCTTCTCTGAAATGCCTGATATGGGATGCAGAGTATGAAACCATTACAAAAGCATGATACTTCTGTCTTAATCTGGATATAGTGTCACTACTGATCAAAGAGAGAGACTGCCCATGCAGACTTGCTCTATTCCACTGGCATATGGCATCATGCCAGAAGGAAGCAAATCTTATTAATTTCCCGGTCTGTGCAAAGCAGGACAACATTGCCAGAGACTGCAGCTGGTGGTTTGATCTATTATTTGTGCCTTGTGAAAATGATTTTTTGAGCAAAACTCTTTCAAGCTAGCAGGAAAACAGGCGTTCAGTTACCTTAATATGATTATACATTCCTCCTAAAAACTAGAGTTCTGTCTACAAGAAAAGAGAAAAATATAATAATCTTTGTAATTTGTAGACAGTAAGAGAATACTTTGCATTTTTCTGGTTTAGAATGTTTAGAATTTAAATGGAATAAAATTTCTGTAAGTGACCCTGTGCTCAGTATAAACTGAAGAAGTTAATTATTTTTACTTCTTAGAGTTCATATTGAAGGATCTTAAAGCATTTAGAAGAAGCAGGTGCTGAATGATTTTGTATGAGAGAATGGTCTCCAGTCAGCTGAGGATCCATAAATATGCACAAAATATATTTGCAGCTGTGTATATGAACAACTACTTTTCAGTGTGTGAACTATGTAAATTTTTATTCCAATTGCTGTGATTACTACCTTTTTTCCCCACTGCAGTTTTACCTGAAATTTTCATAGAACTGAACTTTTCCCACATCTTCTCTACAGTTCCTAGAATAAATTATTCAGTTGTGTTAAAGGGAAGATAGGACAAAGAGACTGCAAGACCATGCATCATCCACTTAACTTTAAAATGGAGTCTGTAGAAAGACTATGAACCTGTGAAACTAAATGTAGCACATTCCTTATTTTCTCACCTTGAAATTGTAGTATTTTAAGTCATTTTTATGGCAGTGTAATTTCTCTAGAGCTTGCAAAATAATAAACTTCTTGTAGGAGACAGGCATGAAAAATTTTGCTTTTCACTTTTTTTATGAAAGTTTCTAAATACATCAGCTTTCTGATTAGACATGAGAGAGTCATTACTGTACTTAACTATGAATGAAGTTGTTGATATGCCTGAAAACTCATTGAATGTTAAGAGTACAAGCAAATATTTGCCATACAATGTAGATAGATATCGGTATCTACCATAGCTACCTGACTTATTTTAAGTTAAAGCTTACAGATTCTTATTTATTTCTAGAACAAATTATAGTTTGGAAAATCTGCTTGGGACTGTACTTTTAGGCCACTACTGCTCTTCTTTTCCAAGTAGAACAGCAAACCAATCTCTGACTCTCAGTAATATATGCATCATGAGCACCAAAGTCTTTCCTTAATAGAATGCCTGTAAATAAACTCTGGGGTCTTAGTACTTCTGACTTTACACAACAGTGAAAATTAATTCAGTCTTTGTTTTACCTGCAGCCATTCTATTGATTGTTGAAGCTCTTAAAAGTCCTCTTTTAAATCAGAACTTTGAGTGCAAGAAGTTGAAAGTATGTAATGTTATGGATGATTGATATTTAGGGGATCAGTGACCCTCCCAGGAAAAAGGCAAAAGAGTACAGCCCCTTCTTCTGTATGCCAGCTGACCATGAACAGCCTTTCAGTCTCCTTATGCACACCTATTAAGTTCATAATAAAGAAAATCTTCCTCTGAATAACTTGAAATTATTATATTTTTTAAAAAGTTGCTATTCATACATATTAAATATCTACCCAATTCAAAACACTGATTGCCACTACACTTGTTTCAGAGGAAAAACAAGTAATTTGAAGTCACAATCACTGTAAAAATCACAGAAAATATTAGCATGGGGAAGTGACATCTGATAGCACCAGTAAAGATGGGTATTGAAACATAAACTCTCTCTTAACTTCTCCTCCCCTCTGCCAAGCAGGCAGCTGCAATGGATCTGGATAACACACCATACAAAATGAGAACACAGTGTAGTTGCATTCATGTTAGAACCATCTCTTCATTCAACAGTTTGGACAGGGGCACTTGTAGTCACAGGGAAATCCTTAGGCTTGGCTGAATTCACAGGGAATGGCTGGTCAGCAGCGTCGCAGGAACTGTTTTATGGTATCCCATACTAGATCAGACAACTGGCAGAAAGAAGGAATTGTGTGATGAAAATCCTTATGGTAAGTTAGGTATGCCAGTTAGTGCAGCCAGAAGAAGAGCTGCGCAGACAGTTGTGGTTTAGAGTTTGTTGCAGGCAGTGGCAGGCCAATACTGTGCTGTTCTAAGTTTTTGAGAACTGGTAACTCAAATCCAGAAAATGCCCGAAGCATGGATGGTAGCTCTGAATGTGAGGGATACAGTTTTTACGGAAAGGTCATATTTTTACATCCAAGGTTTTCACTTCTGGAACATGACAAAGCAGAATCTGTGCTTGCCTGGAGGAGAGTTCCACACCCTTTTAACAGACCCCCACAGGACTATAAGCATTCACCCACAATTGCACCCACTGCACTTGCTGACTCCTTACAAACAGTCTCTCTTTCTGTGGATATTTGGGTAGGAGGAGAACCCCTTGAAACTGTAGGGCAGCTGCAACAGCCACATGGCAAGCACTTTGTGATGTGGAAGCTGAGATTCCACCTGAATCCCAAACCCCTCTTTTTAATTTAACATTGCTGGTTCCATTTTCAACTCAGCATATTTGCTTTCTTTTCTGTTTCACAGGAACACCAAATGAATGGCACATGGATGAATTAGCCTGCACCATCCTTGAAATGTATACAAGGAATTTTTTAGGGCAGCATCATTGTTATTGCAATAACTTGCTCTTGAATGAAATTTAAAGATTGTCCTTATGTCTATATCCTTGAAGAAAAAGGACACAATGGCAATCTGTTTTGAGGCATAGAAAATTCTGGGTCTGACAATAGTTTAATAGCTTTGGAAAGTCAGTAAGTCTTTCAGTCTGAGTGTGGCATTCAAACAGGAAAAAATAAAAGTTCTGCAAATTTTAATAGCTAAATTATTAGAAAATTATTCTTCTTTATGCTGAATATAAATTTTAGAAATGATTTCAAAAATAAATATAGTATGGAATATAATTTACTTGTTGAGAAGCCACCTGCACCAGTAACTAGCTGCTCAGCAGCATGCACTTAAGCTGATGATAAAGAGTGAGGGGAACTAAATTTTCATTACTTTAGAATAACAGTAAGGTTGATGAAGGGATTATTTACCCTGTCTGCAGTTCTGGCATCCATCTGAACATGGTATGCAGTCTTCAGAGTCAGGATCTTCCACTTCACCTGTGTTTTGCAAATCATCAGTTTAATTCTAGAAAATGCAACATTTGGAAGCACTCAGCAAGGTTCCTGGAAATAAACTTCATTCAAATCAGTAAAGGAGAAAGACTCGTGGAAGTTTGTTTCCTTATTTCTTTTTGCATAACCCACTCAATTTGAGGAAAACACTCTTACTTTACAATAACATGATACTAGAAGAGGATCAGAGATAATGCTTGAGGACCTCAGGGTCAGGTGTGTATTTCAAAACATTTTTTAATATGCTTAAGAAGATTTCTGTAATAATTTCAATACAGTATTTGTTATCTCCTACTGAAGGACACTTACCTTCTCTGCAGCTATGCTTCTCACACATATTTTGAGCAAGGTAGTAGCCTCTGAAACATCTTTTGCAGAGGCTGGAGTTCAGGCACACCTCACAGTGGGCAGGGCAAGGCACACAGGTGTGCTCCAAGTGGAAGTAACCTGGAGGACAGTTGTCTCTGCACTCCCCACGATACAGGAAACGTTCCACCCCTCTTCTGTCTGTGGCAAACAAATGGGGAAAAGCTGTCAGACACAGAGGGCATTTGTGTTATGAGAAGGAGCTTTATGAAGTTGTACAGCTGCAGTAGAGACACTGAATGCTAGATTTTACAGTTTTACACCAAATGAGATGTATAAAAGTTTCAGGACCTCAAACTTTTCACATTCCTGGGGATTTATGGCACATAAAATGTCATGCTAGAGAACAATTACTCTTTATATCCATCAATCTAATAAAAAAATAATCAAGATTTTTCCATCACTGAGTTCTCTTGCAGAGGGCAAGCAAGTATTTGCAATGCATTGCAAATGTACAATAAATGTACAATTATTATTTGTAAAGCAAAATGGCCCACTTCACCTTTGGGAAGAGTCAATCTGTGTCCCTAGAAGATTAAACTGTAATCCTCAGTTTAGTGGAATAACCTAGATTTGAATTTAAATAGCAGATGTGTAGCTACTAGCTACTAAAGCACAAGCATTCTCTAATGCATGAGAACTGGCAGGTCCCCTGTTCCAAATCCTGCTGAGTCAAGCCTGTGAAAACACACATAACTCCATCAGCCATGTGCTGCAGCAGGGGGAGATTTCCAATCAGTTACCCCACAGAAGAAAGTACACATACAGCTGTGCTAAGCATATTTCATTGCCTTAACGGCAGAGCAAGAATTTGCTGACCAGAATTTATTTTTGAAAATGCAGAGAAAGCATCTATACTAGGCAATAATGCTGCACCATAGCACAAGTTGAATTGTATTTATTTTTCTTTTCATGCACAAATCTTTAATTTTCCTGCCTCCTTAGGGTGTGAGTCTCATCAGCATCTTAATTTCTTGATTCACAGAAAAACAGAAATATATCTTGCTGTCTTCCATAAGGGAGAGACTTGGGGAAAAATTATGCAAACTTGGTCTCACATTAGACCTGAAGTTCCATTTGAAAACTTCATCTACTTGATAATGGGACCCTGGAAAATGTTAAAGATAGATTCTGAAAATGTTAGGCTTTGTGTTTTCTCAGATCAGTGCATTCACGTAAGCGGTATGATAAATGATATAATTGTTAGATGTGATGATGGTTTAGAAATTAAATATAATTATTATATAATCATAGGAAGAATCATGAGAAACTGCACTGGGAACTTAAGAGAGCTGTGTTTAGCTGAAATCTAGGTATACAATAGAACAATATAAGTTTAATGATTAACATGTAAGTTATATAACGATAGAATATAAAAACCCGTTCCTCTTGAATGTATGGCAGAATCAGATCTGAGGCTAAAGCGTCCCTGATTTCCAGAGCTCTTAATAAAAGCACCTACATATAATTGCCTGTGTGATTATATGTTTCTGAACGCTAACATACTGAGCCAGATTTCCCAAAGTGAGAAAGTCAGTCTCATCATCAGTACGACTAATTAATGCAGCCATACTAGTGTTTGCTTGTAGTTTAGACACTTATTACTAAATAAAGTCCATACCATTGTTGATTAGGGCTGAAATGAAGTAGGAACTGAAGTGAAAAGGCTGTGAATCCATTGTGAACCCTCAGAACACAGCTCATTAAAAAATTACTCTCTATTATAAATTACATCTTAAATACTCATTTCCAAGGACAGTTCAGACTAGTTGCACATACTTGGAGGTAATGGCCTCAGGTTTTTGCTGATCAGGTATTAGAGACACAATAGGAAATAATTTTTAAAACAGAATTTCAAAAGGAGAAGAGTGGCTTTTTGGAATTTCCACAAAATTAGCTACATTAGCATTCCTCTCAACCTAAGATCTATAAAAATGTGTGTTGGTGATAGGCTTCTCTTTGCAAACCCTGTTTGTTCAGCTCTAGGGATACAAAACATCCAGTGGAACCCACCGCACTTATTTTTTAGCCTCTCCCAGAGAGATGCTTAGGAAAGCAGCCTGGCTCCCTGCCTGCTTGAGCAAACTGGCTCCATTTCAGTATAGCACATCCTGTGCAGTGGGTGGGGGAAGCATGTATGAAGCTTTCTTTTCCAGAGGCAAGCTATGTAGGTTTTTGTTCCTTTTTTTTTTCTTTTTTCAGTTTCTGTTAACACAGCTCCTATTGAAAAAACACCAAGGGAAATGCATTAAGTTGAAAGGACAATACATAGCTGTGTTTTCTTGTACTTAAAAAAATTGAATTCCAATTCCCTTCCGAGTCACAAGAAGATTATGATACAGATTGGTAGTAAAAGCGCTACTCGTTTTATTGGATCTAACAACTGGCCCTTGAGTGCTGAGGGAAAAGGGAATTTAGAGGCCAAGGGAAGGGAAAAAGCTGGCAAAATGAAATCTTACTTACCTGTTCCACAAGTGGTGCATTTGTTAGGTTCACTTCCAGCACAGTCCAGGCAGGTGTGATGGCACAGGTGACAGTGCTGTTTGAATTCAAACTTTCCTCTGGGGCACTGCATAACACAGCGGCCATCATCAAAGACTCTTTTAAAGAAGACAGAGGCATAATTACAGATCTAGCTACTGTTTCTTCTTTAAATCTAAAGGAAACTAAAAAGAAACTCAATAAATTCTATTCTCACTCTATTTACAAATCCTTGAACTTCAAGGCTTTGTTTTCCTGATTTTATTCATAGTATTTACTATATGAAAAATGTTTTAAACATGAATCTTAGACTTCAAAGACCACTTTTTGGTCCTTTACCTAGATGTCCTTATGTCACAGTCTCCAACAGCGGTCCCATGTGTCTTCTAAAAGGAAAGCAATACTTGGTCTTTGTGACGAAATAACCCATCTGTTTTACTTTTAAGACTTTTAAGCTTTTAAAAAGTACTATAGCTTCAGTACTTTGACCTTGTACATGAAGTCAAATATCTATCTGAATATTGGCCTTCAGGAGCTGTGTTTTTAGACTTACATGTTGTTGTGACTTAGGAATTGTATTTAGCAATATAGTTTTCCCACTGAAACACTCCAAACCATGCTCAGCTGCCGGTCCTCCCTCCCCCTCCTCTGCTGAGGATGGAGAGGAGAATTGGATGGACAAAAGGTAAAGATCACTGGCTGAGATAAGAACAATTTACTGGAAACAGCAGAGAAATAAGAAAATGAACAGTAACAGGAACAGTATCAATTACAAAGCTCACAACAGCTGAGCAATTCTCATGTCAGTGCTCACAACTTTACTGCAGGGAACCCCTGACAATACCTGACTGGCCATGTCCTGGAAAGAAACCCCTGGAAAGGGGGTCCCAAGAAATTTCCCCTGGAAAGGGAACCCTTCCCCCACCACTGGAATTAACAGAGCAGCAGTTTAGAAAAACTTCCAAGTCCTAGCTCTGCCTCTCCTGACTACTGCAGAAATTAACTCTATCCTGGCTGGAACCAGGACATGACTCATATCTGTATCATCTGTGTCTTGCCCATCTGACACCTTCCAGTTATACACACACAAATATATATTATATATATATATACACAAATATATATACATATATATATACATATATATATGTATACACACATGAGCACAGGCATAATTTCCATGGTCAGTAGCTGTCCCTCCAACATGTCTGTGAAATTCATCTAGTCCAAGACTGTGGGTTCTACCCATCCTAGACCTTCCAGGACAGGAGGGCTGGTGTGCTGTCAGCTGGTTGCTGCATCAGGAACTCACAATTAATGTTTCTGGAACTGGCTATGCTCATTGTCCGTGGTAGTTATGGAATACTCTGTGTGTATGTAGTGTCATTCAGCAACAAATATGATACAATTCAACATTACAGACTGTTCTTACAAAAAAATAAAATCCCCTGAGTAATGCATTGTGTTTCCCTGGCCCTCTATCCTCCAAGTCCACCAGGTCCCACAGATGGGTTCACTTTTGCTTGAGGCAGGACTAATTCAACCTGTCTTCCATAACATTCCTCATATGCACCACAGAGGCTTTATCCCCTTCTAGAGTACATGGGGTTGTGTTTGGGCAGGGTGAGCTCAACTGGCAGAGCCTCAGGTGTTAATTAACCCCGCCATGTGGCCTTTCCTTTTTACCTGTGCTGCCTTGGTCTTTTTCCACAGGTCCAACCACCTCCGCAGACAGTTTGCTATCATTCATTGAGCCAAGTGTAAAGGCAAAGAGAGTGCTGGCCATTTCTCTCATTCAATGATATCTACAGCCAGCTGAATTGCTTTCAGCTCTGCAATTTGACATGATCTACCTCAACATCTTCTGTGACTTGTGTAGAAGACTTCTGTAGTTCTGTGTAGAACTTTCTACAGTAACTTTCCACTTTCAGTTTATCCCTACACTATGGCAGGAACCGTCAGTAGAGAGAGTATATTACTTTTCATTTTCTTTCAGCCAATTATATTGTGGGACATCTTCAGCCTCTCACTTTCTCCTCCTCTTCCTCCTCTGATGATGAAATTTTCACCTTTGGGCCAGTTCACGATGGCTTCCAAGATCCCTGGGCAATTGTGGTTTCCTGTTTGAGATCATGGTGTGATTGGTGCAATCCACTTATTCCATGTAGCATGGTGGAGGAGGTGTGGAAGGGACTTCCTCTTTGAAATCCAGACATCTGCTGATAGTCAGAGTGCTGAGAGGGGCTGTGTTTCCTCTAAAACAGCTCGAACTCCTTGGTAAGCTGTCAGCATGTCCTTTTCAGCTGGGGTGTATCAGGCTTCAGACCTGCTGCATCCCCAGCTCCAGAACCCTGGTGTTTGTCCTCTACTCTCCCCTGAAGCTGTTTGCCAGAGGCTCCAGGAAGGACCATTCTCCCTGGCTGCAGCGTGGAGTACATTTTTTGTCCTGTCCTGGCTGGCCCAGGGGCTACTGCATTAACAATCTGTTTGATTTACACAAAAGCTTGTAGCTGCTCAAGACCCCTCTAAAAATCATTCTTCTTTCCTGCCACATGATAGAGAGGATGTCCAATCTGACAATAATCTGCAATATGCATACTGCAAAACCCCACAGCACTTAGGGAAAGCTCATGGGGTTTTTTAGCTGCTTGGTGTGACATAGCTGCTATTTTGTTGAACACATCCATTTCAAACTGACAATGTGCCTTTTGTAATCTTGCTCTTAAAAACTGAATTTCTTGGGACTTCCCTCTGCCTGTTTGTTTTATGGTAAAACCTTTGGGATGATCTGTATTATTCTCTCTTGGTTCTCTAATTTTCTCTGCTCTGTTTCTCCAAACAATGATGTTATCAATGTATTGCAAGTGTTATGGAGTCTGTGCCTTTCCTAGTGCAGTTTGGGTCAGTCCATGGCAAATAGAAGGGCTGTGACTCCACCCTTGGGGTGAGCAGCTCTGCTGTACCAAATGCCCCTCCAGAAAACTGTGGCCTGCACTCTTCTGCTGAAGGAAAGGAGAAAAACACATTTGCGATGTTAGTGGTGGCACCATTTTGCTGTCCTGGACTCCAGCTCATACTGAAGTTCCAGCACGCCTGGCACAGCACCACTCAGGGATGGTGTGACTTCATCCAGATGATGATAGCTCACTGTCAGTCTCCACTCTCCACTGCACTTACACACTGGCCGTATGGGATTACTAAAGGGTGAGTGAGCCTTGCTGGCCCCTCCCTGGTTCTCCAGAACCCATCTCATGGCTGGGGTTCACAGAGTCCTGGCTGACGTGGTGCTATCAGTGGTGCACTCCTTTGGTGGTGATGTTTTTGTTCCACCTTCAGCAGTCCCACAGCAGAAGGGTCCTCTGAGAGATCAGGCAAAGTGTTCAGCTCTTTAACTTCCTCTGCCTCCATACCAGCTATCCCCAAAGCCCAACAGTGACTTTTGGGTCCTTGAAATATCCTCTCTTGAGGCAATCTCTGCTAAGCTTTCATGGGCCAGTCACAGTGGGGTGTGTTTGCCATTCATTACCAGTCAGGGTCACTTCAGTTTCCAGTACAATCGTGTTGGGATCCTCCTGTCACCCCAGAAACAGATGGATCCTGTCCCGACATATCTTGATGGCATCAGAGTACACTGTGCACTAGTGTCAGCTAAAACCTTACACTCCTGTGGGTCTCCATGCCAGGTCATGGGATCCACACAGTTCAATAGGTCTGATTGTCCTTTTCCTCCCCCTGGCTGGAGACAGGGTCCTCCAGATCTGGTCATAGTACTCATTGCTTGTTTCTTTTAAATGTCAACTGGAGAACTGCAAGAGGATTGGAAGTAACATCAGCTCTCTTGTTCTTATCTGAGTGCTTGTCCAGTGGAACCTTGAGCAGCATTTATCCTTGAAGAATTTCCTGAGATGATTGCTCTTCCTCTCAGCTCAGGTACCCATGTTGCCAGGGCAGAGGTGGGTTTTCCACCCCACTTCCTCATGTCGTCTCTGTAGTCATACAGGAAAAACCACAGGTGTTTTTTGTTGTGTGTGCTGTCTCTTCCACAAAGTGGGGCACTTGCTCCTGGTAGCAGAGGCTCTGGTCTGTATTGGTGGGGCATGGGACTCTAACTTTCTTGAGACTTTCAAATCTGTCTGAGGTCTTGGACAATCTTTCCACAAGGATTTCCTGATTCCTCTTCATTCATCACAAAACAAACTGAATTGGTCTTGGATTTCTACTTCTGTGCAGTATAGGGGCAGCTGCTACCTGCATGTGTTGTTTCCCTGCTTCAGCTGGAATTTGAGTGGCTGTGGTGCTGGTTGGTCTGATTTCCTCCTCCTTTCCCTGAGGGCACTGTCCAGTGTTGACCTGTGTCCAGTGAAGGGTAGCCAGGGTCCAGCACACTGCAATAAGTTGCTCGTCTATGGAGTTGCCCCAGCATTTTCCATGCAAATATTCTGTCAGTTTATTAGGGTCCTGTAGCTGTTCAAGGGTGAACTTCCAAACCATTGTAAGAGAGAATTTTCCCCCAGACAGTGCCATTTTCTCTCATATTCTATGCCACTCAAATCTACCCACACTCAGGGAAAATCTTTGAATGACCTACCTAGAAATTGCTTTCTTGACCCTAAACATGGTGTAGACCACACCAAGGGGACATACCAGACACAGCAATAAGAACATGCATTCCTTTACATGCAAAGGAAATAAAAAATTCTGAAGGAGAAAAGGGAAGTGAAAACACAGGGAAAATAATCCTGTCCTGTTCTCCCACAGGCTGGGTATGATTATTCATGAGTTCCCAAAAGTAGATAAGGGTAGAAGATTCCCTGAGATAAGGGTAGAAGAGCAGCTTTGGATGCACATCCCAGATAACCCTCACTTCCCCTGATGTTATTATGTCATAGGCTGCTATCACACAGTACAGCAAGAGAGCAATCCTGATCCTCCTGCACTCCCTCTATGCCAGGGAACCCCTGACACAGCCTGGCCATGCCACGCTCTGGGCCTGTAAAGGGACCCCTTCTCCCTTCCCTGGAAATAAGATCAGGTAGCATTGAATAACTTCCAGCCCTAGCCATGCCCCTCCTGTCTACTGCAAAAATTAACTCCATCCTGGCTGGAACCAGGACATACATCTATCCATAACTAGGAGTCTGGTTGCTAAATTATTTCCTTTTGCTGGATAATTAAATATTTGCTAAAGAATCCTTCTTTGTGGTGAAAATTTACGGTCCATTTTTCACATTTTCTTAATGTCTAATGCTTTAATCTGCTTGGGAGAAAATAGAAATGCATCAATTCGTGCATCATTCAAAGACTACTTAAAGAACATAAAACAAGCTGGCTAGATTTCAACAGTGTTTTCCCTCCTAAGAAAATAAGAAAGGAAATGCTGTAATCCTCTGCATGTAACTGCTTTGACCACTTTGCTGTCTGAGGACCTGGGACTCAGTTTCTAGAGAAGCTGAGGGCCATTTAGGCCATTAGTACAGACTTTGATTGCACCTAGACAACAAAAGGCTTTCCATAATATTAAGATAGGGCATGTTTTCTTGGAGTCAGCCAGTGGCATTAGAGAATATCTGCAACATGTCTTCATAAATTTCATTTGTTATGATCATTTTTGGATTTATTTTGAAATAAAGGGAGAAATGTGACAGAGGTCTGGAGGTAGCTGCACTAGGCTTATATGGCATGCAAATATTAGTTCAACTACATGTGCTAGCTCTAATGATAGCCATCCTTAGAAGCAGCTCTCACAGTGGTAAACTACATTTTCTTCCTCTTTGTTATGTTGCCCCTAATGGGAAACACCTGGTCAGATCTTGTCACTAACCCTGGCTCAAACTATAAACAGATGGACAAGGAATTTTGTGATAATCAGTTTGTCTGGGTAAAAAATGACAGTTTCTTATTTTTTCTTTCAAAAAATCAAAAATAAAACAAAACAAACCCAGGCACCAGCATTTTCATTTATTAAACAATCTGACAGAAATTTTATTATTAAAATAAATTGACATCTATCCTGAATTTTCATAAGGGGCTCTTGCCTCTGGCAAGGTTTCTCTGTAATATTATTTCTTTCACTATAGACTGTTCCATTTAATATGACTTTTTCTAGCAGCTTTCATAATGTCCAGAAGGGTCTCAGAAATCCTTTTGAAATCTTAGATACCAAAATTCAGAATTTTTAGAGAATTTATCGTGGTGGTTAGAACAACATCCTTCCAAAAGGTCTCTGAGGCCTCATTACTACAAACACCTCTTTGCTTTGTAAATATCTGCATGTGAGGCTCACAATATAGGTTGCAACAGGCAATCTAATTGAAATGCCATTGTGAATAGGAGAAATCCACTCCACAGTCCAAAAATCTGTGCAGATTTTCTCTGGTCTCATTTCTGATGTCACAGAATTTGATAATGCTTCCTCAGTTACAAATTTGTTTGGGCTCCATTGCTCCTGGTTTGTCTTTCATTGGCATAGTCATATAATAGATATTTTCAGGGCAAACTGCAAAATTGCTTAGGGATTTTCTTCCCTTGCCTTAGATGATCTGATCCTGTTTTCATACCAGTGGAAATATCAGCTGGCTACAAAACAATCCAATGCAACAGAACCAGAGTTATTTGTGCGAGAACACAGCTATGGATAGGACGTGTATAAAACCAGTGGTCTTCTGGAATAGGTGTGATGTGACCTAAACATAAAGCTCTGATTTGTGAAGCCCTGTGGAAAAGCTTCTTTCTTGTTTTCAATCCTCATGTCAGGTTAGAAGTATTGGCCCAACCCACAACACCTCAGTTAGGGAATGATGTTTAGGTGCTATGAATGTCTCCCAGAATTAGCCTCAGCATCCCCACTCATGCCTTGAGCCAGTCCTCATAGCTGTGTAGAACTACAGATGCCTAAGTTTTGTCATTAAAATTGCCAGTTGTGATTTCAAGAATTATGATTTAGAAAGGATGAGGATGAAAGAAATTCTATTTTATATATAGAAAAGAATTTTTTCTTTATCTGTGGGAATGATGCTGCTAAACATTAATTGCTTGTGTAGCCAGCTTTGTACTGCACTGGTGATGGGAGACAATTACCTTGTGAGTGGGCAGCTGATGCAGCTGTCTGACTCAGGTCCAATGCATTTCTGACAGGATGTGTCACACAACTGGCATTCTTGGGAATCATCAAGATATTCGCCTGGTAGGAAAAAAATGGTTTATTTCCGATCAACCTTCTCACAATTAAAACAAAACAAAACAAAACAAAAAACCAAAAAAACGAAACAAACCCCCCACCCAAAAACCAAAAAAAGACCCAAAAGGAAGTGAAAAAAGAACCAATCTTTCCAGGCTGGAAAACATAGTGGTGAAGAGGAATTGGATCTATTTTAAATTACTGAAATGAGCACATTTCCCTGTGGCATCAGGGAAAAAAGTACTGGCTCCCTTGGGGAACCAGGATAATCACACCTGTTTGTTTGTTTGTTTGCTTATTCTTTTCCACATGAATATGAGAAAGAATGTTTTTTGTTGTTTTTGTTAATTTATTTTGCATCAGTTGAGGTAATGAGACTCTTAAGATTCACGAGTTACATCAAAATTAGTGCTGCTGAGGGGTATTCATTGTGTAATGTCTTTTGAGCTCGCTTTCAAGCTGCAGGTTAAAGAGTTTGCTGTCATGGGTGTGGATATGTTACATAAGGAGATGGGCTTCAGCAAGCTTCCATCAGTCAGAGACCTGTTGGTGCTTCCCAAACCTACAGCTGTAGCATAGTCTGTTTCAGTCCTGGGCTGCTGATGGTAGACTCCCTACCTAAAGGACCTAGGCTTTAATTTTGGCTGGATTGAAACTTGGTGCAAAAGTGCACAATTTTGACTTGAAAAAGATTTTATATTATATGGATTTCTACCTCAAAATTGAGATAAAGATATAAACATTTCCAGATCATGAATACATGAGTACTACCATGCTGCTGAAGCACAAAGTTTGGCTCTTTACTTAGTGAATATTAATTAAAACACTGGTACAAACTGGTAAACTGCATGCCTAATAAGTCTTAGGGCAGAGATTTGGTAAGTAGTATGAATACTTTGTCTCTGTGCAGCGTCATGTGGGAACAGTAAATTGATTTATCATGCAATTTTATAAAGCTCAACATTGGGCCTTTTATGTCAGTTTGTTTTGGGAAAATTTATTATAACTGAGTCTATATATTTAAGGAATTGGCTGTTCCTTCATTCTTGAGTAATGGAAGAGGCTGGACAAAAAGTCCTATATAATACATAAAACCTGCAGTCTCTATGGATACTTCAATATCAAGCAACTCTTTCCACTTGCATTGCTGCTGGAAAATCCAGATCTGGCAAATATAGTGAACTTTAGGAATCAAAACACAAATATGGAATGACTCGGGTTTGGCTCTCACTTGCAGTCAGTTCCTTACATTTGAAGAGCAAAGGCACAATACAAGAAAACACTTATACCAACTTAAAACAATGTAGGGAGGAAAAATTGTCTAAAATACTGCAAATTATGTTCTCTCTCTGTTGTGTTTTGAACAGTTGTGTTTTTACATATTAAACAGCAATAAAAAAATTTATAACAGTCAAAACCTCTGGTGTGAGGTATGACCTAGGATAGTACTTACATACCTAAGGGGATGGGAACAGCAAAGTTATAAAGGCAAACTGACTGCCCTGGGTGAAACCTGGGGTACCCAAAATGTAGGCAGAGATGTAATTGTTTTGTAATGGTTTGTGTGTCTTCTAAAGAGAGGAAGAAAGTAAAATACAAGCCAAAAGCAGTGATAGAACCAGATAAACCATGAAGACAATGCTCCTCAGACGTTGGTCTGAGATCAGTGCTAGCTGGGAAGAAGTTCAGACTGGAAGAAAGTGAAGAGTCTCCTGATGAGATCAGGGAAAAAAGAGTCTGAATGCGAACACGTTCAGACATTTTTATAGTTCTCCTTATCCAAAGAGCAATTTGTATACATCTATCTCTGTATCTCTATATATCTATGTTTCTATTTCCATGTATTTATGTAATCCCTTGCATGCCCATAAAGGCCAAAACTTGAACTGTGTAAACTGACTAGTTCCATGGAACTGGTGCAACATTTCTGAACTGCAACACTGCATTTTTATGAGTAATTACTTAATAGTGGACTAAAACTAAAAACATCAGAAAAGCTATCAGACAAATAATTCAGTAGTATTCTAAATTTTTCTGTTGCCCAGATAACATTGTTGTATTAGTGCATATCTATCATAATACCAAATGTTTATGATTCTCACCTTCTAGAAAAAAATGATGTGGCCTTCAGGCCATTGACAGATTTGGTTAATGTAAGCCTCTCGAGCCTTTTTGATATGTAGCCTGAGGATGTAACATGGAATCCCACGTTCTCAAATGTTTTATAGGGTTTTAATATATAATTGTGTCATGGTCTAAGAATAGTACTCCCCAATTCTCTGCCCTCACTGAGATTTACCTAAGCCAGATACCTAAGCCACTTGCTTGCCTTCCTTCCCCTACTCTTTCCCTTCCCCCTTTCCCCTCCAGGGATGGAGTTGAAAACTAGAGGCACAAAAATGTGAAAATCACAGGCTGAGATATGAACAATTTACTGGAAGCAGCAACGAGATAATAAAACAGTAAGAGCTATGGTGTTAATAACAAAAGATTTAAATTATTACATGGAAAATAAAACAATACTGGACTGTTTTGTCCTCCACCCTTTCTCTTGCCTGTGGAAGGTGAGAGCAAGTCCCTTTGCTTGCCCCTCAAAAGTGATGTGAGATGGTAACCAATAATATAAGGGTCTTGCCATGCCCCCTTCCCAGATAGTATAGAAAATTAACTTTGTCCTGCCTGAAACTAAGACAAATTATATATATATATATATATAATTTATTATTCCTATCTATCTATTTATCTATCTATCTATCTATCTATCTATAGACACACACACATATATATTTGGACAATAATACAACCAAGAAAAAAATGCAGTATCTGAAAAGATTTTCCTTTGAAGGTTTGATGTTTGAGTTTTTTTATTCTATTGGATTTACATCGCTGGGAAATCTGTCAGAGTGGCTTTATTACATGATTGTTTCTCTGATGATGTTTTGTGACATGTATTAGAAAACTTCTCTATTTCTCCTTTACTTTATTTTCCCTCACTACCTGAATGCTTATCCTGTGTGCCTATCCACTGTACCTAAATTTATACACCTCAGCTATGCATTCACGTATAGCAGAAGTACTTTAGTTTTTAAAGGGTTTAGTTCTTTCCATGTTATGCCTTTCATTGGAAGTGGTGTAATTAATTTCAGCTGTGCTTGGAATAGTGCCAGGAAGACCAGTTCTGTGGCTCTGAACTGAAGCATTTTAATGAATAGTATTACAAGAATGTGCACCAGAAAATACTTACATATTTGGCTGTCTGAATTGCAAATCACATCTAGAACTGTAGATCTGACACGCTAACAAAACAGGTTTTGGTGGATAGTCAAAGAGTTAACACTGGAATTCAGAAAAGGCTTTTAAACTATTCCACAGGGTAGTTCAACTATCTGCCAGAATTCCTTGTGAGCAATTCACCTAGATAAATACAGGCTGCCAAAGCCTCAATCCTTTTATTCTTTTTTGTATTAAAATATGTATCTGTCTAACATATTTAATAGAGAAATACTCTCAACAATGTCTTCACGTAGCTTTCAATCAGGCAATGATTATCAGCTACTTTGGATCATCTCATATTTATCATTCATTATTGTGTTAATTCTGCTACCTTGTTACCTTGTTTAAAAACATTTGTCACAGTGTTTGGAAAAAAAAGGAATTTGAGATATTGTAGAAATAATGATATGTTAACAGACTTGATTCCTCATAATAGGAAGATTTTAATGTATAATTTTTGTGTCCATAGTTAGAAATGTTTAACTCCATATTTGGGCTACATCAGGTTTCAGGTTGTGGCTTTAACTGCCTACAAAATCCCTATACTTAATGCTCGGTTCCTATCAGTTCATATGATGCATTTTAAAGTGAGGTAAAAACTATTCCCCCCATTAAGGAGGTAGAAACCTGAGTTGCAATAATATAATCAAATTAGTTTGCAATAGCAAACTAGAACCTGTCTTTCCTGAGTCCCAGCCTGGAGCACTTGTCATAGTTGCCAAGTCGTTCTATGTTTTTGCATAAGCAGCATCACGTGTACCTTTAGCTTGTCACTATTTCTCTCTTGCTTTCCAACACCTGTGCCACTCATTGGCAGCACATGATGTTTCAGGAGATCAATTAGATCAGGGTGTGAGTATCCTTGTCACTTATGCAGGGAGGTTTCGTGTGCTGGCTGCCATAAGTCCTTTTCTCTTGTAGTCCCTCCGTGAGACTTAGTCACTGCAAGTCACGTGTTACTTCTCCACTTTGTTTGATCAAAACATCATTTTATCTAGTTTTAAAATGTTCTTTATTGTCGATAACATTGCTGCAAGGGGTTTTCCTTAAAATGAATGGAAAAAAATGACCTTATTTCCTCCATTTTACTTGTTTACTTTCATGAAAATCTGGATCTAGATTTCATACTGGGGTTCTTTTTATGTAATCTTATGGGTTATAAAGGTTTGGCAAAGCAGATAAAAATTGCTCAGAATTGCTTTTCATCCATCAGCTGTGAGAATTGAAATAAGTTGGTCTTACAGAGCTCTCTGCTTTTTCTTGTGTTTGGCTATGATACATTTTATTTTGTCTGGCTTGCTCCTTGAATTTTTTTAAGAAACATTTACTCATAAAGCTCAAGTAGATAACTAAAACTAACTTGCATATAAAAATACATGTAAATTCGCTCTAAAGAGTCTTTTTGAAGTTACTCCTTTGCTTAGCCCAAGCTCTCAGTGTTTGAGAGATTATAGCTCCCAGAAAGAAATCTTGCCATAACGTCCATGATGTAACATTTTCAAAATGAAGACATTTCCTTTGCCCTCAGATTTGGCAGTTGTACAAAATTTGCATCTGGTTTCCAATTATTTGTCTAGCTTCAGTTTTCAGTCTCCTGCTAATTACACAATGTCCAAATTTCTGTCTGTCTATTCAGATGTGTAGAAGGGACAAAACTTTTGGGTATTATGAGGTGATGAGAAGGATTCAGGATTGGAAGTCTTCTTTTCAGAAGTGCTCTAGGCAGTGACAAATGAGAAGGCTGAAAATAGGATATTGATTCCTAAGTCACTAAATCTCCCTCTTGTGCCAAGGGGCAAAGCAGAACCTTGAAAAGGATTGAACATCTCTTCCCTGAATGGCTGTGAGCTGAGTGTGATATAATGATTTTAGGATGAAAGGCCCCTTTGTTGCAGGATTAGGTGGGATCACACAGAGAGACTCAGGTTAGCTGTAATCATGACAGTCAGGAGTGAGGAAATTGCCTTTATCAGACTCTGCTGTCTTACACAGCTCTCTATGCTATTCCCTGCAGAACAAAACCATTCACATTAGCCAAAGATACCTTATTTATTTCTAACACAAAGGGATTTTCCCTTCCCTTTACAACATGTACTTCTCACCCCCATTTCTATGTAGTATTAATACAATTGTTGTTAGAAACCCATTGAAGAGCCAGAGTCCTCAGCAGTACTCAGTGGGCATAAAACAGACCCCAGAAAGATTTTTTTTTTAAAAAATCACCTTTAACCTTTAAATATCCATTTCTACTAAATTTTTAGGTATTTTAAGAATTTGCTTTAAAACTGTATTTTTCCTAATTATGTGGATACCTGGAAGCATAAACTGGCTAGGTTCATGGTTTCTCCCCTCGCCTGTGTAAACACCTATGCCAGAGCCTAACAAGGTGTTCTGCTGCTCACCTGTAGCCTGAAATCTGACAGTCCCAAAAGAAAGGGGGAAGGGAAATGAATCTCTGTGGATCTGTATCAATAAAGCTTTGGTTTGTACCCTTACCACTTGTTGAAGGAGGGAGAAATACTACAGCACATTCAAAATTTTAGATTCACAATGGAAAAAATATGCTCAGCCTGTCCATTTCTTGAGCTTCCCAGCTGGAAATTTTCCTGTTTTATGTTTTCAATCTTCCCATTCTTCATAGTAATCAGTAGCCGACTATCTTCTAAAGGGCAATGGAACAGAAACACTTGAACCTAACTGAAAATTATTGCACAGTGCTGATCATACTGCTTTGGAAAGCTAGGTAGTTGCATGTGAAATACAAAACCCAAATGCAGTATGCTTTGAGTAAAGCTGACATTATTAGCACATGGAGTACATTAAAGATAGAATCTTTCAGTGCTGGAGGAAAACACACACCAGAGGCAACCAAGGTAACAACAGTGTGACTCTCTCCTCTGTTATAAAGCAAGGAGTACGTACTTTGTGTACAGGGAGCCTTCCCTGACCACTGCAGGATTTCTGTAGTCTGATTTGAATAGACACAAACCTGAAGTGAGAAGAGCTGGATGTTTTGGTGCAGTATTTCAGTGGTGTCATCCATCTTAAGATAAGAAACTTCTGTGCAGGCTGTTAATACTGGACATCCTAAACTTAATGAGGAAATGAGCAGAGATCTGTTGATAATTGGGCAGATGTTAGCAGGACAACTATTGTCCCAAGATGTAACAACTGGTACAATAGATGCATACTATTAATCAAATGCAATTTCTGTTTAATTTGCAGAGATGAAGACATATTAAAGCCTGAAAGAAACCTTCCATAAAGATTCAAGTACGTCCTTGGAAGTAAGGAGCAGATCAAATTAAATCTTTTAATTAGGGTATAAAAGTCTAAACTTTATTCTCATCTGTAGTTCTTCAGCCTCCTCAATACACTTGCACTGGTGATCTTCCCCTGCTTGAAATCTTCCCTGGTTCCTGGTCTCTGCTATAAGAAACTCTGGATAATTTTTTACTGATTACAGATTACATTCCCTTTAACAATCACATATTCCATGTTGATGACACAGCACTTCTAATTCAGATACACCTGCAAAGAGGGTTTGTGGCAATGTTCAGCAGGATGAACTAATTTTGAATCTTCCTTTCAGCCTTGAAAGTGTTCAGAGAGGCTCTGCTAAAGGCAGACACAGCAAGATCAATATTTACACAACTTCATTTTTGTATGGCCTTGCTCTTGTAGTATGAAAAGGGGCTACTTTATTTGGGAATGAATATTTGAGTTATTTTTGTATTTTTATCCAGTGGCATTGCACAGAATGGTTCATTAGTAAAGTCATAAGCACAACCACTGATAGCAACCTGATCCATGGGGATGGAGCTAGTCTTTCCTTCCAACCCACATCTCAAAAAATATCTGCAGGCATCAGGAGGAGGGCAGTGGGCAGGCCAAGGAAAATTGTAAATGCCAAAGTTATGCAGTATTATCTGAATTATAATTAAATCACATTATTCATGCTCCAGTAAACACTCAGTGTTACTGTTGAATTTGCATGATAGAGCCATTAATTCTCCTTGGGTAAACAAGTACTCACTGCTCGTCAGTGTTCTGGCTTCTCACTGCCAGATTGATTGGAAAAATGGGTACTTAATCACCTCATTGCTCTTTACTGTATTTTCTGATGGTTGAGTGTTTTTTTGCTTTGAAAAGTTTTGCTGGTTTCCCAGAAGACCTTCAACAAATCCACCCCCCAAACACTCAGAAAACCAATAGATGATTGTATGAGGGTCATTCTTCTAAGCTTTCCTGGTCATCTTTGGCAGCAAATGTATGACCTGCTCACGTATTTGCTGCCAAAACCCAACAAAGACCAGCCTTTGGTGCAGCACAAAGAGTCTGCACTTGCTGCTTACTGCAATTATTTTTTTAAAATACTCAGATCTTCCTTCCCATAATATGTTTTCCTTTGACTACAACTCCCATTATAGAAGTGAAAATTGTCTCTGTTCTTATGCGCAAACACTGCTTTTCAATCCAGAAAGGAAGTTTTCAGGATAATTTCAATTTGTAGTTTGTTCTTAGGGACACTACACTCACAAACTCTCTAATTCTTGCTAATGGGGAGGATTTAAGCCCCAACAGATCATCATGACAGGTGGTAGTAAATAATAAGATAATAATCTATTTCAATAAAACCCAGAAATCTCACAAATTAGTTTAAGTAAGGCATGTTATTAAAATTACATTAAACAGAAATGGTTTTTTTCCCTAGTAAAGAAAATGCTCATCAAAAATATATTTTCAACCCTTTTTTTTTTCCACTTATTGAATTCCCTATTCTGGAAAAGGTCATGCAAGTTGTTGTGCATCAGTTTGCTTTTGATGAAAACTTGACTAGGGTTTTTATTTGTATGCTGTAAAACTTTTAATGCTTGCTTAAAATATCTTGCACAAAAATCTAATGGCAAAACTTTTCTTGGTTCATTCTGTACCATTGACAGCACAATGGCATATCTCATATAAATATAAGGCATGGTAATGAATCATAGACAAGTTATTGTTCGGCAAGTTGCACTGCAAATTAAAAGCTTTGACTCATACAAGCAATCTCTTACATGTCTTCACAGGAATCTTGAATTTATAATAGGCCTTCTTACAACCACTCAGTTAATTAAATATATTCATTAAAAAGTACAGATGGCTATGACGAGAATTAACTTGGTCATCAACAGTTGTCACTTGCATTTAGTGAGGGGTGAAATTGATGCAGGTAGCTCTAGTGCTTCTGCACATAGGTTCACTCACACCTCTGTCAAACTCTTGGGATCGACAATGTGGCACCAGCAGCAGTCAATTACACAATAGGTTCAGTGGCAAGGAAGTGGACATGGCATTGGAAAGCTACAATCACAGCACAGACTGGGGTAGTCTGTAAGGTCTAACAGGGAAATCTTTACTAGGAAATAGTGTGCTTCACAGAGGGGAAGTTCGCAAAGCCTCCCCAGGAAGAGGCAGGGAATGCCCATGGATACAGGTGGGCGTGGGTAGGCAGGGGCTAAGCCAAACGTTCTAGGAGCTGCTGGTCAGAAGCATAAGATTGCCATTGACCTCTTCTGGCATCTGATCCTACAGTACTGGTGTGTGGCTAAGGTGAAGAGCTACAGCTGAAAAGGGAGTAAGGTTGGAAATCCACTGCAGAAAAGGAAACATAATATGACACTCCCACACAACAGGCTTCTGCAGGATGTTCTGCAGGTCTGGGGCATGGTAAACTTTTTAAGCATGTATGGCTACTTTTTTTTGTTGTTTTTTGACCATAGTTGTCTTTCTTTAAAAACTTTGGGACTTTTAGTAAAGAAAAGGTCTAGAAGTGTGTCCAATTTGCATTTAAATTAAGGGTTCTCCTAGACTAGTATTTCCCTGAACTGGGAAATACCATGTTCTAATTACAGTGGCATCTTCAATTTGTCATTGCTTTCTGACTTGTGATATAAATAAAATGAAATTGATGAGCAGATTTAAAATGATGCCATACAGTCTTTCCTGACATAGGGAAAATTATTATTTTGTCCATACTTCTTATCTTCTGAGCTTTCTGAAATGGTCTGTATCCTCTCTGTGCGCCATCAACAGTGTGAAATACTGATCACACCAAATTACTCATCATTGAATCAGAGAAGGAGGAGCAATCACCTAAGAAATCTCTGCAGCTGGGAACAAACTACCTTCTTTCAATTGCAATCCTGTTGCTGCAGCCATCCTCTAGTACAAGCACTAGCTATAGGCTGCTTACAAATTTTGCATGTCTCTGACAACAGCTATTAAGGCAAAACAAAGAAGGATGACCAAAGAGTCTGAGCTGACACCAGAAAATTCCAGTTTTCAGCCTAAACCACAGATTTATCCTTACTCCTCTGCCCATTTGGAAGATGAAAGTGAGATGGGAGCTGAAACAAGCAGTTCTTCATACAACATTTTATTAAGGTAGGCAACCTTTTTTCCAGGTGTGGTCTCACCAAACTACTGCTAAGAATGCACCATCCCACATATGCATGCTTCTGGGGACTGAATGATGACTAACCAGGTCAAAATAGGTCAGTGACAACGAGATGCCTACGGCCAAAAAGTGGTGGGTTTTTTTTCCAGGAAATTCTTTACATGGCCTCAAATGTGCTTAACATGCCATGTGAATATACGACCCCTCAGATAACTGCCCTTTTGCTCTGCAGTCAGGCTGTGGGACCAAGTGGCAAATGGACACGAGTATCAGCTCGTGCCAGTGAAGGAGCTCACCCTGCAGGGGTGGCACAGGAGGTGGCACGGAGCCCTGTGGTCATGTGCTGTGGAAGTGAAGGGACACTCTGGCTGTGACCTGAGCTGCACGGCAGGCGAGCACGAGAACAGACATTGACATCACGCTGTGCAAGTGGCCTCTCTCTATGACCGCAGAGATGAGACCTTCCTTCCTAACTGCCTGAGCCATTAGGTAGTTACAAATTCTGATTTTAATCCTGAACACACAACAGATTAGACCCATCACAAACTATTACAGATCAGAGGAAGTCAACATTGTTACCCATTAGGGTTCAGATATGGCTCTAGTGTAACTACACAAAAAGTGATCTCCACTTAAACCAGGTATTTCTGCAATCATAGATTCCACCACTTAAACTAAAAGAAGTCTGTAACTAAATCCCCAGGTATGCAAGTGCTGTATACGACAGAGCTACCTACATCCTTCAACAAAGATGTTTAGCATATGGAGCAACATGTTTTTTCAGACCAAAAGAACAGGAATTTAGGTTAATTTAATAGAAAAAATAAAATATGGAATAACATTGATTTTGGCCAATATCAATTACAACAGAACTACCCTATTTTACAAATAACAACTGAACATTTTACACATGTACAGTATTTTTTCAGTAAAAATGGATTTCGTTATAACAATGTCAGTTTTTTTAAAAGAAAACAAAGTTATTAATTTCTTCTCTATAATAGTGTTAGAGACATTTGTAAGTATCCAAACAGATTCTTTACAATCCATTACATAATTAAATCTCAATAGTGAATATATATTTATATATAACATATATAATATTAACTTAAACTTTGAAAGCATTATGTTCTATTTAAACACGCTATACTGAGAAATGAGGCAGTAACAGACTAGTAGTTAAACTAGCACAAATTTGAATGTTTATCAGGAAATTTTTAATGGGCACCAAAGGAGCTTGACTGCACTCTCTCATACTGAAATAGTTTATCTGCTCTCTGCTAAGAGGACATTACCTCTAAAGGTTTGAATTAGTTTGTAAAACATCCACAGTCATTTTTGATCCCCTTTATTTTCCAGGATTTACATGCTTAAACAGCTGAAATCCATTTTCTGTTTGTGTGTTCTGGAAAGCTAACTGAGAAAGACACTTCTCATGTTTTAAGTATTATCCCCAGTAAACAGTATCTTTGAAGTTCAATTTGCTGTTTTATGTGAAATGACTGTCTTTTGAACAGTATGCTGAGTGAAGCTGAAGAAGACAAATTAAACAGAAATTTGTACTGGCAGCCATGTGCCTGGGTAGAAAAAGAGTGAGGCTGGGGTCACTTCTCTTATCACTCAGGACCATTTTATAGTGAGGTAACTCCATTGGCCTTAGCAGGACTATTCCTGCTGAAATTTCTACTGCAAGCAGTTAAAAGCAGATTCAGGCCCATCATGGCACCAAGAGAACCACTGGTTTATTGCCCTATATGCAATTTTTCCTGGAGGTGTATTTGGCACAATTATAAATCCAGTCCTGTAAACACATCCTGTTGTATATAGTCACACTGGCATTTACATATGGGCACTATGAAACAGTTCCACATATCTGTATGATAATATCCCCTTTTTAAATGAACATTACAAGACAACAATAATTTATGAATACTTCTTACATGTTAGCAATGTTTGCTGACTTCTGAGCATATACATTACTCTCACTTATGCAAATCAAGAGAAGTAGTATATTCTAAATTTGTCCACTACAGGAACAATGGGTTTCTTATGTTTATTTGAAATAGCTTTGACAATTTAAAAAAATAAAATAAAAATCCTAGCATATCTGTTAATAAGCCACCTGTCTAAAAATGAAATCTATATGACCAAAACCACATTTTGGGAAAACATATATACATACCGCATGTGATACAAAAAAAAGCATACAGCACAGGAAGTAAGAAAGAAATGTGTGCAGAAATGTTCACTTTCCATTTTTTAAAATAGTGTTAGAAAAGGGGCAGAACTTAGTCCTGCACTAATGATGTTTCTGATCCCCTCAGGAACTCAAGTTCCCCCTGTCAATACATACAGCACAAAAAAAGACTAATGCAATTTTTTTTGTATTGTTTAGTTTTAATCCATGTAAACTTGTGTTGTATTCTTGAAACACTATTTAAAGATCTTGAAGTGGAAAGAGGCAGGAAAGAAGGGAAGAAAAAGAACCTTCAAAAAACAGGAATAATCCTAAGGTTGACAGGAAATCAAATCAAGAGTTAAATGTTAATTTTGGCATCAAATGCTTTGGTCACACAATACTGACTCTGTGATCCTGGATGCTCAGCTCTAGACACCCAGTTATGAAAGGTAGGCGTGTTGTAGTTTTTCCATTTAAGTTCCAACAAACAGTTCGCCATCTCCCCAGACAAAGAGGGGGGAGAGGGAGAAAGGTGGCTTGCTTTCTTTTTCTTTCTTTTTTTTTTTCCTTTTTCAGTAATATGAATTAATCTGTAAGTCAACAGGAGGAGGAGGATGCTGGGAGGTGTCAGTTCACCCCTTTTGTTTACATGTTCTGCAACACAATTGCTGAAGCACTTTCCTCTGGCAGAGATTGTTCTTTTTCACCAGCATACAGAATCCTCCCTCGGCCCAGGACTCTTCCGTGGCTTCCAGAGGGTAGCAGCAAGAGAAGGAGGGGAGGTTGAAGGTTTGGAGAGCACGGCGTGTACAATGGAGGAAGGTTTAATTGGTCAGACATGCAGATTTGGTTGAAGAGACCATTCAGGAGCAGGAAGTAGGAAATTTGGTCCATCAAAAGAATTTCAGTCAACAGCATTTTTTTTTCAGGAAGAGATATTGTGTGGTCCAACAGGGAATGATTGGTATCCATTTATGAAAAGGAAAAAAAGATTAGAAAGAGAATAATTAGAATACAGTGATGTTTACAGCAAAGGAATTTGTTCTCAATTTTTATGAATTAAAAGAATAAACCAATCACAGAAAAAGAATAAAACATTCTCAACAGAAATGCAAATCCTATAGAGCAAGTTGATTGTAAGGCATTGAAATCTCTGCTTTTGTAAATTAATAGAAAAAAACCCCCAAACCCTCCTGGACTTTCCTTGTTGCCCATGACTGCTGAGAACATGTGCTATGTGGTGTGACCCTGCATGGTGCACTGCAAGTGCCTGAAAGCCTGCACATCCATGTGCTGCCCTTCCATGAGAGCTGCATTTGGAAGAATGGTGGTGACAGTAAAGAGACGGGGTGTCCTCACCCTTGGGAACTACAGGGATGTGATTGAGGCTGCATGTGTACAAATGAAGATGGATTTATGCAGCTGTACAAAGACAAAACTGGTATCTCAAATGTTTGCATTGAAGAAATCAATTGCAATACCATATTGGCATTACACTTCTTAATTTGTCTACGTATATCTGTCCTCTTCTGGACTTGCTTAAGACAATAACTCTTCCAATGTCCAGACATGAAAACGGCTCATGACTAGTTTACCAATATCTGCAATGTAACTTTACAATGAACAGGATAATTTTCAATGTTTGGGAGCCTACATTCCAACAGGAAGTGTAAAGGTCCACAGGAACAAGACTCACACCTGTGCTCTTTCTTTTTTCTTTTTAAAGTCTTCTTTAACTCTTAGTAAATCCAGCGGAAATAAGCTGGACCCAAGAGTCACTGTTAACTTTTACTATATCTGATGTCAGGTATCTTCCCAGACTTTGTTCTGATGTGATTTTCCTGTTGGATTGCTCTTGTTAGGGTCTACTTACAAGTAATTCACATGGTAACATGTTTAGGGAAGTACAATGTTATCTAAATGTTTCTGTAATTGTGACATTTAAAAGGAATTATTATTAGTGAATAATTAAGACAGTCATATGCAATAAGAAGGCTATCTTGGTTGCCACAGAGAATTTGGAGGAAGTTCAAATCTCCACCCTAAATAGTATGTTCCCTATTTCAGAATCCCTTTTTTCTCACTACCCTTTCACACAAGTCAAGCAATCCTGCGGGTGCTTTAAATCGTTTTTACTTACCAGCATTTTCACAGTTTAAAGTGCCGAGATAGATAAATGTAATTCTATTAATAGTACTCTAGGGTTCCTCATATAAAAATCTTTTGAAAGCAAAAGCTTTTGAACAAATGCTAAGGAAGGAAAAGTAGGTTGTTGGCAAGGGGAAAAATTATTTTAGGAAAATTCAGGTAAAGTGGGTGTGACTAATCTTGCTAACACATGCAAATGTAAATTTTTCCTTTTCATACATCTGAAAATTTTAAAAAGTAATGTAGACCATACTTAAGAAGAAAAGCAGGCCAAACCAACTCCATACATGTAAAAAAAGAAGCTGGCAGTGATAAAATGGATCTTTTCAGAGACTTGCACTCACCATCCTTGCATACTGTTCCAATGACACAGACACCAGTGTCTAGGTTATATCCACTTGGACAGCTTGTACAGTTTCTGTCTCCTTGGCCACTGCAATCCAAACAGCTGGCATCGCATCTGAAAGACAACAGCAGGAGTTGGCCTTCTGGCCTCACCAAATACAACACTTCCTAGGACACCTCTTCTGTATTGCAAAGGACTTGTTTGCTCTTTCTAGAGGTACAAGGTACTATAATATTACTACTACTAATTTTGATTATAAATAATTGACTACCCCTGCAACTCAGTCCTATTTCTTTCCATCAACAAATTTCTATTCCAGAGTTTTTACTAGACAGCTGTATTATTCTAGTGCGTTGCAATGACGCATAAATAATTAGCAAAAGTATCATGCTGATGGTGCAAACATGTGCATGTGAAAGGCATGAACTAGGGCCACAGGACAGAAATGACTGACATGATGCCCAGTCCCTTCACCACCCATCTCGCTCCATTGTCTTTTCATTACATATTGATTGTCTTTTATGTAGAACACATTGAAACACACAGGGATTCCCTTCCTGCCCTGAGCTTGGATCTGAGTCAACAATAAATGATTCCAAAGGGCAACAAATGATGTTTGTTTAACAAAGTATGGAATAGAGAAAATGTTCCTTCCTTGTACAGCACAACTTTGCCCAAGATTTATCCAGCCATTTGTGCACTTGAGTCAGGTAAGCTACTGTGGACAGTAGTTTGGAATCTACCTGCACTATGTTTGTGAATATGCAGTGGAAGAACTGAAATGGCCTTTATAAATAGGAACTAACTTGCAATGAAAAAAAACTGTAGTTTGATTGTTTTTGTTTTTTGTTTGCTATTAAGAAATGCGGATCCTCAGACTTGTAAATTTTATGCTTCTATGCAAGTCTACTTACAGGCTCACTAAGGCTCACTTTAAAATGAAGGTCACACACATATACCAGAAAAAATACTTTTATAGGACCTGTATGAATATAAATCATAAAATAATAATAATGGTAATAATTACAACAACAAAAATAATATATTTTTCTTATTTATTTAACATTAAGTATTTTTTTAAGTTTTGATGTCAACAGTGTTTTATCTTCTAATAAGTATGGTCATTTCCAACACAGTAATAGCCAATATACTGCCAAATATCAGATATATCAGTCACTGATCATACCTTTTGCAGCTTTTGTATCCACTTTCAGTGGAGTGATCAAGGTAATAACCACTACTACAGGACAGCACACATCTTCCATCTTCCATAAAGTAACCCTGTGTGCAGTTTATACAAGCATCTACTCCAGCACCTTAGTTGGAAGAGAAATGTTTAGAAGACAGGTACATTGTTAAAATAAACAATTACATCATTTCAGTGTATCTTTTTCTGAAATAAATGGCTGCAGTTCTAAAGCTCCCACAAAATCTACCAGTCATTATTCCACCCCTGGAAGAAAATGGAAGGCATTACTGGAAATCACAGCAAGTTCTACTAAAATTAAAAAAGGAAAAAAAAGAAAAAAGAAAGAGGAATTTATAAACTCTTTCAATTAAAAACCTAGATTTCTATGTTAGTTGAAAGAAGTTTGCCATATTTGAAATGTAATTAGAAGCTACTAACAGAATGAAGGATTCAGACATAAACAATGATGCTATACTGTAAGTGTGGTATATAGTGGAATAAAATCATACAGGAATGAAAATTAAGCAGACAAATGTCAGTGGGGTACCTGCACATGTTGCACAGGAACGGTGGCATGGCTCACATTCTCTGCCATTATGGTATTTTCCTTCTTCACAGCGGATAGCACATCTGGTGCCATGCAAACTATCATAAAAAGGAAAAAAAGGACAGAGCAGATAATGGCAACAGAGGACAAGAAGATTGTGCACAATCCAGTAATTCTCTTTTAATCAGAGAACAACACATATATTATGTTTCATCAGCTTCCTTCAATGGTCATATTTCATAAATTTAGAGACACCAATCACTTAAAGAGGGAATACAAAGCAGTTTTCCCCATGGTGAAGTAAAGAAGCTGTTTACAAACTCTTTATAAATACTACCAAGTAATACAGGACAGAAAAAAATTAACAATGACAAGCAGCACTAAAACTTTAGGCATGTAAAATGCAATTATCGAGGAATTTGGCAAAGGGTCAGCATTAAAAAAATGCTAAGGGACTTGTTAACTGAATGCTGGTTCTGTGAGGCTTGTGAGATTTGTTGAGATTACAGATGGAGGTATTCTGCCTGCAGGCACTTTTGAGAGAGCACAAAAATATGAGTAACAAGTCACATTTTTATATATTCCTTGAAGTAGTTGTTTATTGTTTTCATGTTACATGGTGCCTATAGCAGTTTGTTGGGGTTTGGGTTTTTTTGTTTGTTTGAAATTAATTTTTTTAAACTAGGACCTCTCCGCCATGCTTACCATCTTCTGCGGAATCTCAGGATTCATCCAATTTAACACCTTCCCTAAAAATGTTCATCAGCTCCGGGGTTTCCCACTCTGAGTGCTAACCATGTTTTTACAGATTGTATCCAGCAACAGCCAGGTAAGTTCAGCACCACTGACAATTTTCAAGAGTGCATTCAGCCCCAGTTTAGAAAATAAACTAGGAATACAACAAAACTTCACAATCCCTGCTTTTCTCTTGTCTTTCCTCAGTGACAAACCTCAAAGAGCTTTACAATATACATAGCATTATCATGTTTTTACAGATGGGAAAATAATTTGCCCAAGTTTATTTAATGGGCCAGTAACAGAGTAGATCTGGAATTCAGGTCCCTCAAGACCCACTCAAGGAAGGCTCTGCTCATTGATACCTCTGCCAAGAAAATGCAGAAAGTACGGAACAACTATGGAAAGTGAAATACATGTCCTGAAAGGCTCCATTAATCTGAAATAAACACACATTTTTTAAAAAATGTTACCAAAAAAGACTCTCTATTTGCTAAAATTGCCCAAGAAAACATGAAGGTTAGATTTTAAATTTTTTTAGTAATTCAATTTCAATAAAGGAATTCAGCTATTGATGTTCTAGAAGCAAAAGCTTTTACTAAAAGATGAAAAACCACTTTAATGCAATAGGAAACCTTAGGGTTGAAACATTAACACAATACTTGTATTCAAAAGAATACCTACAGATACTGAATATTGACTTCATATTTCTGTGGCACTAAGCCAGCATACAGTCTGTCATGAATATTACATGATTTTTGACCTTTGCTACTTGGACCAGAATGTCATTCTTTATAAAGAAGCTTGAAATATGTACTGCTGCTTGATATGTTTATCTATAATTTTAAAGAATAATTAAGTTCTCCTCTGAAGGAAAAAAATCTCACCTGCTGTTTAAAATACATAATCACTGTACTGTAATAGAATTGAGCCTCAGTACTTGAGGTAAGTGAATGGCTGGATATGTGAAGAAATACAATAAAGATAAGAAAATAATTTCTAACTACCAAATGAATAAATCAGAAAGATTAATACAATTCATTAGCTCTACTTCTGAAACAATCCTTCACTGACATAATGTAGGTCAAAAATCGAAGAAGCCAGCTTTCCATATGACTGTGGCTTTCATGTTATCTGATATGAAAAGCCTTCTAAAAATCTGTTGTCAGCCAAATAGGCACACAGGATCACTATTACAGACTAAGCAGCACTGGAACAGATGAAATGAGGGCCATGCAAGGTAAAATAGCTATCTGATGTTCTTCATTGTGTATCACCTGCCTTGTCTACCTCGTCAGATATTATGTTTAGAGGCATACATAATTTCCTTACCTTAGGCCATGTTTGCATTCTGTGCAGATTTGGAATTCAACACAGGTCTTGCAGTTTTCACTACATTTACGACAAACAATCTTATCTACAAGAGAAAAAAAGAAAACAACCCAGAAAACCTTGGTCAGTTTTGTTTGATAAAATTGTATGAATATATTATTACATGACTTACTACTCTCTAGTTTGACATCAACATCAAGCTAGACTAAACCAGCAAAATTCTGCCTATCATTAGCTTTTTCCATCAAATATCAAATTATTTACAATATTTTCATAAATCTGAAGCTATAGTTGTACCCCGAGAAAAAAATATGTTTTGAGGCCATCAAAAATTTTTCCTAAACACTTAAAATTTACATTCACTATTTATAATATGGACTTAAGTCACCTTCTCATATAGTAGCAATATGCACTAATAATTGCCATGTGTTCTGGAGACTGTCCTGCAATCTTACACCTTCCATACCAGCAGTCTGTCCTGTCTTCCTGATTTGGTGCTAAAGACACACCTGCATAAACAGATCTGATCTTAACAAAGTAAATATATAAATTACTTAACAACCGATTTTTTATCTCTGGAGATCCCTTCTTTAAGAAATCCCTTCTCTCTCTTCAGCCCTGCTGTCTTTTGACATGCAGTGAGCGACACATACCATTTTGAGAAGAAAAGCTCAATTTCCCCTTTTAATCCTAAATTTTCATCTACCCATCTTAATTTGTATGGGAAGGAGTTCTCTTTACTGTAGTTGTCACGCAGTGAAAATGCTGGAATTAAGGTAGGACCTGTTTTTACTAATTCTCAAAAAAAAGCACACAGCTTCATGCTGGAGAAAGCAGAATGTTAGACACCTAGATGAACAAAGCTCCTGGGAACATATTTATTTCCTAAGGAGAGTCTAAAGATAACAGACATCACTGCGGTTTTAAGCCCATTTGAATATATGTATTTTTGTTAGCCAAAGCTGGAAATTAAACATGGACAGTCTACTTGGCAATCACAGGAAGGAGCTGAAGGCAGGTACCTATCATGGCTGAGGATTGCTGCTCTTGGGGAGTGACATGATTCTGGAGGCGCTTAGGTCTGTCCGAAACATTATTTGCAACCATGTTACATCTGAAGAGCTGTTTTTGGCAGAGCACTGGTTCACTGGCCATGGCCAGCGTCTCTGCTCTCACTTCTGGTGCCATATAATCTGGCTGAAGGGGGGAATCATGTCAGAATGGGTGCTGTCTGCCCCTTCCCCAAGTAGTGATAACCTTTGCTGTCCTTCAGCTGACTTGCTCTTGAACTGCCCTGGTTCTGCTACTGTTACTCCCAGGTACCCCCAGCTGAAAAGACATCCTGCAATAAGCACAGTTTGTAAAATAAAGGAAGATTATTCAGGACATTCTTGATCATGCTTGGCAACAATTTAATAAAAGGAAAAGGATAAGAGATCAACACACACTTTTCCTGCTCATAAGCATTCCAGCAACCTCCCCAGATGAAATTCTGTAGCCCACAATACAAAACCAACAAGAAATACTAACTCTTGTCCAGGTAAAACCCATCAGGGCAGTTGGTAATACAGCTATTGGTTACTTCATTCAGGTAGTAGCCAGATTTACAGGTCATGCACTGGTCACTATGGCCTCCAACACAGGTTTCACAATTGGGTGAGCATTTTTTACATCGTTTCTTGTCTGCATTGTAGTGACCAGGTGGGCAGGTCGAAACACAGATCCTGCAGACAGCAGGGAAGAGAAGGCAGAATTGTTAATGAAATAGCCTGCCACCACATTCCTGGACCATGACTGCAAAGCAGAAGTATTTCCCAGCATTGTTGCTTTTCTAATGATCATGTACTTACTAAGATATAACCCTTCAAAGCACTGCATCAAGCTGATTCTCTTGCATTTATGTCCCTACACATGCTATCTCACCAGTATATGTCAGACAGTCTACAGTATAATTTCGATCATCTACATTTCTTCCTATCTTGTTCGCCTAATCACTACATCAGCTGTAGTAGCAATGAGAGTCTCTGAATACATATATATACAGAGAAAGCTTCTTAGGGAGAAAAGAAAAGAGATGGGGATATAATCAGAGAAGAGTTCCCCAAAGCTGTATTTTAAACACTGATTAGCTAGGATTTGGGGTTTTTTTAACTCCAAAGAAAATTTTTCAAAATCAGGGGAAAATTAATTATCCATGACTGTAATGAAGAGAAGAGGAAAGAAAGTTAAGAGATATAAATAAGAAATCAATGAAGTGAAGTTTTTTTCTCTTGCTCTTACCTTGTGTTGTTTTTAGATTTGTAGTAATAATGCAGACAGTCAGTACAATGATCTGGTCCTGGCCCATCACACCCTACTTTACTGCATTCTGCATTGCAGGGACCTGTAATAACAACAGAATACAGAGGGACAAAGGGATTAAAACTTCTCGTGTAAGGGACACCTTAAAACACAGGATTTTATTGCAGAATGCAATTACTCTGTTTCCCTCTGTTGAGGACTACACCTAGCACAGGTAGCTTGGTTTGCTACTTGCACTGTGAGCTCAAGATTGAGCTCTGGGTGGCAGAAGCTCCAAGCAAGAGGCTGTGCAGACCCTATGCATAAAAACGACATGCGGACCTACGTCACCATTCAGGTGACCAGACATGTAGAGACACAGCAAGAGCCAAAAACCCTGAGACTTTCATGTCTCTAAGGGTACAAAAGCCCAAGGTTTCCCTTGTTCAGGGTCCCTCCTCAGAGGCACTCAGCTCAAACTGTTATTTTTTTATTTAGTTATTGCACCAAGATTAAGTTATTCTAAGGACTGGGAAGTCTGAGACTCTGCTATGGAAAACTGGGGTTGAGCTAGTAAGGAAACCTGGCCTGATTATGTGAGTGTGGGGTGTATGTCCGTGAAGGGGCCTTGGTCCTAGCTCAGGTGTTGAGAGTATGACATCCAGAGTGGCTCCTGGATGGTTGGACAAGGAGGTTTCCTGAACACCTGCATGATTTGACTTCAAAAATTCAGAAAAAAAAGCCAAGCTTTTCAAACAAGTACAACATCCTCATTTCATGTGGAAATGTATAAAGACCTCTATAATTCATAATTAGGAATGATTAGCAAAATAACTTCTAAAAAGAAGGACAACATAAACAATGAATATCATGATCAGTGGCTACTCTGGTTCCTGAGTGAGTATCAGCTGGTCCAAGTGGCTACCATGAGCCAATGAACCAGACACCAGGGCCCAGATGCCCTGTGCTCCTACACGCTACAAAAGCCTCAGCTAGTACTTGCTGATTCCCAAGTCCTCCGTATCAACTGCACTCATATTAGGTTTGATAATGCTTTGGATCTGTTCCAGCTTAGTATTTTCTATGATTTAGTTCTTACAGTTTTCAAATAGATCCTTCCTTCTATGGGAAGAGAGAACCATCAAGTCTTTTCTTTATGCAGACGAACAATGACTGTGGGCGAAGTTACAACTTTCAGGATCCCTGATCTCTCCTGAATGAAACGTGTTGAGTTTGTTTCATATAAAAACTTAAGAAGTTTAAGCCAGAGACCTTTACAGTAGAGATAGTAGTGTTTCATTACCTACCAAAACAAGGAGTTCTGCAGCTGTCCATCTAAAATAGAGACTGTGCAACTGACATGCTATGAAAGGAGAATGGAATAACAGAAAATACTAAATTGAATTTTCTCCCCCTTTTCGTTGGCCAGAGATATACTTCAGATTCATCACATGGTACTGCTAATGCTGGATTACATGTAAGAAACTGACTTATTTTGCAGTGCTAAAAATGTAACTCTACTAAAGTCTAATGACAAGGTTGAAAAACTTCTGTAGGGATCAGTGAGAAACAACACAAACGTAGAAGATAATGTTCTTCTCATATATATATATGCATAAGTATATATGTAGCTTTATATCCTTGTATGCAAAACAGTACATTCTTCATAGCATGTTAAGAGTAGCTTACATAACATAACTCTATGCATGCAAACTCAAACACCCAGCTTTCAATTATGAAGCAAGTACTTCTCATCTTCAGTGAAGAATCCAATTCACTGAACATGTTACATGTGCTGATTCTTAGGTCATCCTAAAGCCATTAAGGGTTCAGTAAATGCACAAACAGAGTAAATGAATGTACACACACCTGAATAGTCATCTGTTGCATAATCTTCTGTAGGGTCTTCAACTGGACTGGAGCGCACTCTTTCCACTTTGGAAAAATCATTTCTTGGTGAGTAAGGCTGGATGGATGTTCCATACAGAACTAAGGACCACTCTTTCAATTTGCCTGGAAGTTAAGTATTATAAAACTGTTTTCAGAACTACTTCTCTTCTGTGTCTTACAAAAGTATGTAACTTTTAAGCATGTTATTATGAGTAGGTATGGAAGACATTGCTTTTCGAGTAAGTGCAATAGTTATTTTAATATAAGCTGAGAAAGTATATTTTCTTCAATCATATCTTCATACTGTATTTTCATTGCACTCCAATCTCTCGTAAATCTAGCAAATGTTTGCACCATGGGCTGAACTCAATATAAAAAATAAACAAAACATCTGAGCATACAGTTATTTGGAATATATATATGGTACTGCATAAGGTGGTTTTGATCTAGATTTCACTATCCCCTCAGAACACTATTTATTGTCCAGTAATTATTAATTGAGATCTTTTAGCTAAGTAGCTGTATTCAGAATTTTGACTTAAGAAAGGGATTTCATTGACTTTTAGGACACAACTTGATGAACAAGAAACACCTTCTCTTAAAATTTCCATGGAAGAACATCACTGTCCCCCTCAAATCAGCATAATTTCTAATTTTTTTGTGCCAATTATTTGGCAGATATATCACTCCACTGTCTGCAATCATCACTAATATTTTATCCTCGTAATATTTGAGTGAAGACAGAAAAAAACATTGGGCCACCTGAAGCATTAGCTGACTTTCTGGTAAGTTTTTTTTGGGAAGAATAAAAATATAAAGGTGTATCAAGTCATCAGTTCATGCTATCAGAACATAAAGGGTGAACTTTCAGTCCCTAGCTTTCTCTCTATACTACTAGGTGAAAAAAATTTGAAGAGCAAAAGCACTCAGGCCTGAAATAATGCCTAATGAAAAGATACATAAAAACCACATCCCTGCTTGAAAAGGTGCAACCCAAAGTTTGGTATCAGCCCATCATCTTGGCTATGTTTATCTGTCCCAGAAGAGCTAGTTGTAAATGTCAAATTTTCATTAGAACAATGAGAAATCAGAGAAGCAGGGAGAATTTGAATGATCCTGTTTTGGAGGCTGTTTTGTGGTTAAAACTCTTCACAAGGAGAACTTATTATTTAATAAGAAATGTAATCCAGGTATGACACTTCTCAAAAAAATAATGTAGTATACTTCATGTAAAATTAAATTCAAGCAATCTTCCTCTTCTTTCATTTTAATGATATTCAGACACTTAAATATTATTCTTTTGGACTTTCCAATCTATTAAACCAAATTAATTAGACCCTTACAAATGATTTTCTGTATTTTTCCCAGTGTCATCTGGTAGCCTCGACTGACATGACAAAGACAAGTATCTCTGTGCTCATACATGTATGCTTCTAGCACTAAGCAACAATAACCAAATACACTACCTGACAGATCATAAGCTAATTATTTTAAATAATTTATACTAGGGCTGAGGATGGAAATCTCTTTTATCTCTACGTTTCTTGTCAATCCAATTTAATCTTTTTGAGACAAAAATTTCTACACTTCATATGAAACCTTCTCTGCTGTATACTCAGTTTTTGAGTAGAAACTGCAAACCAGAGACTATATCATGTGGCAGTTGTGTCACACAGTAGCTTTCAACTTTTCACATCTGAATTATTACTTGCTTTAAAGAGACATTTGATCTTGATTTAAAAAATTAACTGCTGATGAATCTACCACATCTGCTGTTAAACTGTTGGCTAATTACCTTGGTGGTAAAACTGGATACACTTTGTTTTCAACTTCTTTTCCTACCCACAGACATGTTACTCCTAAAGACCCACTGGATTAAAAAGATCCAAATAATGCATTTTCTTCCTCTAAAGACATGTGGAAATCAAGTTACATCTCGATGTTCCTTAGACTGATCCAACTGTGTCCTTAATGGCACTTTTCTTTTTAAAATGAAGTCACACAGGGAGATAATTTTCAACCAGCTATGCAGTCATCTCTACTGCCCTTTCAAAGATACATCTTCTTCATATCCAGTCCCTGCCTTTTTTTGAGTTCTAAACCACTTCCAGAGTGTACAAATCATAATACATTGGATGCAATTAAAAAAAATGTTTGTTTTGCTAAGTTATTCAGATATTTTTATCCCCATTTATTACGAGCCAAAACTCACTTAAAGAGAAAAATATAATTTTTTCTATTTTTCTCCCAGAACACTGGTAAAAGTATTTGCAAGAACCCACTAAAATAACCACAGGTAAAGATGCTCCTAAGGCACAGCACATTGCATTCGGATTTTACACATACTTGATCTTGTACTAACATCACTGCAGGAAGGATTATTACTCTGAATGCATATATAATGCAAAAGGACAGCAAGGGGAATAATGTAGGGTCTCTCAGGAGATTAGTTGCCTTTTAAGAATGGTTCAGTAAATAAGGAGGGGAAAAATTCATGCGACTTGTTAGCAAATAAATTAGGACTGCCTCAAGGTGGGTTTAATTTGCACAATGAAAATATTTCAATAACTAAGTATATACACATACACACACACTTTTATAATGAATAAACAAAGTATGCCCATTTAAGCCAAAATCTTTCTTTCCCCATTTTTGGCTGATTCCATCAGGTAATCTGGCTAGAATAATCCTTTCCTTGCTTGTATTTAGAATGTGTAACAAAAGTCCCATGTTGTATCTATAGAAGAAAGGGTATATTGCAATGTTTCAGGGCAAACATATATCCATCTCCATAAACTCTTCAGAATTAAATGTAGAAATCACATGCATTATTATTATGAACTGGACTCTTAATTTCTTTTCAGGTAATAGATATGGCATTACCTTGCTAATGCAGGGATATGATGACACATTGGGTCCTTTTTAATTTGATTACAGAAAAATGGTGACTCTTAATTATAAGACCTTTCAAGAGCTGAGTAAACACATGCACAGAACACAAACAAGAAACAGGCATGATGATGATATCAGTGTGATAAACTGCAGGCTATGGTGATAAACTGGAGAGGCACCATGAACTGGAGAGGCACCAGGCATAAATTACGTTTAAGCACCTTTTGTTTACTTCATGTTCTCTTCAGTGCAGAGACTAATCCCGATATGCCCAAACAGCTGAATTTATCCACCACTAATATATGGCAGGCACTTCCAAATCTTTTTGAACAGAAGAGTTACTGGACAGCTTTCATCAGAGGGCAACCACTGCTCTAGAAAGATGGGGGATACATTACTAGACAGTATACAATGAACCAGGATCCAAATTCACAACCACACTGCATCTTGTGAAAACCAAATGCACATAAAAACCAAACTACTCTCAAGCAGTGTTTCACATTGTGGTTAAAAAAAAGTAGAGGATAAGCCCTCCAGCAGGATTTTTTCAGTAAATCAGCTTCCTCCACACCCCTAGGTTTTACAGACCCACTTTCTCCCAGTCCCCTAGCCATACTGTGCCTTTTCCAGAGTTGCATCTTTAGGCTTTAGTTCTGATGGAGGAAAGGATATCAGTTCCATTAGATTAGCTACTGCAGCACTGAGAGAGTATACATAATGTATTGAAATCAATAAACCTATACAACTATATATGTAGTTGTATGTATATGTATGTATATATGTAGTTATATATGTAGTGTGTAGGAGTGTGCAGGAACAGACCTGGAAGTGTAAAGGTGGAAATGTAGCAGGCCACTTTGAGATCATCCTGGTGGTGTAAAAGGCCTGTACAATATAGCTGGAGAATTGTCTAGAATAAAAGTTTGCAAAATGGCTCCATGCTACCTATTTTTTAGTGCAAGGTGTGTGTCAAGGAAGAGGGAAATAGCTGAAATGTGTTGCTCTGTGGTTGTCCTTCATGCCTGTTGGAGGAACCAATGGGTTCCAGTACACACAAAGGTGAAGAGCTACTCTAACTTGTCCTTCACACCAGAGATGTTCCTGGATATGTCAGGAACAACAAGTGTAAAATGGAGTTGAAAATATTTGATTTTTGTCTCTTTTCAGTAATTTGATTAAAATTAAATGACTTATTTGCTGCTTAATACCTCCCCGTCTATCAAATTCTAAAGCACTGAAAATTAAAAAAAAACCAAAACCCAAACACAAAACCTCCTCCTGAATCTCTGACTAGTTTTGCTTATACTCTGTGGCTGCTTTTCCAAACACATTTAGTGAGTACCCCTTTTTAGTGTACTGGAAACCTCGCTTTTCATTTAGTGGTGCATTTAACATCATTTGGTTAAGATCAAACCATAGCTGGAAAGCTATGGTGAGAAGCCACCAGTGGTGATAAAGTGAATTTAAAACACTGGCAATATTGGTGTTTCCTTTCAGAGCTCTAGGGGAAGATAATCAAGATTCTTAAAGTTAACCACATGACTATACAGCTAACATTTTAAGAACATCAGCCATGGTGTAAAAAGTTACCAGAGTCTAGAAGATGTTTTCTGCTCAGAAATTTTGAAAATCATAATTTATCTTGGTTTTCATTAGAAGACCATATTGACCACATATTGTGTAAAAGCTTTTCAAATTTTGGCTTATGATTGCTGGTTTACTATCCTAAAAAACTAAACTCAGGTTATATAGACTAGTGAGTCAGGCAATAGGACAATAGATTTGATGGCTGGACAAAGAACCTTTTTTAAAAGTTGAGACTGGCTATTGGAACATAACACAGCTAAAGTAGAGTAGAAATAAAGAATCAAAATTCTCATTCAATTTTATCAACAGTGATTGAGTGAGACTGATCTGTATGTTAATTTTTTTTAAACAGATCATCTAAAAAAACCACAGAAATAAGTTCAGAATAAAGGTGGACCATGTATCTTAAAAGGTAAAAACTAGTAACATAAAAATGAAGAGTGCATTGATAACTTAAATTTAGAATAATGCTCTTTCCAGCTACGGCTTCACACTAAAACCAGTGAGATGTTCCAGCTGTAAATAAAAGGTGGAAAACAGCAATCACTTTTCAGAATTCACACAGCCCACACAAATGTTAGAGTCCTACCTGGAGTCTTGAAATTTCTCAGCTGAGATGGAGTGTCACAGATTTCCAAGATCCAATCACCTGCAGCTTTTTCACTCCAGCAGTGAGTAGTCATAAACTCCCAGTTTTTGAATCCTTCCATGGAATGATCAAATAGCCTAAAACAAATGATGACATTATTTCAAGGCACACATTCTTTTTTCCTGGGGAGCTATGCCTCCAAGTGCGCAAACTCTTGAATAATAATTCTTAAATAATCTGCCAGTTTGTTCATCTGTACCTTCACATAACATTATGCATGATGGTTCTCTCACATGTATTACAAGCACATTCAATAGTTCTTTGTTGCTTGATGCAAGAGAGTCTTTACATGCCATCATGCTTTTATAATGAAAAAGAGAATGGCAAGCAAATTCATTGCAATAATGCCATAATTGCTAATGTTCTTTAATATGATTTGTGGGTCTTGGAAAACCTGCATATAATACAGAATTCCATTGCTTTAACAGCATGATGTAATTATAAATAACTTGTAAGCTGGAAAATCTCAGTAACATTTATTTTTGGCTTTGGATTGGAATAGTTAAAAGGGGTTGGAACACAATAAAAACAATAAATTAAAGACAATAGTGATTCAATACATTACTTCTTGTGAAGAAGTAATATGCAACTGAGACATTGGCCTCAATCCTCGAACAATCAAGGTATCATCCTCTTCAAACACTTCACAGAATTCACTTTGGGTAAAAGTGAGAGACTAATGTAATCTGATGGTTTAATCAAACCAATACCATTACCATAACTTAATTACTTAGGCTGTGGCTGAAGACATTAGAACTTAGGCCTGGATTATGATAATTTCTAGTATAGGGGGACCAATTTCAGATACTGCAATGTGATTGTGATACCCTGTGAGACAAGGAAGGAGGACCCTTCCTGGCAGGAGATTAGACACAAGAGAATTTGCACTTTTATTTAGTGTTCACAGTGTGTTGCTTGGTACTATTGATGAAAAGAACACTCTCAGTAGGACTGTTGCCTCCAACAAAATCATGTGGCTCAACTTAAAAAATATACATATAACTATATATTCACATATATGTATTTTATATATATTTTTGTGTATATATATTTGTGTTTACATATTTTTATTTATATATATTTTTGTGTATATATACACACAGAGATATGTATACATGTCAATTTATACATGCATGTATATACATACATATGTGTGTATAATATCTATCACTATTTAAATTTGATCTTTTTGTGTGAAAGCTCCACTGTTAATAGCTGCAATTAAATATTTTTAAAAGACAAGAATCTCTACAGTAGAAAATCCAATGGATTGAGAACGCTTTTTGCGAGACCATAAAACAGAGAAAAGCCTAGCATTAGACAACATAAATATTATATTTTAATTCATCTGAATCTGTTCTTTTCTAAGTTTCAAGCTTTTTTCTCAAAAGGTTGTGAAATTCAGCAAACAGGGAAACAGGATGCTTGTGTAGGTACATTCCTGGTGAGAACTGCCACACTGGATAGAAATAAAATGCCATAGAGTTCTTGCTGGAAGCTTTGGTCCATCAGAGGCATGGGGTCAGGTACTGTGTCCAACACTTCTTGCAATAGAAACTGTATGGACCTACAGGATTGGTGCACTTCATAGGGCTCATACAAAACCTGATTTTCATGGTATCATTTCAAACATAAAATCACAGAATCATAGAGTATCCTGAGTTGGGAAGGATCACGAAAATCCAACTCCTGGCGCTACACAGGACAGCCCCAAGGATTACACCATATCTCTGAAAGCCTGCCCCAGTGCACAACCACCCCTGGATGAAGAATCTTTTCCTAATACACAGCCTAATTCCCCTGACACAACCTCAGGCCATTCCCTCAGATCCTGTCACTGGTCACCACAGAGGAGATTGGTGTCTGCCCCTTGGCTCCCCTCAGAAGGAAGATGCAGACTGTGATGAGGTCTCCCCTTAGTGTCCTCCAGGCTGAGAATGACAAGTGACCTCAGCCACTCCATGTATGACTTTCCCTTCTGACCCTTCACCATCTTTTCAGCCTCCTTTAGATACTCTCTAACAGCTTTATAACCTTCTGACACTCTGGTGCCCAGAACTGCCCCCAGCACTCGAGGTGAGGCTGCCCCAGTGCAGAGCAGAGCAGAGCAGAGCAGAGCAGGACAATCCCCTCCCTTGCCTGGTTGGCAATGCTGGGCCTGATGCCCCCCAGGACACGCTTGGCCCTCCCGGCTGCCAGGGCACTGCTGGCTCATGTTCAGCTTGCCATTCAGTTTGGGCTACCTTTTCCCATTTTAAATGAATACCTATAATAGTAGTCTAATTTATTAGCACTTATAAAATGAAATTAAAATATACATTGGGATTCATTTTCACTGATAATTGTGTGAGATTTTCTTCTGATACAGTTCTGTGCTTCTGTGTATGTGCCTGTAAGTGTATACGTAGACACATTTTGGGGCAGAACGGGCTTATTTCATGTCACTATTAAATCAGTTGTGTGAATACAGCAAATCTCACAAAGGTATGGCACATACCATTTACTGAAATGGTAGAAATTATTACACAGTCATTATCCAGAATTTACATGCAAGTATGTTCAATTTAAGTTATGTAGGCTATTTCCAACCGTTATTTGAATTACCATACTGTTGTTTTCTCATAGCTTATGTATTACTTTCTAAACACCTTATCAATGCAACAAGACATCAGTATTTCTCTTTGTCATTGTAGCACTAAATTATATAGTATTATGCAAGTACTGTGCAATTACAAATTTGTATTCACTGAGGTCTTGTTCATATACATTAGAAACATAAGTTCCTCTTTATTTTTACTGTACTTAGTCTGATATTTTCCATATTACTTTCTGGGTAACTAGGTGTGTCTTGTTTTGAAATTTTAAAGTGTTGTCGGATATGCATTCTAATAATTCTTTTAAGTAATTTTGCGTAGAAGAGAAAAAAAAGTCAACGTGTCTTGTTTTTAAGAACACGGTTACGTACAATATACTGTGACTGGAACTGTGAGCTTTCATCCATGGAAATGGGGTAAATCGGGTAATATTATTTCTGAGAAAATTTACTGTTTTTTTTTAAAGAACACCTCTTTGAGAAAGATTTGAATTTTATAAAATAAGGTCTAAATTGGAATCTTTGAATGTATGAACTGTGTTTCCACAAAAGATTCTACAAATAAGTCAAAAAGCTACAGACAGGTCAAAAGAATAGTGAAAAACAAAGTAGAAACATACTGACTCTGAGTCAGTATGTATTTTGGACATACAAAATTGTCCAAGTACTTTTGCTTTGCTTTGTTTATGCATTAAACTCTCAAATCAAAGAACCTATGAGACAACGCAGGGATTTCACTTTCAGTGAAATAAATGAATGAAATGATCAAATGTTCAGCTGTACATTCCTTATTCAGAAAGAAATGCATAGGATCTTTTAAGGAACATGCAGCCAGTCCAGAATTTAATTTTGCAATTTGTCAAAATTCCTATCAAAAACATACTTATGACATAGATTATCTTGGATTAATAAAATTTAGTACATGGTCTGATGAACTGCTAGTTGACTATTACAGATTATTATAGACTAAAATACTTAAACAAGATAACTAGAATAATCTGATTTTTTTTATGACCATGATCATATACCTGTACTTGTGAATGTAACACGCTTTTAAAGACCAAAGCGATTAACAACATTTGAATTTTCAAAACTTATTTGCTAACATAACCACAACAGAATGCCAATTCTGTTACTCAATTACTCAGGGGACCTTTCTTAGAAACAGAACACTCAACATGGAGTGGATGTTACTGCATGATTGACTATATAATTATAAACTGCTGCCTACAATGAACAACAGCATTAAAATAAAAAAAAAACCAAACTTGCTCTTGTCTTTCTAAGGAGTTTTATGCCATACTCATAACATACCATATGTATGTCTAGATAAGAATATATGTTATACAATGTAGAATAAAATGATTATTTTTCTTAAAACAAATTAAAGAGTTTTGATCTCTTTCACTGCCGCCACTTCAGCCTAAAAATCGCATAACCTTTCTCTTCAATAACACAATTTAAAGCAGAAATATTAATCTGTAATCAAACTTTAGACCCAGTGGAAGGCAATTAGCCACTTTCTAATAGCATTAAAAAACCCAACAAACAAATGTCTCAGCTTTTCAACAAAGAATCTTTAAATTCCTAAATGCTTGGAAGAATTTGTTTCAATTTTTAATTTCATGTGAGGAAAGGCAGCGAAGATAGTGGATTTGTTTAGCAACACAAGCATCGCCCATTATGAACATTCAGAAGTAAATACATAAAAGGAGCTTTTTTTCAGTTATCAAGATTGTTTGTTTCAGCTGAGAAGGTGCAGCTGCACCTCACTGACAGCAATGGTTGTACACTGAATTAATGCATTAAGAGCCTGGAAACCGTGCACTAGCTAGTGGCTGCAGCTGCAGTAGAGTAGCTGGAAAGAGGTAAGAATTTTCTTCTCCTGCAGCAGCTGTCTTTGTTATGATGTGCTCCAGCACACAAACTGGCAGCCTCATGGACAAGTGGTCCTTGCCCGGAAGTCTGCACAGCCACCAGACTTCAAGCGTGCTTACAGTTTGAAAAGACTACGTAGTGCCTTCCCAAGCTGCACACCTGAAAGTGCTTTGGTCAGCTATTCTCTTTAAAACAGCTCTTCTCCACAGGGTTGAATCATCAGCTCCCTGTGAGATGTAGCCCCTGAGAAACTGCAGACAGCTCAAACTGACTTAACCAAAGCTTCGGCCAGACCCTACTGCCCATCTGCACTGAAGTATTTGGAAAAAAGAAATGGTCAGAGAACACACTAGGCATTTCAGAAGCTTTTTTACCTATATGTGGGAGGTCACTTAAAATTTATGGATTTGGAGCTAAAGAAAACATATTTAAAGTATTTGCATACAAACTTTTTTTTCATTTCCATGTTACATCTGGTTATCACAGTTAGTTTTATAAAACAATGGATATCTCTGAACTAGCATGATAAAGTTGTTTGGAGTAACGTGAACAGTAGTGTACAATCCTGCCAATCTGAAATAGTGGCTAGTATGGCAATCACCATATTTAAAGGCAGAGTGCTTGTCCCCAGGAACTACACATATCCACATTAAATGATCCATCATTACTTTCAAACATGTCAGGCTGAGGAGCTCCACACACTCCACTGGTCAGCCAACAGCTTGGTAGTGGTATATCTATTCATCAATCCCACAAAGGAAAAGAAAATATATATAGCTAGCATGAATGAAACAAAACAGAGCAAGTATGAGTTGGGAGAAATGGTTTTCCAATAACTGTTTCACCCTGTAGACACAGTACAAGCACAGGGTTATTAGCTTATTGTGGACTTAGATTACTACCGCCTCAGAGACATTTTCAGTGACACTCAGCATGAAGTTGGCCCTTATGCTTCATCATATTAGGATTAAAATGTTAGTTTTCTTTAATATAAGAGTATAATATGCAAGCTGGAAAAAAGATGCATACTTATAAAGAAAATTTTCCCCTATTTTAGATCACCAAGGCATTTTATGAAGCAAACAATTGAGTAGGATTAGATAAGAATAACTTGGATTTGGTGTAAGAGTCCTGCAGAGGAGGATATTATTAAAATTTACTGATTGTCTAAGGTTTCATGATAGGAAAAAGATGGTCATGAAGATACATTCTTTTGTTACTGAAGAGAAGTATTATTAATACCAGGGCCATATAAGCTTATGAAGCTAGTGGCCTGGAAAGTTGCCACCATGTGGCTGAAATATTTCAGTTACGCAGTTCAAATGGCAACAGCTGCTTTAAATTTAAAGGGCAAGAATTAAATAAGCCATGACTTCAGTGGGAGACAAATGAGCCCTAAGTTTGTTTCTCCTACTCCCTCTGTATCTAGCTTCTCCTCCACAGCCTGCCTGTAGTGAATGTTTGTTAGAACTGACCTTGGTATGTCTCAAAAAACACTCAGAAACCCACGCTGCCAAATCCACCGGCCAATTGTTTTTGGAAAAAGGATACTGTTCCCCTTTGGACTTAACTCTAGCCTCATCCTCACACCAGCCAATACACTTCCAGCTTGTATTTTCCTCTGGTGCAGTGCATCCAATGTAATCATGTTTAGTACTTTCCAAACAACAAAGCAGATGTTCCCTGTAATGCAGATTTTGAAGAATGCACATAAGGCTTAAACCAGTGACAGTGTTATCCACCAAATGCCTGCGAAGGAATCCACATCGTCTCAGACTAACAAGTTTTCTTACTGAAGTCATTTTAGGGGGTGCCAACATTAAGGATAAAATATGCAGAAAAAAGGCCAAATATTGCCTTGAGGGATGTACTTGTCAATGCACCAGAAATTACACACAATTACTTTTCTTCCAGAATTGGTGGAGAAGTGCACATGTAAAATATACCTTTTGCACTTAAAAACATTTTACCAAGCAAACTGTTTCAAATTAAACCCAAATGAGTAACTGTAAAGCAATGGGACTTTCCCTGGTTTCAGTAAAAACAGCTGGTATTGCTGCTATTAATCCTGCACATGTACATTAAAAATCCTTGTATATCTGAGAAAAACATCTCAGTCAGGTAGTAGCAATGTACAACAGCCTCTGGAGCCTTTGCCTATAGCAGAAAAACCAGACTATTTGCTGCCAATGTATCTCTGCATTCATGCTTACAACTGAAGGCATTTATTCACTGATATTCAGTATTATTGATACATTAAAAATCAAATGCCTCATAACTAATTTTTCATACTAGAAAAGAACATCCTATTTCAAGTTTTAGTTCATAACATGATGCTAAAACATATACATTGGCAACACACAGCATACTCCTATTGTCAAGAAATTACTCCCTCTAAGCTGTATGACTTCTTACAGCAAGGACAAATGAAGTAAGCCTTGAAACACCATTTCAGAAAGTATTGTGTTCACATCCCTCACTTTACCCTAAGAAAGGCCTCATGAAGGCTCTAGGTATTTCAGACCTAGAATTTGTAAGATACATTTGTCCCTAATAATAGAAGCCCAGAGTTGTCTAGTACCCCATCAGCTCAATGCGATGGTAAGTCCATATATTTCTGAAGTTTCCATGGGAAGGGAATTTCTGGTGAGACTCTATGAGCTCTGTCATGAATAATTTGTTTCCTGGGAAGTAAAAAAATGTGAAAAGGCCTTTCAGGTTTCTTTGTTTTCTGTTTAGTCTTCTGAGACTATCATATAAGAAAGAGCTGAACATCCTCTTATTTTATTACATATATTTGCATGCCCTTTCTCTTCTGCACATACAGAAAACAATTATTTTTAAGGTGCAGGGGTTACGAAGACACTGATTGAATTAAATTTTGTACCTATCCCACACACCAATCATCACCAGAGGTGAACTGTGAATCCTGGAATGTATTTCCCACTTGCTGTGAGTCAGCTGCAGCACATGAGAGTCTAGAGCCAAAAGTTAGCTGTGTTAAGACCACTGGGTTTACACAAGATTGTTTTGTTTGGATACCTAGTTGGATGGCTTTCATGTTTTTTCATTTTGAACTGAGGAAGAACTACTACATGAAAATGGAAGAGAAAACTAAAGAAGGATTTCTTCAAACAGAAAAACAAAACCCTGTTTCATAACTAATAAGAGAAACCTGTCTCACACTCGTTAGCAGAAGACAAATTTTTTGTTCGGTGCAGTAGTGCAGCAGGAAGACATGGACATGTGTGCCTATGTGCTTTATCAGCAACCTATAACAGTACTCACAGGAGATATTCTAGAGGACCCCAAACTTCCAGGACAACTTCCTCTCCATTTGGTGAACTAGTGTCTACAGCTTGAAGAATATTTTCAGTTTACCTTTTCTTTTAATTTAACATAATCTCTAATGAAAATGTGTATTCACAGTCCAATCAGAACCATTTGACCTCCACCTGTCTCCAAAACAGGCTCTTTGTTTCAAGAGGAAATATAAATCCTTCCATCATTGAGATAGAGGAGGACATGCAAGTCTCCAGAGCTAGATAATGAGCATTTTTGGCTGAGGAAGCATGGAGGAAAAGCAGTCTGGAAAGCAGGCCACTCTCAATCCATTAAAAGTCCTGAAGAGTAGGACTAGGGATATTAATTTTGTGAAGATTTAAGCATGATGGCAGAAGAGTTCTCACAACACAGGTTTGATAGATGGCCTTTTTTGCAGTTTCTGATACATAACATCAGTAAACATAAACTTTTCTGTGGGAGCCATGCCCTATGTCTAGCAGAATGGCAGTCATCTACATCAAGTCATCAAGGAACAAGAATTACCTATGTTCCCATGAGGAAGATTTCTAGCTAGCTGGAGAAGTATACAAGCATTTCTTACTGTAAATGTAACTTATTTGCATATTTGTAACTGGTGTAAAATTTGGAAAGTATTCTGATGTTTCTTAATGCCTTAGCCATGTCTGGTAGGAGGTGAAAGACCATGGATTTAGTGAGATTTACATGGGAAAGACTGCCAATGTTTTCTTTGAAGAAAATTTCTGCTAGTAGATCAGAGAAATAGAATCATCACTGAGAAGTCTTCCAGTTTGCTAATGATTCCCTCCACTTACCATTTGTCCAATGATACATTGGACAAAGTGATACTTGTCTGAGTTCAATAAGAAGAATAAAAAAGACAATTTGACACACTATGACAGTTTCTCCAAAAATATAACGTAGAGGTGACAGGATGAGGAAGAAGATTGATCTTTCTTAGTAGCTGTTGTAAAAATGGTTGGACATTTGAAAGTATCCATCACTGAACTGATGTCTAACTTTCAAAAATTTTTGGAGGTGATGTCTAACTTTTAAAAGCTTTAATCTGCAATTTACAAATGAACCCTTTAATTTCAAGTGCTAGTGCTACTTTTCAGCGTTGTCCTACTATGAGCTTTTCATGGATTGAGTATGTTTACTTTGAAAAAAAGGATTTGGAAACAGGTAACATCAGGGTTTTAAAACAAAGTAGTAAATATACACTATTCTATCTGATTTTCATTGCTATAAAAAAAAGGATAAGAAAAGAGAAAAACGAAAAATAAGTGGCAATATGTAGAAACACTTTGATTCAGCTTCCTTATGAACACTAAATCTGTTTTCTTCACATTTTCCAGCCATCTAATAAATGGTGAGCCACACAAGAACTACTGAAATTGACTAATCTTTGTCTTGTTAAAACTGTCAACAGTTTTAACACTACTCTTCTACTGAGATTGTCATCTCTGAGTTCATTTGTACTTCACTCTGCCCACCTCTCTAAGAAAAAGTAATTAGCCTGCATCTTCTAGTATCCCTGCTGTAATGACTTGACTGCTCTTTGCTGACATGGACATGTCTATGCAGGCTCTACATGCTGACTGTACTGTGAATTTGGGTTGTCATACTATACCTGTTGGCCAAGAGCTGTGACCTAGTTCCAGAAGGAGAGGTTAGGTAAATTGCCAAGTCTCCACGTCGAGGGTGAGTAATAGTGATACGTACGACAACATGCTCCAAGTAGATCACATGGTGGTTAGGATTATCTGAACAGCCAGTGGCTTTGTAAATTGAACGAACAATGCTGTCAGGTCGTATTGTTCTATAACAGAAGCATAGCAAACAACATCAGCATTTCTTGCTTTTTGTGTAAAATACACAACCCCATCTTTTTTGCTTAGTAGAGAATGACAGTGTTGGATAACTGCAAAGTCAGTAGCCTATAATCACTAGTTTTGACATGTGCTTCCTAGCTGAAAATACCACTATAGGGTGATTATTTCTCTGTAGATAATGGCTAATGGCAACTGCCTGGGTTTCTGTTAAGCACATACACAAGGTAAAATAGGAATAAGTCTTTGGGACAGAGCATTATTTTAGATTAGTGGCCAGTTGAGAAATGCTGAGATTGTCATGGGATCACAGCTGGTTGCTAAACCCCAGGAAATGCCTGGCATAGCTAATCCTAGCTTACGTACCAGCAAGTATTACATGTTAATGGTACCAAAAGGCATGTGACTCAGCTGGTTTAAATTGGCATGACATCCTTGCAGACTATACCAGTTACAGATCAAGCCTGTCAAATATAATTAGCAAACAATATTCTTAGTGCTTTGGAAGTCTGTCTTACGCTTGATGCTGCCTCTATGTCCATGGATCATACTTAACAGAGTTTTGCTCTAAAGCCTGGTTCTACAGAGACCCTATCTTAGCAAGTGAAAAGCAGCTCAGTTTTGGCCCCTGAACTAGAGACCCTCCTAAGACCATTGGAGAGACGCATTATCATACCGTTTTAAAAGCATATTTGGTTTTTACATCCTGGACTGTTAAATCTGTCTCTTCTTGCAAAGGTGACTGAAATGCATTCAACCAAATATTCTTTGATGTATCATCTACATAAAAATCCATTACCCAGTGTGGACTGTTTTACACCTTCACTTTCTGCAATGTTCTTTAAACTAGGGACTTTTCCCAGGCACTACATCCATAAATGTGATAGACTCTCTGGTATGGCTTTAAAAATGATATATTATGCACAATGCAAGGGAGGGGTAAATTATAGCCAATTTTTTTCCATAAATTTATGCCAGCGAAAGTTGTGGTAGCAGGTATTACTTGATTTGCCGATCTGTGTTCTCCACACACACATGCTGTGGAGGCACCGTTGTCCACTTTTCTGCTTCTGTCACCATTGCTTCAGCATCCATCAGTCCAAATCCATAAAGGTGGCTCACTGCAAGGTACAAACAGAATGGATACAATTATAGCATAAACCCTTGGGTTTCATCATAGACTAACCCCAGAGTGTCACATCCTAACAGGAATTACTTCTTTTTTCTTCTTCCTTACTTTCACTCAAAGCTCCAAAATCTCATTGCCAAGAACAATAATGCCGATAATTTGTTCAACAAATCTGTTCACTGCTTTATTACAGAGGTGGCATGAGGCACTACCTACACTGCCTACCATGAGAACTACAGAATGCCAGTGACTAAAATTGCCTCTGGCTGCCCTTTGTCCATGTGCATCAATTTAGCTCAGCCCTTTTGTATGACGAGGGGCTGTATGAGCATAATGAATGAGAGGAAGGTTACTTCCATTACTCAAATGCCAAACACATGCATGCGTATTCAAGGAAGCTAACTGAGACAAATTTGAGAATGAACAGACCGCTTTGTAACTGTTGTATCCTCTGAATTTCCCTGAGTGTAAGCAGCACTAGCGGATGTTCTTCTCTTCCTGTATACGGTATGTTTGTCATTGACCAACCAACTAGGTAGATCCACCCTCTCCCTAAAGCTGTCTGCTTGATGAGGATGAAAAGCACTCACTGAATCAGCTGTGTGTTTTTGATTGCTATTCCAATTGAAACAGAGACTTGCAAAAGGGATTTGATGAATTAGAAGAGCTTCTAGCCATGATGTTCCATCGTGACAAATTGGAGCTCTTGATAAAATTCTGACAGCAGAAGGTGAAAAAAAAAAGCTTCCACAGGAGGAGTTTAGATTGCAAATATTAGTAAATCAGTTTTTCTTGCTACCACAGAAACCCACAGAAAATTCTAAGTGCAAATTTAACCAGCAATGCAACAAAGCATGGTATAAATCCTCCCAAATGCATGTTGTAGAGGGTTTGTGAAAGCAATCTCTATTCATTGCCAAACCAAAATTCAAAGGACTCTATCTAAAAAAAAACCCCTAGCCTTCTAAAACAAATACAGTCCAAAGCTTAAGGATCACATCTTCCAAATATCTAGTACTGTCCAAAACTGCTAGCTGAAAAGGATTCTTCAATGCACATCACCTTTTCTTGACAAGAAATAAGAGCAGAAAAGCATGTAATTGCCACCACCCGACAGTGACCTTCAGACGGAAACTTATGTGACTTTTAAACTATTTACTCGGATAACCTTTTTTTTCCCTAGTATGCACATTAAAAATGCAAATAAAATCTATGGAGTGAACTTTCTATCCCCCCTACCCTAACAAATATTTGGCAGACAGAATTTAGGAGGAATTTTCATCCAGGAGAAAAAGTTACCACTCAAGGTTTTGTGGTTGTGGTATTTGTCTATGACTCAATGTTTAAAATCTCTTTCATGAGAGCAGCAGTGTAGTGATAAGTTCTATAGCTGATGGGGTTTTTTCAGTTGAAAAATAAATACTTTTTTTCTTTGAAAGGCCTTCCCATTGAAATGAAAAACTTCCTGACAGAGAGGGTTACTTTTAAATCCTCCCATGTGAACTGACATTTGGCTGTCCAAAACATTTCCAAGTCAAAGCCCTTGATCCAATGGGTTGGTTAGCAGCTGAAAGTACGAGCAGAGGCCCATAATTTTCAAAGACCAAATTACAGCAATTTAGGAGAGAATCACGTAGTTAAACAAAGTAGTTGTGTCTTAGAGAGGAGATTTTTCTCTCTGCTACCTTCAAATTGTGCTTTTTTTCTTCATCTGTGTACATCCTTGTATTCCCATGAGCTATATGCCAAGATGCCTGTCCCAAAGGTTAACTATAACCTGGTGGTCTGCATGGAACTATAAATGTCTTCTAAGAAATGCCTGAAACTGCCTCCGATTTGTATGCAAAAGATACTGAGTTGACATTGCTAACCCAGATTAATCAAAAACACTGTCTGAAAGGTTATGATGACTGCAGAGTGCAAAGCATAAAATGCCTCCAGACCTTGCACGTACCTAAGTATGTGCTTTGCATTATCATTGCTGTGAATTGCTACTAGGCTCAGCTGTTGCTAGGAATCATTTCATATGTCAGAGGGGGTATTGGGCTGTTTTGTACAAAGGTACTTGTCCTACACAAATGAAATATGAATACAAGGCTGATACAATGTAAGCTGGTGGCTGAGGACTAAACTCTTGCTTTTATTAAGCTGAAGGGTTGAAAATGTGATCTCCTTGTGTGACCAAGGCGTCCATCAGTAGAGCTATCTTGAATTCTCTCTCCAGTCAGGCATCAGTACTAATTGATCATTTTTATGTCTGCAAAATTACAGGCACACACAGAGTCTTACAGGCGCAGGGCATGTTTCAGAGAAAAACTTGCCTCCCACAACATGAAGTAAATACTAATTTTTAGCTGATCTCTTTAATCATTCTTAAAGATGTTTTCATCTTAAAGATGAAACAACATTTCTCATGGCTAAAGTCCATTTGTTTACCCCTGGTGCAATTCCTTCATTAGTACACTGTGAAAACAAGGCCTTCTGAGCTGCTGGAGAGACTTCCCCAGCTTCTTCATAATCTCCTTGTTTTTCTCTGAAATTGCTGTTGAAAATTCAGTAACTTTCTCATTTACATACAAAGCTACCCTCAAATCTAAAGTTAGGATGCATATCCCATTTGACTTGACTATGAGAAATATGAATAGCTGGTGTTCATAAATCATAACAGAGAATCAGGCAGACTTCAGAAAAATTTGGCACTGAAAACACAACATTTCCAGTGTAGCTAAACTTGATTTGTTAGGCTGCAGTTTCATTGCCTGTCATCAAGATGTCTCATCAGTAACTTAAACACTAAACCTTCCTTGCTATTTTACTCATGTGACAAAAGGCTTGCATAAAACTCTCTCTCTACTATATTTTTGGCATTTTATATATCATGTCCTATGTACTATGAAAGCAGCATTTGAAATATCAACATTTTGCATACACATATCAAATGCTAAATTAGGAGAGAGACAGTAATAATTTCAGTGTAACAAATGAGGAATATGCAGCTTCCTCAACTAGATTAATGTTTGATATGTGAACTGTAATGATCTGTCTTTTTATGCTACTATAGGATCTTGATCCAAAATGAAATTGACAGAATAGGAGTCTAAAAAGTCCATTAATACTATGGTTTCTTATATTGTTTAGCAGGTCTAGAACCTCTTGAGTTACTCTCAGCCCATAAATACTTTCCACTGATCTATACCAATCTTTTACATTTGACATTTTAATTGCAAATCGAATGAACTAATTCTATACTGCTTTAACAATTTCATATTGCTTTTCTGTCATTTGCTTGTAATATTGAAATGTTTCAACAAGGATAAACAACTGTATAACAAGAATTAGACAAAAAAGGCTCCTCTTTTGTTATGATGACACAGCTTAAACTGTTTTGTTTTGTCAGGCCCTCTCTAAGACAACATTGATCTTGAATAATAATTCGTCTTGTTTCAGCCATATTCCTATTTTATGTCAACTTGGCACCAGTAACCTGTCACAACTGAGTGTGATTTGATAAACACATAATTTACTGATTTACTGCTTTACAAGCCAGTAACACAAATGTGCAAGAAGATGCTTTTTCATTCTTGCTTTTAAAACCAACTCACTCATGGTTTTCAAATTAAGCACATTATTTGTATTTTTGTATTTTACAAAGAACAATCCTTCAATTTCTGTACCCAAAACCAAATGAAACAGCAAATGAAGTATTTCCTCCTCAAAGAAGTCCCTGAAATCCAGGCATTTTTATAGACTCAGTATGGATGTGGGAAGATTGAGTTCTTACACCTATCACCACACTATAGAAGGTTGTGAAAAACATAAAGTTGCCCAATAGATTTGTTTAAAAAGTGGCAGCTACAAAGATGCACAATGAGAATCTGATGGGCCTCTATAGCATAGGATCATAGAAGCACAGAATGATAAGGGTTGCAAGGGACATTTAAAGCTCATCTAGTCTGACCTCTTCACTATGAGCAGGGACACCTTCCACTATACCAGGCTGCTGAAAGCCCTGTCCAATCTGGCCTTGAGGCACTTTCAGGGATAAGGCATCCACAGTGCCTCTGGGCAATCTGTTACAGTGCCTCACCATTCAAATCATAGAATCACAGAATCACAGAATATTAAGGGGTTGAAAAGGACCTTAAAGATCAACTGGTCCCAACACCCTCTGCTATGGGCAAGGACATTTACCCCTCAAGTTGCTCAAGGCCTTATCCAACCTGGTTTTGAACACTGACAGGGTTGGGCATCCACAACCTCCTTGGGCAACCTGTTCCAGTGTCTCACCATGCTCAGAGTAAAGAAGTTTTTCCTAATATCTAATCTAAATTTCCCTTCTTTCAATATGCTCCCATTATGCCTTGTCCTATCTCTACAGATCCTGATGAAGAGTCCCTCTCCAGCTTCCCTGTAGGCGCCCTTCAGATGCTGCAAGGTTGCTCTGAGATTTCCTTCCTTTCTCCAGGCTGAACAGCCTCAACTTTCTCAGCCTGTCTTCACAGAGAAGATGCTCCAGTCCTTGTATGAATTTATCAGCCCTCCTCTGGACTTGCTCCAACAGTTCTGTGTCCTTCTTATGTTGTGGACTGTATAGAGCACTCCAGGTAGGATCTCACCAGAGCAGAGTAGAGGGCAGAATGACCTCCTCCGACCTGCTGGCCACACTCCTTTAAATGCAGCCAAGGATTGGATTGGCTTTCTGCGCTGCAAGTCCACACTGCTGGCCTGTGTTGAGTTTTTCATCAAGTTACTCTCAAATCCTTCTCCACAGGGCTGCTCTCAATCACTTCTCTGCCCAGCCTGTGGGTGTGTCTTGCATTGCCACAATTCAGGCGTAAAGACCTTGCACTCTGCTTTGTTGAACTCCATGATGTTCACACAAACCCACCTCTCAAGCCCTCCAAGGTCCCTCTGGATGACATCCCTTCTCTCCAGTGTGTTGACTGTACCACACTGCTTCATGTTGTCAGCAAATATGATGAAGGTGCTCTTGATTGCACTGTCCATGTCACCAACAAAGACGTTGAACAGTATCTGCCACGGCGCTGACAGTGGAGGGACAGTGCTTGTCACTGGTTTCCATGTGGACAATGGACACAACTCTGTGTGTGTGGCCATTTTAAGCTAGTTTTTCACCCAAGTGGCTTATCTATCAAATCCATGTCTCTTCATTTTGAAGATGAGGATGTTCAGTGGTACAATGTCAAACACTGCACAAGTCCAGGCAGATGATGTCAGTTGCTCTGCTCTGCCCCTATCCATCAATCCTGTAGGCCTATCACAGAAGGTCAGCAAATTTGTCAGGTATGATTTCCCCTTTGTGAAGCCATGTTGACTGTTACCAAGCACCATGTATAAAAATGTCCTTCATTATGGCCAGTCTAAATCTACCCTTGTTCAAATTAAAACTATTGTCCCATGTCTTGTAACAAAAGACCTGCATAAAAAAATTTTCTGTCTTTCTTCTAGAAACATTTTATATACTGAAAGGTTACTACAAGGTCTCACTGGAGCCTTCTCTTCAGGCTGAACAACCCCACCCCCCTAGTCTTTTTCATAGGAGAGGTTCTCCAGGGCTTTGAATATTTTCATAGTCAGAAAGGTGCTAACAGAATACTTCAAAATGTGCTTTTATTGAGATTCCAGTTATGTCTATGTCTGTTTCTGATTTTTGCATTAGTACAAATAATTTCTCCAGTAATATACTAACCATGGCTTTACCTGATAATAGATTTGACAAAAAAAGAAGACACTTCTGGATTTTACATTTTTCTTTTTGCCAAAAAGCTCCTATTAATTGATAAAATAAAATACAGACTGCCCAGAAAAGCTAGCAGGATAGCTAGTAGAAACTAAACCTCCAGTAACCAGTCTACCTTTTTGAGTAGCTTGTGCGTAACTCTGACACTGCTATGAGGCTTTGCAGTCATTAAAAAAATAGCCCTAGAACACACTATCTTAAAGCACTGAGAAATTAAATCCAAGATTCTATTTTCCTTCACATCCTTACTTATTTTTATTTTATTTTTTATTTACCTCATTTATTATTATTTTATCTATTTCAGGAATTTAAAACTCAAGTGGTTATTAAAGAGACATTGGTTGACATAAGGCACTAGAAGCAAAGTACCCTTTTGGGCTCCCAGAGTCAGGCTCTACTGGTAGTGACAGCACATGCCACCCAATAGCTCCCACCTCTCATGAGCATAAGCAGCTTCCGGGCAGAGAGCCTTAGTCTTGGGATTCAGCTGGTCTGTGGTCAGCAGTGAGCATCCATGAGTACCAAGCACAGCCATAACAAATTCTCCCATGCCAACAGTTCCTGATTTACTTCTCAAAGCTTGTTTAGGAACGAGTAAACCAAGTTAATGAAGTCTTCAGAACAGATGGTGTTCACACATAGACTGTGCCCTGCATATGGGGATATCTTACCCAGAGTCAGAGGAAACACCAGTGAGCTTTCCTGAAAACCTTGGCAGAGTGACCAGGAAGACCGGCTTACTTCCCTGCCTTTGAAGCAGCAGAGTTGTGATGGAAACAGAAAACATGACTACTGCTGACTAGTGATTGTTATGAAAATTCTGCAGCAGGATTCTAAGACTTCTCTGCAGCAGCATTTGGCTGTAAATCATAAAGCCTTTACTGAAGACAGTAATTCACTTGAAATAAGACAGTTTATGTGAAGGGAATAAATCTGAAGGTTATATGGGTTTAGAAGCGTGAAAAAAATGTTTGTTGAAATAAAGTTGGCTAAGGAGCATCTACAGTAAGAGAAGCTATAGTTTTTTAACTAAAATTCTTTTTAAACTGACTTGGGGTTTTTTTTCAATTTTTACTTTTAGCATGAGGATTTTTAGCACTGGAAAACATGGCGGTTTGCAACTTTTTTAAAAGAAAAAATATATTTTATGACTACATTGTGCAACACCTTGCAAAAAAATGTACCCATCTCCTCTGTTGGGAGCAAATTCAACCTAGGAGATATATTTAGGATTCCTTGATATCTCAGAAGTGGACAAATACAATGTCATTCTATCAAACAATAAAAACATCTTTTGGTGAGAGTGTCCGTGCTAGTCTTCATCTCAGAACAGATAATGACAGGTGAGTCAAAGGCACTGTAACTGGAAATCCTGACAGATTGTTAGCAGGAGACACAAAGGTAGCATTTCTGTCCTTGTCAGATGTATCAGACACATGGCATCCCTCTTGTTCCATTCCAGCTGAGGTTCTGTGTGTCCTGAAGTATTGGAACTCCAGCAGGATATTTACACTAATTCCTGACTGAGCATTCTACTGCCTCAGATTCCATCAGAAAAAGGATATACAAACATGCAGTAAATCACAGAAAAAGTGCATTGTAAATTGTTTAATGATAATGATGCTGAATAGAATAACTAGATAAATTATTAATTAACTAAGCCAACTTCACAGTATCCCTGTGGAGCTATGTAGTAGATGCTGATCAGTAACCTGAAGCAAAAGGAAGTTAAACAGTAAGCCAAGTCTACAGAAATAGCTGGCCAGTAATGTCAGAGTGGTGGGTAAAGTTCTTCATCCCCTGACTTAAAAGCAAATCCTCAAAAGCTGATTTTTCTGGAGGGAAAAAAGGATACTGTTATAAATAACTTCAGGTATCTAACTGAGCTGAGTTGTCCTATGTAGACCCTTATCTTTCCCTATTATTACATGAAATTCTACATCTTGATGGGATACATTAAAATACTACATTGTTGTTTTTTTAAAAAGACAGACCTACCCCACTCAAAAGATGTTCACCATTGCTATGGATGGATACAAGTAGGACAGATATTTGCTTAGAACATTCTTACAAGTGTACCACATTGAGAATTAGTACATAAAGAGGTCATGTAACTTCCAAGGACTTTTCTTTTAAATATCAGTGTTCAATGTCTGCAATTAAAACCTTCTGCTTTGGAGAATTGTATCAGTTTATCAGTAATTTTTGAAATTTATTGATCCTGGTTTTTTTTTCTTAATACTGCAAAATAGTACATTTCACAGTAAGTGGCAGACTCTTATGGTTATGAGTCCACAGGGGAAGACTTTCAAACCTCTGCTTCCTCCCTGTGCCCCAGCTCTTTACAGGGTTTTCATAAATGTCTGAGTTGGGCTTGTTAAAAGGAAACAATGTCAAAGGTTATCACTCTCATGGTGTGCATCCTGTTAGAGCTGTCAGTCCACTTGGCAATGTTTGGAATACTAGAGAGCTGCAGAGAAATTGTGTATACCTTTACATCTAAGACAAACAGACAGGAAGTTATCTCAGTTGTTCAGCTGAGGCACTAATTTAAATTCTTTGTCTGATATGCTGATCATGCTTTTGTGACAATTCTGAGTGCAATTATAGTGGAACATTAAAGCCTAATTTTGCCTTTTGCCTGCTGTTACTCCTGCTTTAGAGCCATTTAATGCATGTTTTAGAACATGTGTTACAATATATGACCCCAGGAAAGCAAACAACTCTAAGACAAAATCATGATGGATGTCCATCCATTTTCCTTTATGTATCCCAACACAGGCTTGAAGCTTCCGCTTGAACTCTGTTTTTACATTTTTACAGCTTCATTCCTTACTTTTCAGAGGGAACAGAAAACAGAGTGTTGCAGATCCAAAAAGTAAATGAGAAGCATTGATAATGAAGAATTTGAGGCTGGGAAAAGTAATAATGCCTGCCTGACTCCTCTGAAAGATTCCCTCTCCTACTTTGTACATCCTCATTTCTGGAACTGTACTGACAAATTTCTGACCTTATATGTCTTTCAACTGGAAACATTGTCTGTAACCTCAGTTTTGTCAGGAAGAAAAAAATTTAATAACTAAAATCTAGGCTGCATAATTCAAGATATTTTCCAGCTCCCTTCCCCAAATCCCAAAGAGGTATTTCAGTTCTTACTCAAGGCTAGCAGAACTCAGTTACCTGGCAATTTGCTTGGGTTTAACATACCTGGAAAAATCCTAGTGCAATCTTAATACTAAGTTAAAAAAAAATTTATTTATAGCCAGAAATTGAACAGCTGTATGCAATAAGTAAACAAGAGTCACCTGGAAAGATCACAGTGACCATCCAGTGAAAAGACAGTAATTTTAGACTTGCTGCTAAAACATGCATGTTTTTACTCCACCTTTCCTCGGCTATCTTAATTTCCAAATCCAACCACACATATTTTCTCTAGCTGCAGCAAGGATTTCTGTATGAAGCACTTATAAAGGTTATGATGTTGATCTGCGACTCATGTGGTATTTAAATGTGAATGAGATTCTTGAAGACACAGATCTTTCCAATCATACATGTTCTATCAGTGCTGGGGGAGACACTTTCAGCCACTGTTAGACAAGCTAGTAATTGTGGCTCGTTTACTTCTCTTCTTTCCTGGTGCTAAACTAAATACTGCCCTGACTTCAAACAACTTTCAGTAAGGAGCTATGATGCAAAAAGTTCCAATTAATCTAACCAGTTCAGCTAGCAGAAGGCTACTGCCTACCTGTGTGAGGACAATATCTCTCTCAGACTTTACATCCACCAATCTGTTAAGGACAATCATGTATACAGAGTTAAATTGCCTTTTCCAAGAATATGTTTGCTGTCAGCCTACTTAGAATCACAGAATCATTTGGGCTGGAAAAAATTCTTATGATCAAGTCTAACCACTAACCTTACACTGCCAAGTCAACTGCTAAACCATGTCCCCAGATGCCAGATCTATACATCTTTTAAACACTTCTTGGGATGGTGATTCCACCACTTGCCTGGGAAGTCTGTTCCAATGCTTGACAACCCTTTCATAGAAGAAATTTTCCCTAATATCCAATCTAAACCTCTCTGTCACGATTCTTCTTGTTCTTGGCTTACATGTGAGAAGAAACAAGAGCTCCCTCAACAGCTCCTCATCAGACTCAATAGCTATGTTGCCTTTCTCTGGACACACTCCTACCCTCAATGTCCTGTGAGGGCTCCAAAGCTTAACACAGGACTTGACCTGCAGCCTCACCACTGCCAAGTACAGGAGAATAGCGACTGCCCTGGTCCTGCTGGCCACATTATTCCTGATCCAAACTGGGATGTCACTGGCCTTCCTGACCACCTGGGCAACTACTGGCTCGTGTTCCAACTCTGCTAATGTTGATCAGCACGCCAGGTTCTTTTATGTCAGGCAGCTTCCCAGCCACTGTTCTCCTGTCCTGAAGTGCTGCACAGGGTTGTTGTGACCCAAGTGCAGAACCCAGAATGCCACCTTGTTGCCTTTCACAAATTGGCCCATTAATCCAGCCCAACCAGCCTTTCTCTGCAGAGCCTTCCTCTCCAGCTGATCAGCCTTCCCATCCAACTTGGTACCATCTGCAAACTGAATGAGGGTGCACTTGATTCCCTTGTCCAGGTTATTGATAAAGATATTAAACAGAACTGGCCCCAGTACTCAGTCCTGGGGAATAACAGTAGTTACAGATGAGTTTAACTCAATCCCCACCACTCTCTGGGCTCTCAGTCATTTTTTCATCCAGTGAACTGTGCATCCATCTGAACCATGAGCAGCCAGTTTCTCCAGAAGGATACTGTGAGAAACAGTGTCAAAGGTTGCTCTGTACTTGTCACATGATGGCACTCAAGATGATCTGGCTCATGACCTTCCCTGGCACAGAGGTCAGACTGACAGCTCTGTAGACCTCAGATCCTTTTTCTAGACCCTTCAACTGGGACCTCTCTGGTTAACCAGGACGGCTGGTAAATGACTGAGAGTGGCGAGCTCTTGCACCAGCTCCCTCAGTGCCTTTGTGTGGATCCCATACAGAACTGACCACATATGATTGTATGTATCTAAGTGGTGTGGCAGGTCACTGACCATTTCCCCTTGAATTATGGGGGTTTAATTCTTTGTCCCATTCCCATCTTCCAGTTCAGGTACCCAGAGAACAATGAGTCTTATTATAGGAGAGGTATTAAAAGGTAAAAAGGTATTAACTACTTCATTCATTTCCTCATCCTTTGTTATTGTCTTTCCCCCTGGAACCAATAAAGGATGGAGACTACCCTTAGCCCTCCCTTTGTTTGTAGGAACAATGTATTTATACATTGTATTCATAGAAATACAATGTATTTGTACAATACAATGTATTTTTAGAAACATTTTCTAATTGCCTTGTACTGCAGGAGCCAAATTGTAGTCTAGTTGGGCTTTGGCCCTTCCAGTTTTCTCAACTGCATAAACTCATGACATCCTTGTACTTCTCCCGAGTATCCCGCCAGTAGTCTCCCTAAGATGATAAACTCCCTTTTTGCTCCTGAGTTCCAGCCAAAGCTACCTGTTCAGCCAGGCTGGTCATCCCTTTAATATTTCAAGGACAAAAACCCACTAGTCTAGCTAGCACAGGATATGGTATTCCTCTCTCCTACACAGACCAATGCAACTTCATGTGCTTGGTGTCTTATTGACAACTAAAGAAAGCTGGCATATTACTATAGCTAAACTCAAAGCTTAGGTTTCACTTGCTCCACCCACTGTGTGTACGAGCATTAGGAGTTGATATTGGCTGCCAGTACCATGTGAAAATACCAGGAAGTATTTCTAAGAGTAGAAATCTTTTTATAGATAAACAGCTTTGATTGACATAACCATTTATGAGTTATGAGCTCACTGTTTTCCAAAAGTCTTATGCCAGCTTCTGCAAATGTATTAAAAATATAATTTAAAATTTATTTACATTTAAGTTATGGAAAACATGCAGCATGGTGTTTATGAATAGTTTATTTGTCTTCTCGGAAATGCACACATCGTAAAGATATCTTCCTCATTTCTGAATTCCTGCCTGGCTACTGGTTACCACAAGATAAATCTGTCCTGTCTAGGTCCCCTAAATAGAAGCCTATATATACTTTTCACATTCTCACTCCCAGGTTAATGCTCTGCTAATGCTCTGCTCACAACTAATATAATCACCAGTTTTATTAAATATTAAGCAATTTTATTAAAAGACTCAAAAACTTTAGGTGACTAATCCTTTTCAGTGGTCACTCTTCAATGGAAGCAGCAGATATTTTAGCAGCAAATATTTTAGCAGCAGATATTTAGCACCTAAAAGGATGTGACATAACTCTTTTTTTACTACCTGGAAATTGAGGCAATTTGGTTTCTCTAGGAAAAGTATCTCCTCTGGGCCTAGGAATGGCCTGAAGCTGAAAAAACTGGGTAGAATTTTGATTTAGTTTTATCTTATTTTTCAGTAGAATTTTATTTCAGCATACTGAAGTGTTATTTTCTGTGCTTTAGAGCCAGGAAGAGTGAAGTACATTCTCCAAAAATTTCCATGCAAATCCATAGTACTCCCTCTGAATGGTCGTCTATTTCTCCAGACAGAATTTCACAGTATGTGGACCTTCACTTGCAGACAAAGAATTGTTTATATGATTTGATCATTGTTCTTAAAACTGCAGTGTTTCATTCTCTATCTTTCAACTCAGAGACAAGTCAGCATTAACGCAGTTCCTTTTTATGAATGCACTTGCATGCTCTGTTGTTGACTAAACAGCTGACAGAACAAGGATTTGCATCCAATCTGCCATAGCAGAAACAGATCAACAGTTTTGATATCTTCACAAAAACAGATGCTCTCACGTGTTTTTTCATAAAATCAGCTAATTAACTGCTTTAATTATTAAAAATCCCTCTATTGACAAATTATAGGTACAATTGACTAAACAGAGAATAGCCTGAGTATTCAAATCTTTCTTTTTAGACTACAAAATAACAAGTTCCTGAGAAAAGATGCATGCTGTCTGACAAGAAAACAATAAAAAAACCCCTACCAAGTAAAAATTCTTGCTCATTCCTGAGTTAATTCTATTGACATGAATTTAATGAGCACTGTTTACTTGCCAGAAAATTAAACAAATGACAAGCACTGCTTTAGCAAACGACTAGCTGTCCTAAGTGTTTTTCATGAATTAATCCTTCTTTGTATAAATATAAGGAGTAAAAAAAAAGGAGATCTTGAAACCAGTAATGACATCTGTGAGCTCCTTCTGTGTGTTCTGCAATGGCAAAACACTGCCAGGGACAATGGCAAGGGAGAGGGTTGCCATGCAGACCAGCAAAACAGCCCTCTGAAATGGCATGCTGACCCACTTTCAACTACCAGCTCTTGCTGACCCTTTGTTGAGTGAAAGGTTTTTTCAGGTTTTTGCTGTTTTCCACCCTTTCAGTTCTTATTTTTAAAGCGGCAGACCTGTTTTTCGCTTTATTCTTGTTTTCCTCTTTCTCCACCAGTATGCACTGAAGAAAGGTAGATTGTTTCTTGTGACTCTCTGATGTAGAGAATTAAAAAAAATCTTTCACCCCTCTAAAGAACATGCTGTGGAAGAACCATGGATCTTGTTATCAACAAGATTATGATACAATTCCTTAAGGAACTCAGTCTGATCAGAGTAGTTCATCTATGAAAAACCATACTTTAATTGTTACTCTTGGCAATAGTGAAGGATAATAGTGTAATATTATACTAAATATTGCCACGTGCAATAAAAAAAACTCTTTCAGTCTTGCCAGCAGTGGTGTGCAAATCCCCTTTTGAATTCAGGTTCTGATGTTGTGATTTAAACTAAATCTTTTGCTTCTCCTTCTTCCAAAACCAACAGGAGTTTAAAAAGAGATGTATTTTTATTGGAACCATGTGTTCAACCTAAGTTGCCAAAATAATTTAGCTAAAACTAATGCTTTTATTTGGGTTAAGGTTGATTCCTGAGCTGTGCAGAGGTCAAGCATTTAGCTCATCTTCCTCTTTTTCAATTTCAGCATAGAGTCTACAGCAGAGTGCAGCCATTTCAAGTTGTTTTTCCTGAATCCAAGTTATCAAGTTGAGCTTATCTATGTTTGTGACTTTCCACGGGTGGAGACAAAACCTTTTTTCATACCTTTTCCTTACTATATATGTGTACAGTGCATAGAAAAATGGTTCCAAGGATTCAGAACAAGCAGTGGTTCAACAGTGATTCAACAGTGCAAGTCCTGCTGCCAATGCTGCTGCTGGTGTGACCTTAGTGCGACCTGTCTTTTGATAATGAGTGACAGCTGCTGTGAAATGACTCACAGGGTGTTTGCCTCTCTTGGGCAACAAATAGAAAAACATTAGAAATATAGAATTTTGGAAGTAAGATATGAAAAAAATAGCTCTGCTTTATGTTACTTGAAAAGTGTTCTTTGACTCTCATATACCTTCAATAAACTGATGATAGAGTCACCATCTCCTGATGAAACTTTTAAATCCTGGGAGATGTTTTGCAATAACAAATACTGTAATGTTATTGCAATTAAGGAAGTATCTATTTATGTTTTTTGTGTGGCATACACTTGTAAATGGGATAAAACCAGGCCCTTGAACATCAGAACCTTCACATGATTAGGAGGTCCTGATCAAATATCTATTTCTAAATACATTCTCTGTAGTTAGAGACTGGTTTGGATCCAAAAATAAAAAGGCTTTTTTTGGTTTGGTTTCTATGCCATTGCAACAAAAATGTCATAGGTCAGAATTATATATTAAAGATGCTCTACAGTAGCAGTGCCTTGATCCAAAATAGATTAAATATAGGCTTCAGTTTTAAAGTGAAACCAGGGCAAAGATTTGATAACTCTTGTATAATACATTTTTCTCTCAGGAGATCCAAGAACAAACAGATCAACTCTCATCTTATAAGAGGTATGTCAGTATTGGGTGAAATTCTTATGAAAAGAGAACCAGAAATAAGCCACTCCAGGGTTTTGTTTAGGATGCAATACAAAGTGAAAACAGAAAGAATGTAGTGAATGGGAATCAGAAGACAAACTGTGCTGAAATAAAATGTACAGATTCAAGGTTCCATTTTAACCCAACCTGAAAGTATATATCCTATTTAAGGTCACAGGTGTTTACCTCTGCTTGCATTACAAAAGTCAAAAAATGTTTTAGGATGTAGCTTTTATCAAATTTTAAGATGGTACAAAATTTTAGAAATTTACCCGACAGGTCACTGAAAAATGATTACATGCCCCAGGAATAGTCATGACAGCTCAAAATTCAATTTTATCCAAAATCTGACAGAATTCTCGCATATAAATAGCATAGGATTTATCATACAAAAATTAAATTTGAAAATACTGTTTCATCATCTTAAATTGAAACTGACAATAATTCTGAGTAAGAACATGGCTGGAATCCAGAACTGCTACATCTTCAACTCTATACTACTTTATCAAAATACTAGATATAAAAAGAAAAATTAAACACCAAAAATGTACTGAGTTTTCTGGCAGCAGTGTATATGATATGGAACTGAAAGGAACTAAGAAGATCGGGCCAATGCATTTCGTACCTGACAGTTTTGTGCATTAGTCATTCTAAAAGGTTTTCCTTGTATGAGAGAAGATAGGCCCCTTTAGATCAAGGCTGAAAGGTCTCCAAACTATGCACAGCACAGTGTCAAAGAAAATTATCAAATATTAGATTGCTTGTGATAGCAAAGAAGAAAGAAAGCTCTCACCCTTATAACCAGCTGCATTGGTTTTCCAGTCATTAGCATTCAGATGTCCTGCACGTGAAGTCCTGACAATAATGTGCTGTACGTCTCTCCAGGTCAGAAATGGACTATGAAATAAGGATAAAACAAAGTCACAGACCAGACATTTTACCAGGATGTAGGGATACAAGGTCATGTAAGCTGAAAAGTATCCAAAACAAAACAATTTTCATTTATCATCTCTACTTTCCTTTGCTCCATTCAAAATACATGTTCCAATTTTACAGAAAAACTGTATGATATTATTTATACAACTGGGAGGTTTGCTATAAGCAGACTGTAACAATATATGATAATATTCTGTTATATGAAACTTAAGGGAAGATGAATGAGTACATTTCACACAGAGGCAATTTTTATGACCATCAACTACTGTATCCTAATGAGTGCAAAGGAGAAGAAATCAAACTTTTGGCTTGCTGAAAATCTCTACTAAATCTCACTAACTACTAGCTCAAACTGGAAATTCCTCTAGGCTTTCAGTTCCCATTGAAGCTATTCCAGGTGCCTCTGTTGTTATTAATTTGTCTACTATCCCAGTCTTGGAATTCACTGAGAGTCTATGAATATTTTGCAAGAATTCCAAACAGTTGGATGGCTGGTGAGTTGCAAAGCAAGGACCTGATTACACAGATAAGTATTCCTTTAAGGGATTCCTGTCCACCTGAAAGGTGAAAAAGATGCTGTTTCTATCCTCACTGTGACATTAATATACATTTATCTTCTAGGACTAGGGCAAATCATCAGGGATAGCAGTTTTCCTGTTTCCTCTATATCTACAGCAGGGAGAATTTATCTTCTTAGAAGGCGATCTAAATGTGCCATCATTCAGCTATCTTTTCTTTCTCCTTCCATTTTTTCAGTTTTTCTATTACCTGCAAGAAGTTGAATAGTATTCTCTTTAAAAATTTAGTGTAATAGAGGGAATGATAAACTGAGCCACTAAACAATGAAGAGGGAAAAAGCATTTTGGCAGAGAACATCAGGCACTAAGTAGCATTCTCAGAGCATCATTACCTGTCCCTATTGCACACACTGCCACAATTCCCCTCAGCTGAAAGGAGACCAGAATGAAATTTATAAGACTCAGAACTGGCTGCCTACACTGCCCAGGACTATGCACTCATTGAAAACCAGGGAAACTTTGGTTCTTAAGCCAGATTCTTAACATATTTAAATATTCTGTTGTATTTAACAAGAGCAGATGCCTTCTCTCCCTGAGCATTTTTTAAAAACAGTACTATGCCTATAGGTAGCTTTTTTACTTATGATGCAGTTTCTCACACTAGGCTTCTGGAGTAGAATGACAGTAATTGTTTATCCAGTTGGGCTAGTAAAAATTACTGACATAAAGATTAAAAAAAGTCATGGAAAAAGTAAGGCACATTAAGGGTTTGTACCCTTAATGCTTCTACATGTCCTGTACAACATCATTTTAATAAATTTCTAGCTCCATTTCACAACGTTCAGTTTATATTCATGCCGCATGTCCACAGTTTCTGCAATGCATCCTGATCTCCTTATGAGGCAGCATTGAAAGGCTTTGCCATAGAATCTGCAGCCACAGAATCACACAATGGTTTGGGCTGGAAGGGACCTTTAAAGATCATTTAGCCCAAGTACCCAGCAATTAGCAGGCACATGCAATAGACCAGGTTGCTCAGAACCCTGTCTGAACTGACCTTGAATGTTTCCAGGCATGGGACATCTACCACCTCTGTGGCAATGTGTTTCAATATTTTACCACTCTTATTGTAAAGAGGAAAAAAATTCCATCTTTTGCATTATTTTATATTGGTTTTTAGGATAAAATACAGACAAGCTGTGATAGTGCATGATGTATTCCTTTAGATGAACAATGGGGTAGGCAGCTATACATCCACCATCAATGGTATTCTAGTGTACCTGTGTCAAATCTGCAGTGCACACAGAGATAAAAAATCGTTAAGTGCCAAAAACCTAACAAACAATGGCTTGATATGCAAGCTGATAATGATGAAATTGGGAGGAGAAGACCCTTGAGAGAAAGGCATCTGAATTACATATTTTATTGTGTCATCTCCAAAGGAACAATAAAATAAGACTATCCAAAAGACAATGCTCACTGTCTGCTTAATAACAGCATGGAAAGAACAGCAACAAAACCTTAGGCTAATAGCCACTCTTAGAATCAGCTTGACTGTGAAGATGGGGAAGGCTAACATTGTCTTAGGTTAATAAAGGAAGCTATGGTTAGCATTAGCTATGGTACACAGGCCATTGATTTCACCTGTCTTCCACTTTTCAAAAGACTCACTACAGGGACACTGCAATTCAGTCAAACTGCTCCTCTTCCACCTTCCTCCTTTTACTCCTACAAGGAACTGACTGGAAAAAACAGCTGGGATCCCTGCTCTCAAGGTGAACAGCCAGAAGCACCTCAAGTGTAACTTGAGAGACTAGCCTCTAAAAGCTAATGCTGGAAAACACTTGGAGGGCCAAGAAACTACAGGGGATAGAGCTTAAAAGCCTCAACTGAGAAAATGCCAACTGAGATTTATGAAAAGCTTATACAAATTAAAGGCATTGTGCTGGCACCAGAACAACAGCTATCCACTAGTTTTATTTCTAGCTGCTGCTCCAAAGCACAGACACAGAAAAACCCAATGAAGAAGTTAAAAATCATCACAAATCAAACATTACTTGTTTTTAACCTTGTTTGAGTTTAAGAAATGTCTGAATTGAATTTTCTTAAAACCTTTCAAATGCAAGTTAAATGGAAACTTTCAGCCTGAATGGCTATTCTTTGGCAAATTTTTATGTAACTGAACACAGGAACAGGAACTAAAGTACACCCAAATCAATGTCAATATAATAACGGAAATTCCATAAGTGACATAGGTGTTTAAACCTCAAGATCTAAAGTAAGCATTTATTAATGGCTATGTTTTTCAAATACTTCAATATTAAGAGTAAACTACTCAAAAAATGCAAAGATTCAGAAGGAGATTTTTAACTCACACACTCTAGCATTGCCTTCCATAACAGGCAGTCAATCAATGGAGCAGACCTAGCTAAAGCACTTAAATGATAACCTCTCCTCCTGCACTCGAATTGTAACTACAGAGGACACTTGACAGCACTTCCTCAATTTACCTCAGCTGTCTCATCACTTTTTACCTCTGACTATATTTATGACAAAGCAGTCATAACTTTGATAACACAGAAAGATGTTCTCTGTATCCAAAGTTGTACCTCGCTAGACAGTGCACTGCTTTTCTCCTTTCTGTAAGAAAATCAATCAATCCAGGAAGTATGCAAATATCTGTTCAGTTACCAGAAATCCAAAGTATCTAACTCTGGCACTGCTGACCCCTTACAATGTGAACTCCATTTTCCTTTTATCTCAGTGATTACACTTGGTGGTACTGTCTTCTAGAGGAATGTGGTACACTGTCACTTCTCTGTCTAGTATCCAAATTCACTAAAATTCTTTAGTTTTCCCAGCACTACCTTGTTCTAGCCTTGGTTCATGCAAAAATGGCAAATGCAGGAATGACACTGATCTTTTGGAGCAAGTCCAGAGGAGGGCCATGAAAATTATTAGAGGGATGAAACACCTCTCCTTTGAGGAGAAAATACATTCTTTCAGATAGTGAGTTTAGATTACATCTTTGCCGGCAGGGTGGTAAAGCACTAGCACAGGGTGTCTAAAGAAGTGAAGGGCGCCCCTCCTCTTGGAATTGTTCCAAGGCCAGGCTGGATGGGGCTCTGAGCAACCTGGTCTAGTGAAAAGTGTTTCTGCTGATGGCAGGGGGTTGGAATGAGATGATCCTTAAGGTCCCTTCCAAATGAAATAATTCTAAGATTCCATATCACTCAAGTGAAGAGAGTCATGGAGGAAAAGATTCTCTCCAAGGCTATATCACTGAGTATACCACGTGGTAGAAAGGTAACAGACTAATACTTCCATTTCAGTTGCTGCATCTTACTAATGAAACTAGTTTATTGTACACCACATACTGGAAAATATGCATTGGCTTACAGACAGGAACACACAGTTCAGTTGGGGATGTATAATGTATTCTTCTGTCAGTAACATAAGGGTTTTTATTTAAATTTGGCTTCTTCAAAGGAACATGGCACAATGGTCTCTGGAACAAATACAGGGCCATTGTCTCTCCTGACTCTGATTTCCTCAAATTCCAAATCCAACCTTTTTATCAATGAGAAAGGTATCTCTGCTACCAACAACAGATGGTACTATGCAATGAAAATATTTTTAGTAAGAAAATTGCTGCCTCTGTGCACTAAATTGATTATACTTATTTTCTCATTTGCAGTTAGAAAAATTTGACATTTTGTAATGATTAAGTGTAACACGCAAGCATTTATTCACAGGATCTGATCAAGATACTAGATATACTAGGAAACATCTACTGGCTACATGTGAAAAGCAATTTACTCCCTAAATACCATAAGAAAACTGCAGAACATGAAAATTAAGATAAGTCTGTGTGATGGTTGTTGTGTATTTGCAACCATGCACTGCAACCTCAGGGATTCCAAACAAGCAGCTCGAAACTCAGTTACAATTCTTCGATACTTGAGGAAAAATGTGCCACTTTGATACTCAAATACTATATAAAAATAATAAAAATGTGATCACATTATGCATAAAACATCCTCAAACAGTTTGTTACCAGGATTTCAGAAGCAGATCCCTGTTGGAAGAAATGGTTAATTGCAGGGTTCAAATCAGTAGGCAGGTAAGAGATCCTCCATCAGCTATTTGCCAATCCTACCATATGGGGCTTGTCAAAGAAAGTGTGAGCAAGACATATGTCTTGCTTTTTCTTTGATTAGTTGAACCTTTGTGTGAGAGCTGAAGCAACCTCTTGGCTGTTCTAACTCACACCCAGGCCATACTAGTGCTCTGCTCAACTCATGATGTTTCACAGGAATAGAACTCGCCCACTGGGCAAGTTCTATGACTTTCATAGACTCAAAACCCAGCCATGGTATAAACTGCTGTGTTTTCCAGCACAAAATGGAATGAAATGATACATTATTACAAACACTGTCAAGAAGTGTTTAGGACTAAGTGCTCTAATTTTTAAGCAGCTTGCTGTACAAAGAATGTATTTAACCTTGCAAAACCCTTTTCCAACTTGTCTTTTAAAAAAATCTCACATAAACACTGCCATTAGCAGAGGTACTAATATGGAATCTAATGAAGAATTTATGAAAATGAAAACTCCGTAAATCACATGAAATTAATTAGCTCCAGTAAGCAGTTAACTAAGACAAAATATCATGTGTCCTTTATATCACATTTTAAAAGTATTGTAGAAAATACTTCAATGGCTTCAAAACTTCCTAACATTTACTTAGGGTCACCTAAACTGAGAGGCATCACAGGTGAAAAATACAACATGAAATTTCAAATCACATAAATAAGAAATCCAGAAACTGCATGAAATAAATTTAACAGATTCCATACATGCAAACCCAAGACATTAAAACTTAATAGATCAGAATATGATCTCCCTATAATACTAAAGGCTGTACTTCATAATCTATAACGTCACAACACCAAAGATTTCTCCAAACTGGTGAAGAAAACCAGCATGGAAGCCATAGCATCAGAACTATTTTTCTCCCTAGTTTCTCTCTGCTTTTTAACTACTTTTTTTTTCTGTTTTATTTAGTGGCTGTGGTTAGCAGCAGTGGCAGATTTTAAGTACACATAAGAGAGAAAAGTTAATGAATGAAACTCAAATGAATAAAAACCATATTTATGGTATTATTAATATAATTCCTTTGGATCTACTCAAATACAAAGGCTAAGATCTAGAAACAGAACCTTCCATTTAATGAAATGGAACAGATTCTAAAGGAGGCAAAGTCAACACATTTTCACTGTGAAATCCTTTTTAGTACCATGCAATGGAGTACTACAAATAAAAAAGAGTTACTAGGATATTTAGTCACTGGCACATTTTGTCTCCATCACCACACATAAAGCTTTACCACAGTTTTGTCCTTATGTCTATTATGGCTACTATTAGTTTTGGAAAAAAATGCTAGTCCATATATACTAATATGGATTTCCCCTGGTAGAGTCACTGAAGGTCACAGAGGAAAAAGGGTAAGCTTCTCAGTCTGTTTTAAGATGTCACAACCTGCTTTGTTGCAGGTCTTGTAAGATATAACTTTTCTGAATCTTTCAACTACAACAAAAGAGAATTAATCAGTTACCAATTTCAGTTCATTAAGCAAGAATAGTGAGAAAAACTTACAGCAAGTTGGAATGTACACAGACAGAGTCTTATCTGTATTTGCAGATTGTTTGAAATGAACTTAAAGATTTTAAAACTGGGGTTAAGAAGAGATTTAAAAGTTAAAAACTTCGCAATAACACTATATTAACTTCTCTAAATACCTTTGTCTCTGGTAGCTGTGTTAAGAACACACAATTATAACACCACACGTGCCACACTACTTAAGATTATGTCAGGTCTTCATTTACAAACTGTTATGCTTATAACTCAACGGCAAAAAGTATTCTGTGCCAAATATTGGGTCAAGCTGTCTTCAAAGAAAGCAACATGAAAGATGAAAACATAATTCTAGTGTTACGAACCACACACAATTCGAATCTACTATTGTGTGCAAATTTCTTACTTCCTTCAAAGAAAATGGCTGACCCCATAGGAAACTAGTTTTCTTCAGAATTTAACAGAATCAATCTCCTATAACTTAAAAAGATTGAGCAGGATATGAGGTGAAGCATTCCATCTTAGACGTGGAGGTTTTATCCAACAGAGTACAAAGTAATGCAAAAGGTTCTAAAATACAGATTTACCTGAAGATCACCCACATTTCTGATGCTTCATGAAGCACATTGTGGATACATATTAGGCATAAAGAACCAAATCACACAACTGAGAAAATTCTTTTAAGACTGGAAATCTTTTGAGCTAAAGGTACAAGGACTATGGAGCTACACTATTAATGATTTTTAGAGCTGACAAACTTGATCTATGTTAAAAAACAGACTTGTGTCAGCATGCAGAAATTGCGATTTTATTTTTCATGCTACATTTACTTATGTTCAGGTTAACATAAGACCTCCCAAAACCTCTTTCAGTATTCAAGAAGAGACATTGCTAAGAAGAGCCTGGTGAATGGAGGAGGTGACCTACAGTACCCTGCAGGGTACAGCAGACCTAGGCAGCCTTCTAGGCGAACTGTAAGATGTTGAGAAGATGCTATACATAATTTAATGGAAACCACCTGTGCTCAACAGTGTTTCATGTTACTTCAACACTGAGTACTCTGTCATTATCTGCACTGTGTCAGCTTTCCTTCATGTGAAGTAAGCATGGAGATCTTTCCTCCCCTTAGGAGGTCACTGTGTATTGTGACAAGAAAGGTTACAAAGCACTGTGTGAAGTCTGCATAAAGGTGCTGGATGAATGAGAAATATCTTCCTGTATGCTTATTTTTTGTTTCAGAATATATCTCAGATCTTACTTTGCTTCCAGTGCCAGGGCAATGATGCCTGCAGCCATAGGTGCAGAGGCTGAGGTTCCAGTATGGCTGTCTGTGCAACGCTGCCTCAGGTCTGTAGTAATCTGGAAGAAATTGAATGTGTGAAATTAGAACACAACTTCAGAAATCAGAGCATGTTTCATATACTTGAATGAGTCACATGTATGTGGAGGGTATTTTCTTCTTTAATTGCAAGCAAAGGAAGATACATGATGTTAGATGTTCTGAATTTGAAGTCACTCGTGAATTTAGACAGAATTCTATATATTGCTCCATGGCATGATCAATAAAGACATTTTTACCCAGAAAAACAAGAGGGGTTTGAAACTGCACAACTGCAATTCTGTCCTTCTATATGGATTTACACAGGATTTTCCCTCCAAGAACCTCAAAGTGCTTTACAAACAGGAAAGACCTAATCTTATATACAGCCTGCTTATGCACATTTTAGAGACTATACAGAGGTATGGAGGGTTTTATTAGGTTGCCTGAAGTCACAGTGGAAGTATATGACACAAGAGAATACAGATTTGCTCATACTAAAATGTTTAATCTTTCATTTACTCCTTATGCAATAAATCACATGAAATTAAGCAGTAATTCGTTGGAAAATCCTGATGTGATCACAAATTTGGCCCAGCCATCACCAGCCAATTAGATGTTTTCAGTTTTAAATTGTTACATCTTATGTATAGATAATTACATGCTGCACATACGTAATTTTTTATGTAATCTAAGTGGATGTACAAACTGTAATGTGCAGTACCAACTAGATACACAGCCTGCTACTTAGTGTTAGGATGTTTCTATCCAATAATGATTTTAGACAGATGATTTTTGTAAGAATGTAAAACATGCACAAAAATGTGTTTGTTCTAAACCTTGTTTCTTTCAAGGCAATGTCAATCTAAAGTGATTCTACTCTGTGCTTGTCTTCCTGAAGAAGTGGTTCTTTGCAGGAGCAATGCAGCAGAGGTAGGATGTCACTTCTACCTAGCAGGAGGTCAGGCAAAACCCATGCAGACTGGAGAACAATTGTTTGAAGACAGCAGTCTACAGCAGGGAAACCTCCATGAAGGTGCATGACCTGTGATGTCCAAACTTAATCTGAGAACTTCAGTCACTGCCCCCTCTGAGGGGCAGAGAAGTTGATTACATAACATTTTATCTAAGAACATGGAATTATTGTGTTCTAATTCACCAGTGTTGTACTTAATTTCCAACACAGATTTGCACAAAGATGGGAGAAGGAGAGGATCAGATGATCAAAAAAATCACAAAAGAGCATAGAGCACAGCTTTGAAAATTCAAGATATATGAAATGTGATCTAAAAAACCAGCTGTATCTCATGTGGGCAGAATATAAGCAAATGTGTGCAGGAAGGATAGGTTTCACACTTGATGTTAGCTATATTCAGTATATTACATGATTTGAAAGTTCAAACAACATGTAAGCATATGCAAGTTAACACGAAAGATTTCTAACAGAAAAGGAGCTAACAGCACGAAAAGGTGTTGAAAACCAGCAGGGACCGAGTGAAACAATATGGAAGCTTCTAAAAATTGAAAAAGACATGTGAAAGCATTTATAATGTTGGATCCTTAAACGAATAAACTTACCAGGGGCTGGGTTTCTTGATTAATGAAGTCTAAACAGAAATTTTTGCCCCCTTTTATATAATATTCTTCATTAGTACACACCTTGTTAAATAATTTCTTCTATCTGTCGTTGGCTAGAAGTTGAAACCCCATAAATAAAATGTTCGTGTAATTTCCATCTCTCTTGCCCTCTCACCTATTGACTGTCTATTCATTTAGATGATGAAAATTATCAGTGTTGGGAAAAGCATGGAAATTGCAGAAGAGTTGTGACAATGAACTGTGACAAAGAGAGGAAACTGCAGCAGGAACAGCCCTAACACTGCATTGCCTATATGTGCAAATTCAAATAGGGATTTTCCAGGTGGAATTAAGAAGTCTGAATACTAGATGATGACATGCACCCAGAGATATGTAAGAAGCAGGTGTCCCATTTGGAAAATACTGGTCAGAGCTGTGGCAAGGACCAGAAGGAAGGCCAGGAAAAAGAGAGAGTGAAAAGGGATTAATACATGCTCATGTCTTTCATATCCTGGTACTTTATGCCCTGCATAAAAGTGGCACCGCAAAGAGCATGAACGGCAACAAAGCATCCAGGAGCTTGGCCAGGAAAAAAAAGTGCTGTCGCAGGAGTTTTTCTCTATGGGACAGCTTCTCTCAATACAGTGAAACTCACACTGAATTCTGCTATCCTTGTTTCTCATCATTTGGAGGACCATCCTTCCAGACCAATTTTACTGTCCTGTCACTACAGATATCAAACACAACAAGCCGTGACATCTCTTTAACTGGCAACATTGTCCCTCTTGTTCTAAATGGATACTGTGGTAGCAATTTGAACCCTTGTCTTGCTTTCAGCAGACGCTTCAGCTGAAAACGTGTTGAGAAAGCTTTGTATGTGTGAATGCCATTTGAGCTAATTCAAAGGAAAGTTGCTGACAGGAGCTAAGATGTTTAGGTGTAGATTACCTCCAAGATCCGAGGCCTGTTTTTCAGCACTATGGATTCACTGTCAGAGAACTGTTGCATTTACCCCAAGAAAAAAGAGTACATGATCACCAAGAGGTGAGAAAACTTCAAGAAGAAAAAAGATGTCCAAATTCCTGAGCAACATAAAAACATCATCAATCACAATAAAAGGATGTAGTGTTTGATAGCACCATGAAGCTGCCGTTAGTGTATATTAGCAGTCATTCTGATTGTTAGGGTGGGGAGAAGGAGGAATTTTTAAATCTTTCATTGAGTATAACACAGCTGTTGATCTGTGAAAATGCTGATTCAACTTCCTAAGAAAAGTCCATGCAGTATTTCTAGGGCCAAGAGTTACAACAACTTCTAAATAAGTTGAATCAATGAGGTTGAATTGAAGACAATGACAAAGTTTCTGGTATTTGCCTAGTTTAATCAACATGAAATTAGCCACAGACACCTTGATGAAAAGCAAAGAGAAATTATAAAAATCATTGCAATGCACTGTAATACCTCCCACAGGCATTGGTGCAAAGTTTTCAGAAAAAACAGGCATTTATTAAAGGAAAAAATCTAGACACACTGTAACAGTTTCGTAGAAGCAACTTGCTCTGAGCAACTTGCTTTCTGGAGATGCCAATTTTGTACAGTTATTATTAAGGCTGAATCATCAATCTTCCCATAGTTTTAACAACTGGGAAATTAATGAATAAAGTAAAAAATGGGATTTCTTTTAGCAGAGAAAAAGCTCACATACCCTCTCTCAAGCCTCTGCATTTCCTTGTATTTCATGTTTCATGACATGAGTTTTCTGAAGTGATTGAATAATTTTTTACCTTCTGCTACAGTTCTTCAAGTCACATTGATTTCTGTGAATGTGCCCCTAGAAGTGAAAAGATTTTAACAAAAATCTATTCTACATTCTACACAGCCTATGCATCTGTATGTACCCAGAAGAGAAGACGTCACATTGTGTCCTGTGATTATCTGGTGCATATCTTGATAACCTGAGTGAGTTTCTGAAGGAGAGCAGGCTTTTGTATTTTAAGAACTGGCAGGAGACAGGACGGGCTTTCTTTTGTTGTTTCGGTTTTAAGTTCTGCTGAGAGTAGAAGCTTATCAACAAGAGAGACAGAACATCAGCAGATGAATTACTATTTATCAAAAGACAACAAAACAGGTGGAATATGAAGTAGGTACATTATTTACAGGAGATAAGTAATTTAATATGCTTATAAATCATATCTATGAGGAACTTTCTGATATCAAAATCTTAGTGTGTGAAAAACAAATTCAAAGGAAATTCATTTGTGCAATATGTTTGATAAGAACCATATAGATAACTCTATAACATGGTGCTTAACCTGTCCTAGCCACATGATCTGGCAGGGGGAAGCTATCTTTAAGCGTTGTCCTATGGCATTCAAAGTAGCAAAGAAGAGAATAATATGAAAAAATACCTTGATAACTGCATATGATTAGTGAATACTTCTGTACTCACTGAGTATGAGAGGTAACATCTCTAAAGAACTATAATTTTATAGTCTTTATCTACTGTCCATTTGTCTCTGTGAGAGTTTCTGTGCGTGTAACTATGCCAGTACTTTGCAGCTGCATTTGAAAACACCTAAAAGTAATTCTAGTCCTTTTCCATAAGAGTCTATGTAAAAGGCATACATCTATCGGCATCTTTGGAACATTTGCATGCTTCTAATATATCCAGAGGATGGAGACTTGGTTCATAATAGGCTAACTACCACTGCAATAAAACTCAGTACAGTATAAAGTCAAGTGCACTTGGTGTACTTTCCTCAACAGCAAGGAACTCTTCCAAGAAGGTGTGTCTACCTGTAACTGTTAGCTTAAAATATTTTAAGCTGTCATTGTATGTGACATTGTATATGACAAGAAAACCCCTCCAAGACTAGAAAAACTTCTAAAATTATGTTACATCATATATTTTTAACAAGCAATTATAAAAAGTGGGTAGTAATGAAAAGAGAAAAAAAAGGGTTTTGTGTAGTTATAAAAGTGTTCGTGATTCTATTACTCCATATTGAAATCAAATAATTTTATAACAATTTTTAGTCTACAAAGCGAGTTTTTAATACTTGGTTGCTGGTTTTTCATTTACCTTATAATACATTCTGCATATACTTACTGGACAGAAAAACAGAGAGTAAAAGAAAAAATAAAGATATTCAGCTAAAGAATTGCAAGGAAAAACAGGAAGGAACTGTGAAACATGACATTATACAACTGTGACCCATTCACTTTTCCTAAGTCTTGGGTAGGTATTTCTGTACCACAACACTGTATAATCTCACATGATACTGAAATCTGTGCTGTGTTACATAAAAAAAAAAAAAAAAGTTCATTTGATGTTGGTGGTAAATCCTACACCAGGTCACTTCTTCCTGGTTTACTGCTGTGGTATTTGAATGTAGGAGTCTCACTCCAACAAAAAAAATCATCTTATGATCTGATAAAGTATTGTTACTCTTCAAATTTTGGCTTAGAGCTCAACCCTGCATTGTTTGTCAACTGCATATAAATGTATAAGCATAATAGAATTTGGATGATTTAAATTTAATAATAATATTTTTATTCACCCAGTATTGTTATTTTTCCCCTTAAAATTGCTGCAAGCTCTCAGTTTCTTGTGGAAACATATGAAGACAACCTCTGACTCAAAAGGAGCACCAGTTTAAACAAAAGTGTGACATATGATGCAGGGAAAAGGATGCATGGTACATCAGTGAAAACATAGTTTCTAGACTCTTCTAGCACTTAACAGCAGTTCGAAAAGCTTAGGATTTGAAATATTCAGTTCTGTCTTGAGTTCACTTTTCGTTTCAAATAAGACTTCCTTTCAAGGTAAATGATACATGATAGGACTTTAGGAGGACTGAATTTGAGACAAGAATAGCAATACAATCATTAATGCTCTTAAAACAGACTATAAGCAAGAGAGTCACACGGGTAATAGCAATATTCCTGTCTCCATGCAAGGATGTGTATGCTTAAAGGACTTCTCAACAATCAGTTTGAAAAGCTGGTGTCACAATTTAATGGAATTTCTCACTGGATTGTAGCATAATAGAATCACATACTTATCCCTTATGTGGACAACTAGTTTACACACAACACAAACAGAAGCTACTTATCTCCACTATGCTATATCACTTCATCATTGAAAGTATCTGGAAAGGGAACAGCCTTGCATGACTTTAAATACCAAGTACCACTAGTAAAACATGGAAGAGCTGTGTGTTTCAAAAGTCAAGTGATAATACAGTGCAGAAAAAAGAATCTTGGTAGGAATTTTTATAGTCTGTCAAGCATTTGGGATCAGTGACTCTTGCAACTGCAGCTGGAAGGTTGCTTTGCACAAGAGTAGGCAAGGATAAATTACATTCTGGTAAACAAATAGTCAACAGACATGGGTTAATTCTTATGGCTACTCAGACTTTTGCCACTTACTGTGCAAAATGATGCACACTGTAGGACTAAACTAAAACTGGCATAGGGAACTGGACTGCTGATCTGAATAGTAAAAACAATCCATCTGTCAAGTAAAAACAAACAGTGCTTATAGAATTCATGGAATTAAATTAAAAATTATTTTTACTTATCTCTGAGATTCAATGTGAGATCTCCAAGGGACACTCCAGTTAAGAACATTTTTAGAGTAATATTTTTAATTCTTTTCAATAATGTTTATGTAAATTGTCTTTCTTAATTTTCTAATTATGGCATAATTTGTGTGCATTCTATATATATAAGTATTATCTCCTTTGTAAGGTATATTTTTCAAAAATCTTATAATAAGAGATTAACCTGCCTGTATTAGCACACTGCAAAGTTCCAGAAGTGGTGGGTACTATACTTCAGTAAACTAAAAAATTATATGCTTGTGTTTCATGAGAAGTCTTTAACAATGAAGGTGAGATCACCTCACCTCCAGGTGGTTTTGATCCTAGTGCAAGATGTAAGAGAGTGAAATGTCAGAAATTAGCAATGTTCTCTTACTGAAATAGTAATTCTGTAAGAAATAGTAATTTCTGAAAGAAGAAAGGGTGCATTAATTTAAAAGAATGGATGACAATCATCAAGAAAATTACATCTATTAAGAAATCAGAGGAATGCACAAAGCTTAAATTAGCAATGTAGGAAAGTACAAATAAGGACTGAGAAATACAGAGATATTTTACTTGATATTAAAAACATGAGCAAGGATATAAAGAAACAGCAATTAATTACTTTTGAGGATAAAAGATGCAGAGAGTCAATACGGAAAGACAAGATTAAAAGGTGAACCCTAAAAAATAATACATTTTATTTTCAAATACATCAGAAGCAAAATAATCCCCAAAACAATACTGCTTTAATTGTCCAGAGATAATAGTTTATAGTAAACAGCTATTCATGGAATGTTTCTCTTTGGAAAAAAAAAGTCTAAATTAAATTTTCAGAGCATAGAAAGACGATAAATCATCTTCCTATTTATCTATATTTTAAATAACAAGCTAATATTAGAAAGATTCGAAGTGCCAAAGGCTCTTACAAGAGCTGGAAAGGAAACTACTGTGGTTTTTTTTAGCAAGTGTTTGAACGCTGCACAAATTCCAGAAGACTGACAGAAAACCTGCATAGTGTCATTATTTTAAAAAGGGTAAGCAGTATTGTCCTACTAATGTCATCTATTTGCCACCTTTTTATCTAGTGTAAAACAGATGATACAGGATTTAAACTAAGTACTAATAGATTCATTAGCTAGTAATATACTCAATGGTGGATAACATAAGATGTTGGAAAAGAAATGTGCCAAAGTACTGTAGTATTTTTTTCTGGCCATCAATTTGTCTGAAAGTAATATACTCAGGATTTTACAAGACACATCATGTAATACTACATATTTTTTCTTGAAAAGTATTTAAATTTAAGAGATTTAAAATGTACATGATGTATAATACATTCATTTAAACTGGGATAATTATATGGTCCAAAAATGTAAGCATGAATAAAAAATTAGAAGCAGAGAAATTATATACACTCTCATAGCATATAGAAGATAGCATAATGAAGAAATTATTGCTGTTTCTAATCAGGTCCTCTACAATTTGGTTCTTGGCCATTGTATGACCTAAAGCTTTTACCAAAGACCAAAGACATGGAAGAAAACACCAGCACCTTCAGATGAGTATTGGAGAAATGTGGAAAATGACAAAGTGCTGATGAGGGCTGGTCTGAAGGTGAGTACTAAACCAGCCAGTTGTTAACAGTAGGATAAGGAGACCCTACCTAGCCTTACATATTTCCTTCAACCACCAGCTTTGGAAAAGAGAAGCAGCAGCTCTGAAAGTGGACTGGGCATCACACAGTGATAGACACATCACATGATAGTGAAGCTAACAAGTCTCAGTCAGGATCAATATATAAACAGAAGAAAACTGACACGGCACACACAGGCACCCATTTTCTGGTGCTTTTGTCACTGAATACTGCTGCTGCCTGACTGGTGTGTCTAGTTTGGATTCTAGAAGCTCATAACGTGAAAAAGCGTTTATAAGAAAACATGACTTAGACAGATGGATACAAGGAGCTTACCTTCCATAATCAAAAGGGATTAACTGTCTGGGCTACATTGGCAGACAGAAGACAGACAACTGGAGTGGTCTTCATACTAGCAATAAAATCTGTGACACCAAATGCTTAGAAATCAAAGCTAAAGGGGCCCAGAGAGCAAACAAGAGAGATCTTTTAATGGCAATGAATAATTAAAATCCCTTATACTAAATTTCAGTTAATTTTTTGTCACAGTAAACTTTGAAAGCAATATTGATTTTACTTATAAAAATTGTTGTTGACTTGACAGCAACTGCTGGATTCAAAGAACTCAGGGAAGTCCTACAGACTTGGCTAAGTAAGAGGTCAGGCTGGAGGACCACAATCACATCTGCTGAGCTTGTTAGTCTCACTTAAACATGAAGAAGTTAGTGAACGTCTTTTAAAGAACAGTGAAGGGAATTTAAGCACAGAAGTGAGGACTCCTAGTAGATACAGTAATTTTAAAATTTATTATTATTTATCAGGGATAGCAAGAAACATGTCAGGAAGAAAGAGAAGGCTTCAGTGAAGAGCAGCAACTAAATAACAGAAAAATCATTGGAATGGAGAAAGATCTCAGAACAAGTTTAAAACAAAAATTAGACCATCTGAAAATAACGAAGAATCCAAGAAGGGATGGTCAGCATCCCAGAATCCTGAAAGACAAGGCAGACAGTATTAAAAAAAAAAGAGCCAAATATTTGTAACTTTTTATTGACACGAAGAGAAGAATCTGCTAAGGACCAGAAAGAAAGGTTAGATGAGTCCTTAAGAAAACATAAGGAAGAAAAAAAAACCCTGCAAATCCTTCAATTTTCTGATCCAGAAGTAATAAATTTCTGTAAGTTAAACACTAGAATAAATAAGCAGGGAAGAGGACAATGTTAGCAAACCTCATCAACCTGAGAACAAAGGATTAAAAAATTAAAAGGAGTAGAATGTTGAATACTGGAAAGTATTGGGAATGCATTCATTTTGCAAAGGCACATAGGATGTACAAATACTAATGATATCAACAGATTATCCAACAGAATTAAAACTATTTTTCATTCTCCAGCAAAGATGAGAACATTAGGGAAAATGGATGCTGTCTGCTTAGGAATGAGAAGAGGAACAATACAGAAAAGATGAGCATTGAGCCAAATTTTCCTTCCAATATATTTCCAGAATAGAAAGCAATATGAGTAATAAGTGACAGTCTCCGAATATAAAAGAGGAATGGTGCTGTGTCAAAACAAATCTGAGAAAATAGGTATCTAGGTAAATGGCTAATATGTGTGTAAAATGCAAAAACTATTGATAACTGGATTTAAAACAAAGGGAAGATATTTGTGTGAATGGTTTCCCTTTCTCTCCATCCCCCAAAGTCACTGTGCAAAATATGAACACATATTCATGAAAAAACAAATAAAACCCATACTATTTTCCTGTCATAGGATTCTCCACTGCTGTACGTTGTGGCTAGTGTGGATGCACATTCTTCCAGATACCACGGCTTTTTTCCACTTTCAGCTGTGCTGCTTATGGAGATAGTGTAGATGCTGTTGGTGTAGCCATCACAGGAGCAGTGGTCTCGACTTCTTCCACCATTTCCAGAAGCCCAAACAAAGACTGAACCTAAGCCTCTTCGTCCCTGTTTGGAAACAGTACAAAAGATTTGATTAATAATTCTTCTCAACTGCTTAATAGCCAGGTCTTTTTCCCTGAAAAGACATCTCATGAGAAGAAGAAAATAAAAAAAAACAACTACCCTGAGAAGAATTTGAAATGAGAACAGGAATTAGCAGATTTCAGAATCAGACATTAGAAAAATTAAGAAAATGAGTGGTATGAGCACAGCTTAAGAAAGAACTTTTATACAGTGTTTGTTGGTCTGCATCTATATTATCCAGATGTACCAATAAAGTCATGCTGAAAACTCAGATGAAGTAGTAAAATATCATACTGGGTGAGCTTTCTGGGTTGCAAGCACACATTATTGGCTTATGTTAGCCTCTCATTCATCAGCACCCCCAATTCCCTCTTCAGTCCTTAGCAAGACTGGTTTTGATCTGCTAATCCCACAGCTTGTATGGATATTGAGGGTTGCTCTGATGCAAGTGCACCACCCTGTACCTGGTCCTATTAAACCTTGTAAGACTTCCATTGGCCCATTTCTTGAGCTTGTCCAGGTAACTCTGGGTGGCATTTCATCTTTCAAGAGTATCAACTGCACCCCTCAGTTTGGTGTCATCTGCAAATTTGTTGAGAATGCGCTAGAATCCTTCATCCATGTCATTAATGAAGACAGTAAACAACACCAGATAATAATACCATTGTCCTTGGTGAGGTTGTGCTGGCTATCCCAAATCATGTCCCTGACCTCCATGTGTCTTAGCAGAGCTTCTAGGAGAATTTGTTTCATGATCTTCCCAGGCAGAGAGGTGAGGCGGCCGGGTTGGTGGTTGCCAAGGCTCTCCTTTCTACCCTTTTTAAGGATGAGTACAATGTTTCCCTTTTTCCAGTCACCTGGGCCTTCACCAGACTGCCAAGAGACTTCTCAATTATCATGGAGATAATTTGTGAGTTTAATAAAAGTATACTACCTGGAAAGGCTTTCCAGCAAAGTAAGTTAAATAGCAAATTCTTTTGACTAATGTCTACATGAAGTTAGGTCTCTAAAATTCAAATTTTCATTTAGAAACATTTCAAGTAGAGAGAAAAATCCCAAGGTACCAAGTTTAATGTACTATGAAATCCACATTCGCCAGACACGATCTGTCTAAATATTACAATTTTTTTCACTTCCTTTTAGGTAATCTTAGCTAATGCACCAACAGCAACATTTTCAGTGTAGTGGGGTTTTTTTGTTTTGTTTGATTGTCTGGGTTTTTGGGTTTGTTTTGTTTTTATTTTTTGTTTGTTTGTTTTCAAGACAACCTTTATGAAGTGTTACAGCTCTCTTCTCCACCTTTCTTCTTCACACACAAGTCTTGAAAGCAGTATTATGGCTAAACCCCATGGGAAATCTGGTATAACCATCAATACAACCGAGACAAAAGAAATGAGAATTCAGGGTAATCAAACCATAGCTTCCAATTAAAAAAGAAGAAAAAAAGAAAAAAAAATTGTAAAAGAACTTCTCAAAGAAGATGCATAAAGAAAAATGTCCTACTAGTAGCAGTCTATCTGTCATTTTTCTGCTGTTACCATCAGATGGTTCTGTGTGCAAACAGCAGAATAACATCATTTGTCCCATGCAATACAAACCTTTTCACTGCAGGGTATGACTGCATTATTAGTCTGTTTGCACAGAGAATGTTTATTCTCCGTGCAATCTATTCTCTGTGTAATCTATTTAATTAGATGTGTACTTATGCTGCTGTGTTAATAATGAACAAGCTGCAGAAAAAGGTTTGAATAATTTTTGGCCAAAATTTTGAAAAAATGGTGAAAACATGCCAATGGATTTTAGAAATTCTGTATTTATAATTTAAACATGACAAACATCAATTTAGATTTTTAATTGTAAGGGCAAGGCCTTAAAACTAATAGCCATTTGCACCTGAATGTACATTCTCATGCTAAGGTTTTTTTTTGGTGAACAGATTATGGCTAATATATCTTTAAAACTAATGACTCCTGCAAGTATGTAAAGGATCAGTGTCTTTGTTATTGCAATAAAAGGTAAATACCAGATGCACTGACCAATGGAAAAGAGTATTTTCTATATACAAAGTGAGAATTGCCATTCCTCTAATGCATTGCAATAGTGCATATATACATGAGCCCAGCAGTTCACAGAAAACAACAGCATTACCTTCAGATCAGACAACATGCTAGACATCTTGTTTCTAAAATATATTTGGCATAGCAAATGGCAGTCTTAAAAACAATAAAAACCTCAACTCTCCAAACGAATTTCAACACTTGTGTTCAGAAGTCTGGATCTGGTGCTGTGTAATATAGATGGTTGAGGGGCTACAGAAGTAGTGGTAGGTAGACAGCTGGACTCGCTGATCTTGAAGGCCTCTTCCAACCTTGATGATTCCATAATCCTATGATTCTTTGAACTTGACTAAAATGAATTAATTTGTCAATTCAGCAGTCCCAAACATTCTTAGGAAAATACAAACTTGTTAGCAGCTATGCCCACCAAGTAAGTAGAGCTAGAGTGTCAGCTGTTCTACTGTATGTGAATGTTATTCCCAGCTGGTATAATCTAAATAAACACAGGTAAATAATAATTGGACTGTTACAAAATTAAGACAAACACACATGCAAGACACTATGTAGCTTTTATTGGTTATCTAAATCTATCATTCGTCATCTGCCAGGTGCCCAAGGGTATCTGACAAAAAGTCAAGACATGAGATGCCAAGAAGCCATGTGTCATTTATCAGCCAAAAGCAAAGTCGCATCTACAAATCATACAGACAGAACTTGAGCAAAACTAAGAGTTCGTAGCTCTTCTACAGAAGAGGCATAGACCAGTGTTGAATGGATTTCCAGCAAAGTATGCTCAATGTTGTCTCATGATTTTAAAATTTCATTCCCTCCCCTCTAGGCACAAAGTTGTTTCTGCTCTTCCATTTGCAATGACAGCTAGGGACTGCCTCCTATAAACTCTGCATGTCATCCATAATTCCACACTTGTGCTTGTCAGTGCACCAAATCAGACCACTATGAGAAGTTCTCCTTTTTTCTCGTCTACTTTCTTAAATTGTGTAAAATGTCATATCATTTAAAAGAAAAAAATCAACTGTCCCATTATGCAAAGCAAAACTGTTTCACTGATGCCCGTGACTTGCTATTGACCCAGCCACAGTCCAATTTTCTAGCACATTTTCTAGACAAATGCCAGAGTGCTCAACAGACAGCTTAAATGAAATGGACTCAGGTCTTTTTTAAAGAGGCCCAAAGGCAGAAATTGCACTTGTAAAAGCATGAAAGAAGAATCTTGGGGCATTCTGTCTTTTTTCTGCTAATGCTTCCTTTTCCTTGGTCAGCATATTGCAAGCAGGTAAATGATACAAAAACGTCTTTTTGTTTTTTCCAGTTCACCAGCATGGACAGGTTAAGGCTGCCAAGAATCAGAGCCAGTATGAACATGCTCATGATGGCATCTGCAGAACTTCCTTATACTATTACAGAAACATCCCCTGCTCCAAGTGTGAGTGTTTGTGTATGCACCACATCTTTATGAGTGAATGAACTAGCAGTACTCTCAGGGACCTTTTTAAGGTCGAGGTTTTCACACACTCAAACAAAGACAACCAGCAGTCCCACACACTTTTAAGATGCTTACAGCACTCTTTAAAAATAAAAAAGATGTAGTAAGATGCAGTAAGAGCCAGCTGAGTAAATTTTAATCACACTATTTTACAAATTTTAGACTTTACATTCATTCACTACTTTACAAGTCAAGTTGCCTTAATCCAGCCTGTGAATCCTGATTATTTCCAGCCCAGGAATCAAGTGCCCCAATAACCCTCTCTGCCTGTGGAGTGAGTTACTGACTTGATAGGTGTGACCAAATTTACCAAGAAAAAAGGAAGAAAATGTGAAGGAGCAAGAAAAGCAGAGGACAGAACAGCTGAACTGGAGTAATTAAGAGCTACAGAGGTGGCAGCCAGGGAGAGATAATTTGGTACCAATATGCTGGAAATTGCACACTAGAGCAGAAAACAAACCATGAAAATATAAAATGGAGAGAGAAGGAGGGGCACTCAATCCACACCTAGAGCCTAAACATTTAATTTCCTCTATTCTCCCCACTACTGTTCTAGAATTACTTCATGTTTCCAAGAACAAAAAACTACTGCCAGAAAGTGAAATTGATCCTGAAGTGGAAGCTGGAAAAAGTAGCCCATGGTATGACCTCTTCCTTAAACACTAGTTCCTAAAGAGGAAATGTTCATAATTGAATGTGCAGAACAGATGCCAGCATTCTGGAGACCTAAAAATCCTACTATGCAGGCATGGCTTTTAGCTGCAGCATAGTACAATCACTGTAGTGCCAAGCACCAAGGATCACAGCATCCTGAGAAATGCACCTATGAGACACATCCCCTTTCTTCCAGTTTCAGCTGATTTCTGCACTCTCTAGGATCTGGACAGTGCTGCCCTGTGCAGAGACACAGCACTGCCAAGCTATTCACTATCAGCATTTTGCTTTTGACCAGTAGCAGCCCCTAGCTCCTGCTGAGTTTCTACCAGTCCATTTAACCTCTAATCTGGGAATGAAAAATAGTCTGGCACAACATTCTTAAAAGACTGTTTTGTAGACTGCACAGCACTGAATTTTAAAGTAGGCATCTCTCCAAAAACAGATAATGGTAAGTTGAGAGTCCAAGCCAGCAATTCTAAATTGCTACCAGAAGACAGCCAAACAGATTTTTTTTAAGCAGTCTTCTTAGATATGAAAGAAAAAATTCACAAAGAAAAGGAAACATTTCTCAGGCCATTAATTCTGTTGAGGTATCCACACTTTCAGAAAAATAATATTTGTGCCTCAATTTATTAAAAATGCACACCCATGGTATCTATCAGGAAATGAGTAATGAGCCAAACAGGTACGTATAAAAAAAGATGCATGTTTGGGGGAACGAACAAAAATAGAAGTCACATTTTTACTCTTAGGAAAACTAGGAAGTAAAGAAAATCTTTCCTGTTTCTGAAACACAGCAATCATATAACATATATGCAATGCAAAAATATATGACTACCTGCATAAAATAGTGATTACCTTAGATTGTTGGAAAGGGAAATGATTGCTAAGAAAGGTTGCTGGCTACTTTTGAACTAGTTCCTTAATCACGAAAACAAAAGACAAAATAATTAACCATGCTAAAAAAGAGGAAAAAAATATATTTTGTTATCTCTTAGGATATGATACCTTGGAAACATTGAAGCTATAAAACATTCTAATGTGCATATAACAAAACCCCATATTGAATAACCACAAGCATATATGTATTTGCACACTAATTATCAGGACATATCAGTGGAACAATTCAATATGTAGGCCTCGTGTGGTGTATTTTTTACTTTACTTTTCATGACAAAAGCAGTTTAAATAGCTCCAAGATATTCCCCACAGAGCTATAATTAGTGCCTGAAGTGCAACCAAAAGAACTGTTGGCTGAAGCCTGAACTATGAACATGTGGAATATTGGAATGAATTTCTCATTTACCTGAACAAAACAGAGCCAGCTCAAGGACTGCAAGTTCTGGTTGAGGCTCTCTCTCTACAGTATCATTACTATTGTTACCAGGATAAAACAAATTGAATATAGCAAACACAATGTGATAACACAAGAGCTTGCTTTGCCAAAATATCTGTTGTACAAAGAGTCTCTAGTTAATCAGTGGTGAAATTGTCCCTGCATGCAAAGCCAAAATAAACAAGCAGTGCACAGGAAAGCTATCAGTGTGAGAACTGGGTATGCGACTGATGTTATACACAAACACCCGTTATAAGGGATGGGTTCAGGGAGTTCTCATTGCCTTTATACTACTATCTGATTAATCACTCTAGAACCGAGCCCAGGGCCACTAGACCCACACAGCTGTTTTTCTTGACTTACATCAGACTCCTCCTTGTGGAAAACGTCAGTTTCAGAGATGTCTATTGAACTCTGGGGTTTAACAAAAAGAACCTCCTATTTTCTGCAAATAAATTTCTTTTCTAGATACACATGAAAATATGGCTGCTTCACTTCTACTTTTGCAGACTGAGGACTTAAGGAACAATTTTGTGCAGTTTGTCTCCCACAGCATTCATTTAAGAAACAACGTACAGGCTGTGTAGAAAGTCATTGCCCTCACAGTTTTGCGCCTTAAACTGTTAAATTCTTTGCACAGGAAACTTTTGACACCAAAATTCCAGTGATTTCCATTCCAGAAATCTCTTTTTTCCTACGCGACACATAGAAATACATAGCTACTACTGTTCAAATGTATGAGTGAAATGTATATGTGCTTTGTTCACACACAGAAACCAGATTCATGTTTCAAAAAGGCAGAGTCTGAAATCTATATACTTCAGTGTATGGAAAGAGATTAATTTGCCAAAGCTGCTTTTCAGTATTGTTTTTTTCAAATTAAGATTTACTCCACAAAAAGAATGGAGTGGGTTTTGGTTTTGGGTTTTTTTTTTTTAATGCTCAATATATCACCTGTTTCAGGGTGTGCATCCAAAACCAGAGGCATTTTGGCAAGTCCAAAACCAGCAATGCTATTCTGGCTTGTTTCAACAGTTTCCATGCATGTGTGAGATGGGATGAGGTAACCAAACAGTTTTGGTTTCCAGTACACTTTGTGACATTGTAAGGAAAATGGACATTTTGGTTATATTTTCCTGTAACTCTCATTACAAATTTTCCCATCTTTCAGGATTCTTTTATTTCAATGAATGCAATGTAAGAACATTTCTGATATATTAATTATTTTTCTGCATAATTTTGTACTACATGCTGATTATCTGTGAAAAAGCTCATTTTTTCACAGAGGCCAAAGGAGTGAGATTTTAAGGTTAGCTTTGTGTGGGGCAGAAATGGTTGAAAACCGGAGATTGGCGAGAAGCGAGTAAAGTAAGCTCTTTTCAGAACTGTTTTTGCTCAGAGAACAACCTTGCACCTGGGAGACGTTAGAAAATACCCAGCGTGAGAGAATTCACATATTTGTGTTTGCTTTGGGTTGTTTTCTGTCTGCTGAAGAAGAAATTAAATTTTCACAGAGTAGATAACAGAATGTTGTTAAGGACCTAAAAGCATTCTTCCTGTAGGCTGGGGGCCTCTTTGTAAGAGGGGAAGGGAGATAAGAAGTTTTGAGATTGTAAAACACAGCCTGGTGAAGACTTATGCATGCTCCAGACTCTTTGATATGTAATGCAGGGGTCAGGCCCTGCTAAAATGAGTTTACCAATGTATGTATATCCCTTTGTTTCTTTGTAATCCTGCAGCCAGTGAGGCGACGAAATAAATCTATTCTCTGCACTTCAGATGTGGGTTGTGGTTGTCTTGGTGTTAGCTGCATGCATTTGATTCACACACTTTGTTCACATACTTCCCAAACAAAATAAAGTTTACTGCATGAAACTTCATTCAAGTATCACTGAGCCTAAATATTATTTCATTTACTGGAAGGCAATATTCCAAATTCTACTTTGTTTGAACACAGGAAGTTGATAACTGTGTGCAAACAGCACAGCAAAGGATTACTATTATTAGCTTAATAATGTGTTATCACCTAACCTCATTTTTGCTGGGCAACCCCCATCTGTAGGAAACTACATCATATCAAGTTTAAACCACATCAGCAAAGTCATTAAGGCATCTGAGATACGTCAGCAAAATGCAAGGTAGTCAGACCTAGAAATTAGGCTTATTGGTAAGAAATAAACAAAGGTGAACAAATTTTGCAAAGCAGTGGCTTAGGAAGTTTAGGGCTATGGAAAATAATCAGCTGGGAATGTGCTACCCTAAAATAGTCTGTCCATTGAATTAGTAAGCAAGGTCTATATGAACCCATCCAGGGAATATAGAAGCAATACTATACATGCATGGAAAATGCTTTAACTTGTATGCCCCATTCTGGTATCCACACTGGAAATAATGCCAGAAAACAGAAAGAATGAAGTCTGATTTGTAAAGTCTGACTAACAGAAAGAACCTCAATATACAAAACATTACTCTTAAGGTTGCAGAACAGATTTTAAAGGTCAGTAAGTGATGCCTGCATTACTTTACAAAAGCTCAAAATGCAAAAAACACTTCAGAATTTCAGATAAACCTGTGAAGTTTCTGTCTGGCAACTTATTTTATGCAGAGAAATGTATTAGAACTGCACTGTGGGGCTTCTGCAAAGATGTGATGAGCCCTGCAAGAAATCAGTAATGAAACAAAAGAAATGAACATTATTGTAACATCAAGGTGGGACTAGAAATTATTGTACAGGAAATAACACAGGTGGGACTAGAAATTATTGTACAGGAAATAACACAGGCTTTAATAGCAAAACATAGAGGTCAAGGAAATTATGGGTAGAGTATTTCAAGGATGAGGTCGAGAAACAAAGTTATTAGGTATTTTGACCTAAAAGAGAAAGAGCACCTTAGTGAGTCTAGTAATCACCATCACCTGCATTCAAGAAAAGTATTCAGGCTGGAAGATGTGGAGAAGCACTACTCTATTGAGCAAGGAGATGGACAGAGTAGTTTTTAAGTGACCAGTGAGTTTGGCATGTCTATCATATCAAAATGAAGTTTGAAAGGAGACTAATTGAAAAATGTATCAGAAACAAAAATGGAGGGAGGGAAGTTATTTAAGATGAGGCACAATTCATATCCAGGAAGAAATGGGCAGAAAGCTGCACATGAGGAAACCCTATTGTAACTTAAAAGAAAATTTCTAACCAATAATTAACTTTGGCCATGAAATGTTCTACTAACAGAATCAGAGGAGAAAAGAATCTGATTTGCTATTCAACATAAAATGCTCAATGTATTTAAATGGCACAATCCCTGTGGTGGTAGAAAGCTGTACGGGATGACCTATGCTGTCATTTCCTGTCTTATGTCCTATAGTCCAATTCAATTTATCCAAGAGATCACCTGCTCAAAATCTGTAATGATTAGATGTTGAGTTTTTTAACACCATAAGATGCACCATAAATACAGCAAAAGAGGCACTTTACAGTGGAAATGAAAGTCAGAGACTTAGATGAGTAATAAGAGATATTATTTTCAATAATGAAGATTTCTACTGCCTTGCAAAGACATGGACATGAGATTTCAGTTAAGACTGGCTTTTCTCAAAAGATTTACAGAAACCAGAAAATAATAGATGGATCAGGAAAATAGGGATATAGATGAAGCAACAACTGGATGAAATTTCGCTGATTGGGCTTATGACAAAAGGCAGGTGCAGATGACAGATGTTAGATGAATATCAAGCCAATGGCACTATGTCTTGTGACATCAGCAGGAAGAAATAGAATGTTAGAAAATTGAAGGACTTTCCAAGTTCTATTATGTAATCAGCATCACTTCTAGTACAGAGCCAACCAAAGTTTAACTTAGTATGTTGAAGCATATGTCTATATCTATATATCTATCTTACCTATATTTAGATAAGATATAGATATAGATATAGAAATATAGATTTAGGCATATGCTTCATGTTTCTCATCACATGTTCATGTTCACTTTATATCATAGATGCAACCAGGATACATAGTATATATGCAAATTATATAACAGATAAATGCCAAGACCTAACACAAGATTATATCAGCATACTAGAAGTCATATCTTCTAAGACCATCCCCAAGTACAGCACTAATTCCTCTGATTGATTTTCAACAAGTATTTTTTGCCTACTTATTGGAAATGTGTAGGAGGTCTCATGCATGCAAAACACATCCATATAAGATCACAGACATGGATAAACACTGGTATGTATTATTTAGACTTAAGAAACAGCTGTACAAGGTGAAAAAACACAATATGCAGTTTAAAAGTAATTTTAAAAATCTGTTTGGTATCACTTGAAATGTATTAAACCCCAGCCATTTTGACACATTTGACTAGAAGTCTTCCTGCTGTAATTTCTGCCTTAGATTTCTGAAATGCAGTTCTCTGGCAAAGTAAAAGGGAATAATTCCTCTTGGTGTAGGCAACACATCCTCCTCAGAATAATGCAGAGACATGACGACAGGACAAATAAACGTAATAGAAACATCTTTGGTAGAACACTGGGAGCAAACCTTTGCCTAGACACTTGCAAATGATGAACAATCTCTTCCATTTTTGGAGCAGAAACATACAGTAATGATGATGATAATAATAATAACCGTTAAATCCTCCTTCTTGATTTCTCCTTTTCTTCCTTTTTCTCCCTCACTCTTCCATGTGGGTAGGATACTTTAAGTGATTTAAGTGCTTGCACCCAGCAAGCACTTGGAACAAACACTCTGTAGCCAAAGCTGTTGAAGCAAGAGAGATGAGAAGGGGCAATGATAATGGGAGGGGAGGCATGAAGCTGAGTCTGCACAAGAGGTTCAGCCACACAGCATCTGATCACTAATGTCCATCAAATATTTTGACTTGAGTCCAGCTCACTAAACAGAGTGGTGTCACAGCAATAAGATGAAGGTGCTTGTGCCCAAAGTTTCCATGCAGATTTCCCTTCCTCTCCACCCTCTCTAGATTACATTAAGGATGACCTGACCAGTTACTGATTTATATACACTTCCTTATGTGTACTACAGAAACAACATAAAACATGCAATTGGTGAGACATTGGAGAGTGAGATAACCAGCTCTTTGGAATCCTTCAACGTAAAATATCTACAGTGGTCACAAACCCAGAAACTTGATTATTTGGTCTTTGCCAAACAGCAATGAGAGAACAAGTCTGAATATCTGAAATGCTTTCCTCTCCAAACGACGTTGACACCATTGCAGAATACCAGACTTATTTGTATGAATACAAATGAACTAGCCTGAACGCTGCATGGCGGAGCCATGAACCAGCAAACTCAACTCCATCAAGTGCTTATAGCATTGTGCTTATTGACTGTGAGATACCAACAGGCATCTTAAAAATGTACTTAGATTTCATATTTATGAATCAAGGAAGGCTTTTGTGTTCTCCATGACTCAGATTCAGCACAGTCTTATGACATGATTTGGCCATGATCACATTATGCAATGCTAAGCTTTGCTCTTGAGCACAGGGTGAAACGTGACATTAGATACCTATTCTTTCCTTGAATATGTTACTTTTTGATCTACCACCATTTGTTTGGCTTTTTTTCAGGGAAATTCTGCATGATTACAATGGATTTTTTTCTTGATGTGATTAGGTCTACAAGTTCTAATGCATTAGTATTTAAAACACAGTCATCTAGAATTTTCCACACAGCTATGCTACTTTCAAGAAAAGGACCTTCTCAGCTGAAAGCATGATATAATGGGAGTTCTCTATTTGCACAGGAATTGTTTAATAGTAAAATATCCAAGGCTTCTCTTTGAACTCAAGTATGCAAATTTAATAAAATTAGATTAAATACCCTTAAAGATGACATAAAGTCATAGTACTTGTGACAGGTTTAAAAACTGGTTTCCTTTTTTATTACCTTGATCCTGGGTGGAATTTTTAGGTATATTTAACTTACATGTTCATTTCATGAATTCACTTAGTAGCCTTTCTTTAGACAGATTTGTCTGTTTCAATTCAAGGCATGTGTTGTCTCTCTGTAATTCTGCACAAAAACTATGCCGTCATCTTTATTATTTTATGCAGGATTTGAAAGGTGTAACCATATTAGTTCAGCAGATTTAAAAATAATAATAGTTGTGAAACACACAGCACAAGCTGTTAATTGGAATAATATGCGCTTAAGATAAATCAGGTGCTTTTTTCATGGAGCCAAGTCTCTCAGGAAACTCAACAATGGATGGTTCTTGCATCCATTTCATTTTTATGTAATAATTATAATAAATTTAAAATAATAATTGAGGTTGATTATGCTCTAATCAAAGTTATTATTCAGCACTACCTTTGATTTTCCTAATAAAGCCAGCCAGGCATAATTTCAAATGTTTTAAAAAAATCTTGGCATTTCTTTTTGCTGTTCCATTTTAAAATTCTAATATACAATTGTGTGGATAATTGCATAATAAATTAAGAATAATCGATCTTCAAACTTTGTGTAGGTCTGAAAAAAGGTTTTGCCAGATTTTCCTGTACTGATGTGTTCTGGGTAAACAAAAATGTTATTGTATTCCATATCTATCTGTCCCCAAAGTTGCTATTGTCTCTTTGAGACCCAGTGGCCAGAAAAGGAACAGTGAGGTCAGGCTGTCTGTTAGTCCTTTTTGAAAGTTGGGGGCGTTCAGGAAAAAGTGCTTCTTCTCTTTTGTTCTTTCTGGGTGAGCTGAGATAGAAGAGGGCAGACAGTAGCCACACCACCAAGCCAAGAAAAATAGAACAGCCCCCACTCCATATGGTTGCCCCAGACTGCCAGCAGTGCCTGGTCAAAGCAGGAGGGCATGGAATCCAAGTTGTCCAAGCCCTTGCTGCTATTTTTGCTAAAGAGAAGGCAAAGTTCCTCCATGAGTTCCAGCTGTTGACCCAGTTCCAGCCTCCAGGGACTCTAGGTTTTCTTTCTGTTTTGTTCTTTTTCCCTGTTGGTTGATACCTGGGGGGAAGAGGGAGATTTTTACTTGCTCAGGTTTGATTGCTATGCTGTTCTTGTCCTCTCTTCTCTCTCTCCACCCCAGACCGTCTGCAGAGGGAACCATCCTGGGGGTAACAGTTGTTTGCCATTTTCTCCTTATCTCTCCACACATGGTCATCCATGGAGAGTGCTATCTTGGGGGAGGGTTTCTCTGCTGTTTTTGCTTTTCTTTGTTTCTGGGGAGTCCATGAGGAATCCATGAAATTCAGCAACATTATAACTACTGATTATCACAGTTATTTTTTGCCTGTTCCTATTTCATTTTTTAATAACTGTTTTAAACTGTTATTATTTCACTTATATCTTCTTACATTCATCTCTCCATATTGGTGAATGGGGAGTGTCAAAACTAAAAGGGAAGGCAACTGATTCTGGAGTGTCCACACCTTTTAAATGTCTAAAACCAAGATACAATGTTACTTCAATTTATGCCACAGATGTGATCCTAGATGTTATACTGTTGCTGTTCAGTTCAATATTTCTGAAAAATGAGAGTAATCTGTATACAACACAATAAGCATTTTTGTCTGCCTATTATTATTGCACAATTATTATGACTCCTTAGGGAAATCTATGTTTGACTGAGTGTGTAAACACGACCTTGAATAATCAGTCCATTTCTGGCATATTCGGTCAAAGAAAATTCATCTTTTCTTCTTCCATTTCCCTCATCTTTTAAAATGACTCAGCTTATGACAGTATAAGGAAATACAGAGAAAGTACCTTTATCTGAACACAGAAAGACATTACTTATTAAAAAGAAAGAGAACAGTTCATCTTGAAGTAATTCTTGGTCTGGAAACAGCCTAACAGGGAAGGTGGTAATTCCCAAAACATGCATTTACAATCTTTCAGTCTATATTATATTTTAAAGAAAGAAAATTAGAGGTTAATTTTAAATGTTTTGTATTTCGTAGCAGTACATTTTCATGTAAGTTTTTAAAAGTACTTCCATTTCCTGAGTAGAAATGAAGCTTTCGTAGTCAGAGACAGATAAAATATCCAAATACATGGAAATATTTAGATCTATTCAAGACCTCATGGGCAGCTTCAGGCAGAACTAAGTTTGATAAAATGACATAAAAAGTTACATTGTAAAACATAATAATTTGACTTGTATCAAATATGACTTCTATTATTTCTCAAAAAAATATACCAACCTTTTCCTGCATTGTTATCAGAAAAAGCCTACCTCAGAAAATTAAATGCTATATTTTCACTATAGTCTGGTGCTTATTTCACATACAGAACAATGTGCTGGTAAAATGAAATTCATCTGGGTTCTGTAGGGTATCTTCTCATATTACTGCTCTAATAATAACAGTGGAACAATAATGTTTGTAGGCAAGATCCACGCTCTTGGCAAGTTATTCCACATATTTATCCCCAGTTTGAGAACTTGAGATTTCAATGAGGAAACGGCTGAGTCCTTCTGGTACAGAAATTCAGGCTGAACTTTTCACAGTTGTGTTCCCCACATGAAGTACAACATTTAAACAAACACATATATATGCTTAAACAAAAAACTTCCTTGAGCAAGATTCTCTGCATTCTTGCAGTTCCATTAGTGTCCCCTTCATCACAGTACTGTAAATTCTCTGAGACCAGACAAAAATGGTAAAAGACCCATGGGTATAGACCTTTTTCTCCCCCAACTCCCTATTAAAATCATCAAACTTACATTAAGAAATCATGCAAAACAAAGCAAAACAGAAATGAAGAAAGAAGGAAACACAGGCAAAGGTTTTGCTTTAAAATTTCTTTGCACCTCAGATTTGATGAGCTGCCACTGATGTGCAAAGTAGCATTTCTCAGTCAATTTATTTCTAATTACATCACTCCCTCAGAGCAGTTTTAAAAGACACTGAGGATTATGTATGCAAGATGAAAATGAACTGAGCTCATACTTCAGATGAGAGTGATCATCAGGTCACTACAAAAGAAAAATATGCTTTCAGTTTTATGCAAAGGAAGTTTTCTTCTTTCCTTCCAAGTCCTTTGCCTTGCCCCATGCTGAGCACTTGCATGCAGTGGGCACAGGTACCCTTAGAGGTGCACATGAAAGCAGATCCAGGCAATGCACTGTGATGCCAACCTACCATTCTGATGCCGTTCTCGAAGGCCTGACGTGCTAGAGAAGCAGGTCCATCCACTGTCTTACCGTCGTCATCGGGCCCCCAGCTGGCACTGTAGATATGGATGTGCTGGGGATTAAGGCTTAGAGACTTTGCTTCTACCATATCTGTCACATCTCCATCCAGCATCCGTACACCTTCAGAATGAAAAATACAATGAACTCTACAGACAAACTCAAAATGTTTCTTTATTTTTTCCCCCCACAGAGAAAATTGTTGTGTATGACACTGAACTGAATAACTACAAGAATTCCTACTGTTATTAAAGAAAAAAACAACAACAACAAATCTGTTTGGGTATCTGTTTTCCCAATGTCTCTATATGGAAAAATATAAAAAGATATGAATCTTTTCACCCTTCTCCAAGTTTTAAAAATTATAAGTAATTTATCCACTATACAGCCTTCAAACTTCAACAACAAAGTTTTATGCTAAATAAAATTTTTAAAAATACTTGAATTTTGAAGTGCTTTTATGTCACTTAAAGATAAGAATTTTATACTGCAGTGAAACTGCATTACCTTCCTTGAGTCATTCACAGTTTCAATCATGCTAACAAATGTAATAAAAGGATCCCAACAGACAAGTAACCTTGGCATCATTCCTTCATTGTATGAGGCTGCAATGAAAAAACTGTGGAGAACCCTCTTGTGTACAGAACGATTACCACACACTGTAGCATGGCAATTACAAGAGGTTATGAACAAATATGTAATGTTGTTCAACCTGAAATTACAATATGGTGAACATCCTTCTCTTCAGAAGAAGCTTTTTTGAGGCATAATCTGGAATTTTTATGTTAAAAGAATCCATTCATGTGGATTTGGACAAATCAATGTCCCAACACTTCACACTGTTTTATATTTACTAGGCTGAATATAGCATGCTAAAATCTGAAAACTGAAAAAATACAGAAGTTGGGCTTTTTTCCTAACTGTAAGACTTTGTGGTTAAATCTGAGAAAACTACCAATGCCAGTTTTAACTTAAACAAGAAAAAAGACCTACACACAGCTAGTGTGACATGTGATCAAAGGGACACTAAATATTAAATAAAAATTTAATAAAATTGTATGATAGAGGGATGATTACTCTCACAATTTACAAGTTAGATGCTCTTTCTGATTTAAAAGGCTACTTCTATTTTTAAGCCAAATTTACATATTTTTAATTACAGACACACTGCATTTTGCTTATAAGCTCAGATTAAAGAAGTTTGTGTGTTTACCAAGACTTCAACTTTCAATTGACAAGAGGCATAAGGACTGCTTTGTTGAAAAAATACTAATACTTTTTTTCCCCCCTTACTCTATTTGACTTAAAAATAAAAAGTGATTGTATTTCTCAGTTCACACAAAAGTTGCCTATGTTTTGTGAGATAATAAACTTCTAAAAACTGTGATCTCACTATGAACTTTGCTTCATGAAAAAAATCATTAAACCAACTCTGGGATTCTAGGATTTTATTTTCTTCTCACCACAGAAAATTAATGATGGGTGAAAGTTGTGTACTCAATTCCTTTAAAGTATATTAAAGTATCTTTCTCATTCCAAATAAAGACAATAAAGGTACACTGGTTTTGAAAGAAGGAAAATAAAGCTTTCCTTTATGACTTTGTTAGCCAGTCTAAATATTATATCCAACCAATGAATAATAACTCAAACACTGCCACTGGCACCTAAAGTAAATCACACGATTTTTAATTTTTTTTTTCGTAATGGTGAAGTGGTCTACTTTGTAAGCAACACAGACAAGGTTGTGACTTAGGTGCTGTTCTCTCTAGTCAGCAATGGACAGACATGCATCAAAGCTGTTGACCAAGACCAACTGTGAGGTTCAACCAGACCAAGTACCAGGTCCTGCCCTTTGGTTACAGCACCCCCATGCACCACCACAGGCTGGGGGCAGAGTGACTGGGAAGTGGCCCAGGCAAAAGGACCTGGGGTGCTGCTTGACAGCCTGCTAAACATGAGCCAGAGTGTGGCCAGGTGGCCAAGAAGGCCAATGGCATCCTGGCCTGTGTCAAGAATAGTGGCCAGCAGGACCAGGGAAGTGATTGTCTCCCTGTACTTGACCCTGGTGAGGCTGCTTCTGGAGTTCTATTTCCAATCTGGGCCCCTCACGTGAAGAAAGACAATGAGGTGCTGGAATGTGTCCAGGAAGGGGCAGCAGAGCTGAGGAAGAGGCTAGAGGCTAAGTCCCGTGAGGAGCTGCTGAAGGTGGGGGTATTTAGCCTGGAGAAAAGGAGGCTCAGGGCAGGCCGTATTGCTCTCCACTATTGCCTGAAAGGAGTCCATAGTAAGGTGGGGGTCGGCTTCTTCTCTGAGGCAACCAGCAACAGGATGAGAGGACATAGTCCCAAACTACACCAGGGAGCTTCATGGTGGACATCAGAAAGAATTTCTTCCCTGAAGGGGTTGTTTAAGCAGTGGAGCAGATTGCTCAGGGAAGTGGTGGAGTCACCATGCCTGGAGGTGTTCAAGAAACAACAGGACATGGCACTTAGTGCTATGATCTAGTTTACAAGGTGGTGGTGATCAGTCAAATTTGGACTTGATGACTGTGGTCTTATCCAACAGAAATGACTCTGTAATTCTGTGCAAGATGACTCTGAACAACAGTCATCTCACTGGATATTTGCAGTGAAAATAATGCCCCTCCCTTCCTCCTTGCCTTTCTATTTCCACCCCCCAAAGTCTGCTGTGGTTAAGTGTGCTGATCACACATCCTTCAAACTGCATTTGGCATGTGGCGATAGCACAACAAAAGCTATCCAAAAGGCAATTAGCAGACTGTGTTTGCAGATTGTTCCAAGACTTCAGAGACCTACAAACTTTTTCTAACATTTGCAGTAATTGCAAAATGTAAGTGGCTTTTTACTCAGAACAAATTTTCAATGAATCATAGGAAACATCCAAAACGGAGCTGAAAGGAGTTTTCTTTTAAAATTCTTGTTTTTATTCAACATCTGACTTAAACTTAAAGAAACAGCTCAACTAATCCTCGTCAACTGAAGACAATATACATCTGTTGTGCCATAATTCAGTGTAACTGTTTTTCCATCAGGACTTGAGCCCAGCCAAGTAACTAAGCACCCAAATCCCCACAGATGTTTTACAACTTCCACAATCAGTTTGCAATAATAACAGCAAACTAACCAAGCCTTCCTATAAAAAGTCTCACAAGCTCTGTACGTGGTGATTTGTTTTGCGTGATTATTTCAGAGTATAAATCTAAAAAAAAGATCCATCCCTTTGGTGAACTGGTTTGTCTTTTAGTGAGAGGTATCTGCGGCTTTGCTGCACAGAAACCTGTATAATCTTTTATAAGAAACTTGTCATAACCTGTAAAAAAACTAAAGACTCAGATTGCAATTTTACTAAAATTTTCTTTTCTACGAGTTACAGCTCCACTTACACCGTTTTGAAAGAAGGCTCAGACTTTCCTAGAAACTTAGTCATCAGATGTTCTGAAATATTTGTAAACACGACAAGGAGTACAAACACATTTAGAAGAAAATTAGCATTATTAATGGATTTCTTGGTAACAACTCAGTATCAGAAACATCATTAACTGGATTTGTTCAACTGCCAGTATTTTATGGCATATTGATGGGACAGATTTTTTTTTTCCCTTCTGCTTGATACATTAGTATCCCTTATGTGTTCAGAAATACTTTCTGGTTTGAAGTAAAAGATACTTATCTTGGTGGAGCAAATCCAACATCATTGTCAGCAGGTGCTCCTCTATATAAGAATGTAATTGCTTTACCTCAACTCTAGCTTCTTCTCCAAAAATACCCCAGGAGGGCCTTTAAATCCCTGGGAAACAAGTGAGCTGACACAACCACAGTATATTCACACGAGTAGTTATGGCTGCTCTGAAGGAAAGGAAGGAGGCATGCCAAGTAGAGGTCAGCAGCAGCAAAGCTCTCAAACATATTCACTTAGTGGAAGAGGAAGCTTAACCTATCTTCCCTGGAACTTCCTCTTAACTCTGATTTTCTGCAGATTATTTGTTGAGCTTCCCGAAGTGTTATTTCCAAATGATGATCCTTTGAAAAGGTGGCACCTCAAGTGAGGTTTTATACCCTGTTACTAATTTCCAGCTTTCTTTTTGGAATAAATAACAAAAAGGCACAAGTATCTAGTCTTTACTGTTTCTGTTACCTGTATGCTGTGTCCATCTGAATTCAGTTTTTACACTATAGTTAGAAAAGACTGTGAGTCAGCTAATATGCCTGGAGGATATTTATTATTACTGCACACTCCTAATCCTTAATAATTAATAAACTATGAAGAAGTCACTGTTACTTGGAGAATTATTCAAAGCCATGTCAAAGTTGTTGCAGGTTGTGTGACTATTCTACTCAAAAATGAAACTTCTCTCGAAGGCATCTCTTATTTCCATCAGTACACCAACTCTCTTCTGACTTTGGTTTGACAACTCAACAGATCTGATATCATAACTGCTGGTTCATAGTTAAATGCCATGTTCACACGAGACAACCTGTTCATCCATCAGAAAGTTCCTCACTTGAGCAGTTCTGATTTTCTAAATCACTCTGACAGGGTAGTTTTGTGGAGGAAGGCTCTTCACCTCAAAGGAATTTTTTTTTGTGCATCACTGTAACCTTATCCTGTATCTGGGATTATCTACCCTAATTTTGTTTACCCAGCAGAAAAACAGAAATCTGACGTGAGGATAATGTTGTGTGCTTTGGATAATTTGAAATGCATCTGTGCTCACATGAGATTTGGATCAAACTTGTACTGATCCAGCAGAGAATAGATGCAGTATTTTTAATAATGGAAAGATGGTCTCAATTCTGCCCGCTTGTATATTTGAACTGTCCTCTGGTGTACAAATAGGTAAACACGTTTCTGTTTTCACAGATGGGCTCTATTTTAGGCTCTATTTCGAAAGGCAACAATTAATGAGTTTGAGCTATGAGACTTGCAGCTGAAAGCCAATATACCAATCCCACAACTTCATAAAAAGTTCAGAATAAACTTCACTAGAAGTATTACAATCTATCACAGGCAGGCTACATCCCAGGAGACATGCAGATGACATCTTGATAATCGTTGTCATAAAACTACACTAAAGACATTAATTCAACAGCCAATGACAAAAAAATCACAGAAAACACTTGAAACTTCTTGGCTGAATGAACAAAAATATGTGATCAAACATTGATTTTCAGGCAATAATCTTATCACCCATAGGGATCAAAAGAAAATTCTCACCAACCACAGACAAAAAAAATAATTATGTTTTGAGACTGTTTCATTTGGGATCAATACATAAGGCAATATAACTGATGCGTACCTTTACTTATGGTCTGTCGAAGTTCATGGCTTAAGAGCTCTGAATCTGTGAGAAAACCCCCGTGTCCTAATTCTGGGGTCATGTTTTCATCAAAAGTTTGACTTTCTGTTTTTTTTGATGTGTACTAGGAAGCAGTGTTCCAGAGAGCACTGCAGAAGGGCCATCACAGACAAACTCCTTCAGTACTGATGTTGAACGACCACTCTAAACTGAGCTTTACTAGCTAACACAGTGAGGCTTGTTCATACAAATCTCCTTCTCTTGTTGAGAAAGGTCTGAATGTACCATTTAGCACAAATGGTTCTTTGGCTACATTTTTTTTTCTGTGGGAGATTGTTTCACATACCTCCAATCTTGGCATTAAAGGCGATTCCTACTGTGCAGTGTGAGTTGTTTGCTGTGGCTGCCACTTCTCCAGCACAACGGGTTCCATGCCTGCAGTCAGACAAACATTTTTCTAAGTAAGCACAAACCATTTGGATTAAAGGCTTTGATTTTGCTTATCCTCAGGTGCTAACTGAACAACTATCCATCATGTATCACACTATTTAACCCCTCACAGTAATTTATACCCATGTATGAACATGTTTTAATATTTTCACCATCACTTTAAACTCTTTGTGTCTACTGGAAACACAGTTTGTAATAAAGACATACAGCAATGATACATAATTCACAGCAACAGAAAGGAGTCTTAGATATTGGTTCTCAATTTTGAACAAAATCTTACATTTAAACAAAATGTCTGTACAGAATTCTCTAACCACCACTCCTATTGCTGGTATGTGTACGTTCATCCAACCTCTACCACGCACAATATGCCATGAGGAAGATGAGGTTGCACCAATGCCCACACTGCTGTATAGAGATGAGGCTAAGACTGCATGCCAGGTATACTCAAAGCTTAGGCACATCTTGGTCCTGCCTTAGGCCAACCCTGCAAGCCTACTTGCCTTTCTGGGAGCAGTAAAATGTCAGAAGCACCCTTCACATCAGAGGTATGCTCTGTGCCTGGAAGCAGAGCTAAGCTGCAAGTGTTCAATGTCAAGAAGCTGCTGAAGAAAAACAAGAAATGCCCAGTGGCTGCTCACCCCCTTCCCCACTGTGCAAAGCCACAGTGTGATGCTTTGCCTAGCCCTGATCCATGCGCTCTGTAAGGTGACAGTTGCCATCCATATTGCCCCCATGGTAGGAAAGCTGTCCTTATGTTTTGCATGTTTTGCCTTTAACATGGATTTCACAGGGTGTTTTCTACTAATAAGTGATGCCCTCATCCTTGTGCAGTTAAGCAGCTCCATTGGAGAAATGTGACTCAAGTAAGATGGAGCAGGCAGGGAACTTTAGAGAGGTGTTATGAAGGGGAGATATAGAGTTCCAGCCCACACAGCAAAAGAGATGGGAACTTGATAAGATGTAGACAGAAAGATAATATAAGGCTTGAGTAGCCAAAAAGAAAGAAGTTTATGTCAAAGGGAGAAATAAAAAACTACACAGCAAGCACTTCAGATTGAGGCTGAGATCAGTTGTGTACACAGACACTCTTCTCCTCGTGGTGGTTGACAGACTTGCTTGCACACACATTTGGAGAACACAGGTGCTTTTTAAGTAAAGTTGATGCTCATATTACAGACAAGAATCACTGCTGCTTTCCTTTGGTACAGCTTGTTTGCGTAGAGTTATTTCTTATTTCTTTATTAACTTTTTGCCCTTACCCTTTTAAGATACTTAGATGGGAGACACTAAGATGACTTGTTTGGAATGGATTAATGTAAAACAAGAACAACAAATAGGACTAGGAAAAAAGAGAAGAAACAAAAAATAAAAAAAAAAGCAATATAAATGATCAACACTAAACCGCTAAAATGTCAAAGACTATAATTCAGTTTATTTGACAAGTAAGATATATATATAACCTATGAGAAAAGTGTAATTTATTCACGAAATCAAACTGAAAAGTTGGAAACTGATTAATTCTAAAGCTGGCTCAAGATTTCATAATAATATTATCTCAACTAATTTCCTATAGATCTGTCACAATTCATTATTTGGTTGCCAAACTTGACCAGAGAATTTTTCAAGACTAAATTTGAAGTTTATTTTTCATATGAAGACTAATTTTAAAGCCTAATTCGGCTCAATTTGAAGAAAACTTGTTTCCTTTAATTGGTAAATAAATGTCTTACCCATTTATAGAATTAATTTGAAAAGCCTGAAGTAAATAATTAAAAAATCACAGAGGAAAACAAGTTTTGAAAAGATCCCTCTTTATTTTAAAGTATTTCCAAATAGTCTTGTAGCTCTGTGTTTGAAGTAATGCCTTTTAAGAATGTCTTAATATTTAAATGAAAAGACCTGTCTTAAAAAGTTTTAAAAGACGTTATATCCAAATATCCCTTCTTTTTATTATGGTTTTGTTAGGTGTCACATGCAAATTTTGAGGTGTTATCACTCAAACATCAGAGAGCATGCAATTATACTTTAGAAATGTAGAAATACCTGTAGACATCAGCTTAGTGCATATAATTCATTAATAAATCATTACCTGCCTGGTAAAAGACATGTAGCTAAACTGCAACTTCCCAGACAGAGACTGCATTGCCAAGAAATCCCTCATAGGTACCAAGTTTGGGAAGATGTGATGGGAGGAATGTATTTTGGTAGAGAAAGTGAATGGATAAAAGCCACACATGGAGAAGAATGGAACAAATAGCTGGAATTTCTCCTTGGCTCCAGATGGAATATATGGATACCTGCTACTTTGGTAGTTACATCCAACAGGCCCTGTCAAAAAGATTACATTTCCACTGTATCATCAAACATGCTGGTTACCCCATGGCCAAGTAATGTGTGCAACATCAGTTCTGCTCACTTTCTCTACTGAAAGACCTTCCTCCCATCACATCTTCCCAAACTTGATACCTATGAGGGATTTCTTGGCAATGCAGTCTCAGTCTGGGAAGCTGCAGTTTAGCCATATGCCTTTCACCAGGCAGGGAATGATTTATTAATAAATTATATGCACTAAGCTGATGTCTGCAGGTATTTCTACATTTCTAGAGTACAGCTGTATGTGCTTTGATGTGCCCTCTTGGGATGCTCTTTTTCTCAAAGAGGGAAACTTCCTACACATAAAGACAATGCATTGGTACTAAAAAATAAAAATCCAGCTTAGTCATTATTATAAATTAGAGCAGAATCCCAGGGATGTAACCTGTAACATGAACTAAACGATGTGGTTGGTGGAGATAGAAAATTATAGGAATAAAGGAATTTTAAATGTTATAATGGAAGAGAAAGAATGGAAATTTGGGTATCTATTGGTATTTGTAGGAAAATTCCTGAGTTGGAATTTATTTTTTGCAAAACTCTTCACTTAAACTTTCAAATGTTTTTAAAGTTGTCTCCTAAACTGCAATATAATCCTCAACAAGAAGTGTGGTATCTGAAGGGTTACAATCTAGTAACAGCTGGAGAAAAAACATATTTTAACAGCAAACATCAGAAATGCACTTTATTGCATCCCAGACTAACGTCTTATATAGTACTGAAAAAATATTATTTTAGAGTTGTTCATCTATAAATGTTCTCTAATAATCTGGAGGGTGGAAAACACTTTCCAAATTGACACAAGGTTGAGATGATTTTCTAGGTACATCTGAGTAAGGACATAAAAAGGAACTGTCACACATTAAAAGCATAGGCAAGCAAAATATCAATATTTTGCCTTTAGAACATAATCTACTACAGCTCAAAAACAGCAATAATAAAAGTACTTCCCAAAGGAGAGATATTTAGACATTAACAGTGGAGAAAGATGATAGAGTAAATATGAAAAACAAGTTACACAAATCTTCAATGTGAGATATAAAGAAAAATGCCAAAGACCTGGGTGTCATCACAGGCAGGATACTGTTTCTCAGCATCATGGTGTTGTAATGTGGTTACAGCACAGGACTGGAAGATCTCCAGTCAATGTCCCCCGGGCTAATAACTTTTTGCATGATTATGGGAAGTTGCTTTTAGAACAACTTGAAAATATCTCATCTATTTCTCACAAAATCAAAGATGACAGCATTAAAACAAACACATGGAACACTTCACACATCAGACACGCAAATTTTAAACTTAACAGCATGGGTAGCAGCAATGCTGACTTGCCACTCTCAACATTTGTTCGCTATTAGCAGTTAATTTGTCACAAGTGTGAAATTCTGATGCAAGCCTAGGAAAGGAATATGCCTCTACACTTTCATTAGCCTTTTACAGTGTTATTTTTGTGAGTGGGAAAATTAACTGAACATATAAAACAAATATGCCTTTTTTCTTTATTTTCAAAACAAACAATGAATAGATGGTCTGAAGGAGCCAATGAAATAAGATGTAGAAAAAAAAATCAAACAAAATCAGTAAATAATTTATATTTAGCCAAGTATAGAGTCTAATGTACGAAAAATTAAAAAAAAATTACTGATGTCTTAATATGCTTTAATCCAAGACAAAATTTTTATCCAGCCTCTTTTCAGGAAGGAAAAAAAAACACTGGTGAGAAGAAATACAACAGTTCACTCACCAGGACAGCAAAACTTTCAGCTGAGCTTCTTTTCTCATACTGACTTTCATACTAACTGTACAGTAACCTTCTCAAGGTAGGCAATCCAACTCTTGCTCTTAAGTTACTCAAGCCAATTGTAAGTGAAACTTGCACAGATCAGCTCCTGTGCTCTGGAATTAAACCTGTTCAACAGTAACATCAAGGTTAGTATTACGTTGGAAGAGTATATGACTACCTGGACATAACTAATGAAAAGCACTACTTTGTCTCCTTTTGAAACTGAAGCACATGAGGCTTCTTAGACTTCAAGATTCCCCTGCCACATAAGCAAAAAGTTCTTTTTATAACCAAATGCCAGTTCTTTTTATAACCTCTCAACTGGTTAGTTGAGAGGCTGTAGAAAGGGTGGAAAATGCTAGAACAAGGATGTTACAAGCAATTCTGGCAGTCTCTTTTTGTACAGCTTAAAGAATAGAGAAGAAAAGGAGCCTCAGGGGAGACCTTATCACTCTCTACAACTCCCTGAAAGGAGGATGTAGCACATCGGGTTGGTTTCTTCTTCTTAAGATGCACCAGGAAGGGTTTAGGCTGGACATTAGGAAGAATTTCTTCACAGAAGGAGTGATGGGGCATTGGAATGGGCTGCCCAGGGAGGTGGTGGAGTCACTGTCCCCGGAGGTGTTTAAGAAAAGACTAGCATTCAGTGCCAGTGGCACTCAGTACACTCAGTGCCACCCTGACAAGTTGGTGATGGATCATAGGTCGGACTTTATGGTCTTTTAACCTAGTTAATCCTGTGATTCTGTAGCACAAACACTTGGTAAGAACTGAATACCTGTCTACACTCTTCTCATTCTTAATCTCTGAGATTAGATAGCTTTATCACTTTGTTCATGACATACAAAAAAAAAAAGACAAACAAAAGCCCAAGTTCAAATCTTGGCTAGCAAAATGGTAACGGGAACAACTACGTTATGCATCTTAGTAAGCGGAAAAGGACAAAATCAGGAATGTGTTTTTATACAAGGAAAAAAATGGAAGTACCTTTTAAAAATAGTAATTTATCTAATTCTTTATATTTGGGATTACTGGTTCAACACAAAATTTAAATTCTCTGTTCCTAATTCTCTGAGTCTACAACAGTCGCAGTGACTAGAACACAATCCTAGAATTGAAGATTTTGCAGTATCCTAATAACATTACTTGCTTAACTTTGAATAACATCAGGGTGACACTGTACTCTTGCCCAATAAAGGTATCCTTGAAACTTCCCAAGGCAACTGCTAAAAATAACAAACAGAACAAACCACTTTCCCAGTACATCTCCTCCTCCTTTGGGATACCAGCCCTCTCTCACATATTAATACTGCCAGAAGATGACAGCAGTAAAGTAACCTATATTGGGTCATTCAGGACTTCAGGTATCTCTGGCTGAAATCCACAGTATTTCCACAAAAAAGAAACACCTTGCTTCTTAAGGGAGAAGAAAGTATAAAAGTGGGTATATTGCTGCCCCTCTAAGAGTTTTCTTGAAAGACTTGATAAAAACTGTCATGTAAGTAAAGAAAGATATAAAAGTAAGTGTATTTAAATGAGAAAAAAATCTTCACAGACAGCTTCTTATACTATTTTAACAATATTTTACTTCACTTTAATTTACCCTTGCTCATCTCAAAAATGAAATACGAAAAATGAAAATGAAATATGAAATATGAAAAACCTGACATATGTATATTCAGGATGATATTTGAAAAATGATGCCTCACAGTAATTCTTCACAAAAAATATGGATAATAAGCATAATTTCAGGTTTTGTCTTTTCAGTCTAAAATTAATCCTAATTTGGGAACAAGGTCTCAGATTGCAAACCAAGTTAGTGTCACTCCCAATGTTAATTTACACAAATCAGAAACTCTTAGTATGCTTTATTAATGGTTCCTATTAATTTAATCTTCTGGTTTATATCTTCTTTAACTAATGAACTGTTATCAGTGTTTCTGAATATGGCTATCCAAAGTCAACGATCTATTAAAATTTTCAATAGTTTTGAAAGCTCTAGAGTACGAGCTGGAACACGACAGAATTATTATTTTGGCTATGCCATGTATTTGCTATTCCAAGGAAAGTCCACCCATATTTACCCAAGATATCCTTAGAAAACAAAGTCTTAGACACAATGAATAAAGCTCATTAGAAAGTTGCTGCTGAAAATTCCAAAGGCACTACCTACAGTGAACATTCTTATACTTGGGAAAGGTTACTATATACTGGCTGCACTATGATATCTGTGCAGTAAGAAAGCTTTGGTTGAGATAGATACATGTGAAGCAGTTTCTCATCTGTTTTTTTAAAAAGTGATTGACTAAACCACACAAATTTGATTTTGCAATTGCATGCATTTCATCACTTTTATTATAATATCTAAAGTAATACTTTTTGGAGGTAAGAAGAGACTTCCATTCTCATTCTACTGAAGAGGTACCAAAAGCTTGAACTGCAAACCTGAGACAAAAGGAAACACCTCTATTAGAATAGTCACATCTTAATAAAAACTTTCAGAACAAATATTTAAGTTTACACAATTTTCTTTGTTCTGTAAGCAAATCACCATATAACTTCTGTAAACAAAGCCAGGAGTAAAAGTTGGACTGCAGTTTCTTAGCAACCCTGCACAAGCTAGCTAACAACATTTAAGCCAGCGAGAGGCAGGAATATTTCAATGAGAAGCAAGAATGTTTTCTTCCACATTATTATTGCCTATGGTAGATGTTTGCTTTGTGAATTAGAAGACTTGATACTGCAACCTAATTGAGCATGAAGAAACCAAATGATGTGATTTATTTGGTTTAAGATTTTAATCTATTTGTTCTTATAGCTGCCAAGCTGATTTCTAAGATTTCAGGGCTCCTTGACCTGCTTTGGAGATAGATAGCTTCCTATGTATTTGAAGTGTCTTATATATCTGTAGATACCACAATTTCCTCTGACAAATGTATCTGCTGTTGTTACATGTAATACCTGAAATTATATGAGTTAAAGGAATCAAAGGAGTAAAGTTGGTTTTCTACTTTTCTTTTTTTTTTCCTTCTTCCACCTCCATTGCCCTGACAGTTATATGATGCTTTACGAAGACAAATGGACCAGCACAGCAACTGTGGGATCAGCAACTCTGCAACAGCTCCATGTTTGAATACTTCCCTAGACTGTAGGACCCTTATACCAGAACGTGTCTACTACATATGCAAAATGTAGCATAAGATCCCTTGGTCAACTTAACACTGAAATTGAGCTTGCAGGAATAATGCTTCAGGTATCTGTTGCCATAAAGAAGCCTTCCAAAGCTGTTAGTTACTAAATTCCTGAGAGCTACTATATTTTTAAAAGGCTGGGATATTGACCCTGGCAGACAGCTGGCTCCCACACTGTCACTTGTTTCGTCCTTCCTATTGGGATTGGTGGGAGAATTGAAAGAGCAGATGAGAGAAAAACGTATCATTTTAGATAAAAAATAGTTCATTAAATAAAGGCAAAGAAAAGAAGTAAAACACTCTCAAGTGAGCCCTAGGCAATTACTCAGCATGTCCCACAAGCAGGCTTAATGCCCAGCTACTCTCCAATCAACACTTTGGCAATAACCTCCCCAGCTTTAGTTTGGAGCACACTGTTAAATGCCACAGGTTATCTCTGACCAGCTGGAATCCGTTGTCCCAGCTGTGAGCCTCTTGTCCCTGATCAGGCTCCTTGAATGAGATGGCAGTGTGAGTAACTGAGAATGCCTTAGTGCTCTGCAAGCACAGCTCAGCAGTAGCTAAAATATGCATTATCAACACTGTTCTGGTCACAAATACAAAACACAGAACCATGACATAAACCAATGTCTATGTTCTTTCACAGAATCACAGAACAATTTAAGTTGGAAAAGACTTTCAGGACAAGTGAAGTCAACCTTTGACTGATCACCACTATGGAAATTAGATCATGGCATTCTGTACCACATCCAGCTTTTTCTTAAATGCCGCTGGGGAAAATGAATCCACCACCCCTCTAGGTAGTCTGTTCCAATGTTTAACAACCCCTTCAGGGAAGAAATTCTTTCTGATGTCCACCATGAAGCTCCCTGGTGTAGTTTGGGACTATGTCCTCTCATCCTGTTGCTGGTTGCCTCAGAGAAGAAGCCGACCCCCACCTTACTATGGACTCCTTTCAGGCAATAGTGGAGAGCAATACGGCCTGCCCTGAGCCTCCTTTTCTCCAGGCTAAATACCCCCACCTTCAGCAGCTCCTCACGGGACTTAGCCTCTAGCCTCTTCCTCAGCTCTGCTGCCCCTTCCTGGACACATTCCAGCACCTCATTGTCTTTCTTCACGTGAGGGGCCCAGATTGGAAATAGAACTCCAGAAGCAGCCTCACCAGGGTCAAGTACAGGGAGACAATCACTTCCCTGGTCCTGCTGGCCACTATTCTTGACACAGGCCAGGATGCCATTGGCCTTCTTGGCCACCTGGCCACACTCTGGCTCATGTTTAGCAGGCTGTCAAGCAGCACCCCAGGTCCTTTTGCCTGGGCCACTTCCCAGTCACTCTGCCCCCAGCCTGTGGTGGTGCATGGGGGTGCTGTAACCAAAGGGCAGGACCTGGCACTTGGTCTGGTTGAACCTCACAGTTGGCCTCACATTATCAATCCATCTTGTCCAGATTCCTCTGCAGAGCCTGCCTGCCCTTCAGCAGATCAACATGCACCCAACTTGGCACCACCCACAAATGTACCACTTTACACTCCATTACCTCTCCCAAATCATCAATACAGATATTGAACAGGACTGAGCCTAACACAGAGCCCTGGGAGCACCACTAGTGACTAGATGTTAACTGGCTGCAGCATCATTCACCATCACATTCTGGACCTGGACAGCCAGTCAGGTTTTCAACCCAGGGAAGAGGGCACCTGCCCAAGCTGTGAGCCATCAACTTTTACGGGAGAATAACATGGGAGACAGTATTAAAGGCTTTGCCACAGTCCAGGCAGACAACATCCACAGCCTTTCCATCATCCCTTCAGCAGTTCAGTCGGTCATAAGAGGAGAACAGGTTAGTCAAGCAGGACTCATCTTTCCTAACCCCTGCTGCCTAGGCCTGATCCCTTGGCTGTCCTGTATGTGCTGTGTGATTACACTCAAGATGATCTCTTTATAACTGCACTGGGTACCAAGGTCAGGCTAAAAGACCTGTGGTTCATTGGAACTTCCTTACAGCCCTTCTTGGGGATGGGTGTCAGAGTGGCCAACTTCCATTCATCTATGATTTTCCTGGTAAGCCAGGACTGATGACAAATAATGGACAGCAGCTTAGTGAGCTCTTTCAACAGCTTCCTTAGTATGTTTGGATGAATCCCACTCTGTCCCATAGACTTGTGAGTTTCCAAGTGGCACAGCCAGTCTCTCATGAATTTGTTCCAGATTGAAGTGGGTCTACTCTGCTTTTTGTCTCTGTGCACCAGTTAAGAGGGTTGGTTGTCTTTACTGTTAAAGACCGAGGCAAAGAAAGCATTAAGTTATCTCAACCTCTTCCTCATCGTTGGTGATATTCCCCACCAGGTTCAATAGTGAATGGAGATTTTCCTTGGTGTTCTTTCTGTTGTTAATGTATTTATTAAAACATTTTCTATTATCTTTTACAGCAGCAGCCAGATTGACCTCTAGTTGAGATTTCACCTTTCTAGTTTTCTTCTTCATGACCCAACATCACTATATTCTTCCTGAGTTGTCTGCCCCTTTTTCCAAGGGCCATAAAACCAAAATTTTTTATCTGAGTTCCTGCAAAAGTTCCCTGTAACACCAATTTTCTTCCCTGATGGCTCACCTAATAGGGTGGTCTGCTCCTCTGTCTTTAAGATTTCCATCTTAAACTATGTCCAGTCTTTCTGGATCCCTTTATTATGAAGAACTGATCACCATAAATTCATGAGCCTGCTCTGTTACATTCTGTACTTAGATATCTTCCATTCTACATGTCTGTTTCACAAGATTTGTATGATAGTATATTATCAGTCACTGTATATTCTGATTCATGTTTTTCATCAACACTCACACAAATCCGTATCATCTAAGAATATCTCAGGTGCTTGAGCAACCTCATTTCACTTAAAATCTCCACACTTCTGTGTAATGGAAGTCCCAACGACACAGAAAAAAACAAAATACTTCTCAAAAATGTTTTTCATCAGTTCTACTGAAATCAGACCTAAGCAGAAATGAAAAATATCTTATGAATACAAGAATGCAAATCTGGAGTTTAATGCTTAGATGTCCTTGGCAGGAAAAGAACTCCTGGAAGCCTCTGGAGATCCCAAGAACAGTTTAGGGGAACCGTCTTAGGGAAAATTTTCTTTCATGGAAGGAAGTTACTGACAGATGCAAGGACACTAAAGTCACAACACAAAAAGGAGGAGCAATACAGTGATGTGCACACAGGTCATGGATGGATCTTTTTCTAGTCTGCATACTCCATTTTTCATAGTGGATGACTGCTGTGAAAAAATTTTAAAGAAATTAAGATTATGTAACTCTGGATCTGCAACATATTCCAGTTCAGAGACATACTTCCTACCCATCTTAAATTCTGAGTGCAATTTCAACTGCACTGTGCAAGATATGTACTGTGCTTAATCCTAAATTTCAATTGATGCTGTTCTGCATTAAACGGACCTTCCATTTCTCCTTAAAGATGCATTTCAAAGATGAATGAGGAAATTGCTGAAATAAATCCAAGTCCTACTTTTATCTGTGTTGATAATTGCTTTTTAATGAAACTTATGTAATTGATTCAGCAGGAGTAAAGTTTCCTTTTACTTGGAAAAAGGGTTTCAGCATTGGAAGCCTAATTCCCACACACTCATTTCAGTGCAGAACAAGTTAGCAGCTGTTCATCTGATGTTCATGGAGTCCTAAGAAGGGAAGTGCAGGGACGTAAATTTGGGCTGAGAGGAGAAGTAAAACACACCTTCTCACTACACTGTCTTTGCCATGCCTTGACAAACCTACCCATTCCTTGACAAACCTACCCATTCCTTGACAAATCTAGCCATTCCTTGACAAACCTAGCCAGCAGCCTCACCATCACACATTTTGGCTAAGTAAGCAAGCCATAGTCTCCTCCTGAGTTTTCTAAGATCAGATATTTTGGTGTTAGATGATTGCTTTGAGTCTGTATAGCAGTACAAGTAATTTTTAAACCAGGTTATACTCATCAGTGCAATCTACATCTGTGATATGCATTCCTTTACTTCTATTTCTGAATTTCTCTATCTTGATTATTTTCCTTCAGGAAAAGGAAAAAAAGACAATTTGTCTTCAAGAGAGAAATCTGACCTGGATAAAATGTCTGAGGTAATAATCTGACTATATCCTTAAGAAAAATTACAGAATCACAGAAATACAAATCAAGGCTATAAAAATAAACCTGCCAGCAGCAATAATCTTATAAATGCACATACTTTAATTTGTAAAGAAAAGCAGCACCTGAAAATTTCATATTAAAAACCCCTAGTAATGCCATTAAGACATTCATTTCTATCATAACTTTACCAAGTTCAACCATTAATAGTATATTTATAAAATGCTTCCATTTAAAAGCTTTTGATACTGGATTCAGAATTGCTTTATCAAACCTATAATTAGAGGTCAACCTTGATGCCACAAACATTAGAAGGGTAATCAATGCTATACTACTGCCAGCTGAAAAATCTCAATGAACCACATTTTGCACTACCTTTGACTGTGCTGACTAACTGTGAAATCATCTGGCAAAATCAATGACCATGGATCAACACGGATCCACTCTTTAACTTTCTCCCATGCCTATACTGTCTGAAAAGTGGAAAGCACAGAAAAAAAAGTATTTGTGCTCTCAAATTCTATTCTGCTGTATATGTATACATGCATGCAACTTGAGAGTGGTTTATCATTTACCACAATAAGACTAGCCTACTGCAGCTGCAAATTCTCCCCTGCTAAGTTCAAAACCTCAAAATACAGACATATACTTTAAAAAAATAACTACTCTGGGAAAAAGAACATCTGAAAAAAACCTTTCACATCTAACTCTTGATAGAAAAGAATTCCGAAAAGTTTGTATCCCTCCTATTGTTGACTTTGAATTGTAAGGGAATATCTGACTCATTGGGATCAGTAATTTACATAAAAGCACTAGAAGCAGTTGCATAATGCTTCAGAACTTAATTTTATTTGTGAGCTCATTGTCTGGTACTTCAGTAATTAGAAACAGAAAGAGGGCTTTCCTTAAGTGTTGTGGTTAAATGTTTTGAGACCATGAGAATCTTATACATCATAAAAAGGAAGAGCGCTGTTCCTCAAACACCAGTTAAGCACTAAACAATATTGCTCAGTGATTGATACCAGGGTATAGAAAAAAGACTATCTTTTCATATTTCAACTGAAATTCTAGTGGAATTTGTGTTTTCGTTATTCCTCTGTTTCACTCCTCTCACTTTCAATGACTACACAAAGAATTTTGTTTCTATGGCTCTCAAAAATTATAAATTATACCACTTATGGTTGTCAGACAGGACTATGTAACACAGTGTAATAACATAGTGAGCAGATTAGAAGAGTTTAACAAAAGGACAATTTTTGGCAGTCTGACAAAACCTTCATGATAAGATTTTCCACTTTTGAAGCTGGAACCTGGATCAAAAGGCTACTTAACCAAGGCTTGTAGTCCAATGAATTTTTTGTGCCTTGTGAATATGAAATGCTGTCATCAAGGACTGATCATAAACACCAATGATGAGGAGTAGCTCATGGGTACCATGGGTAGCTGAACTGATTTAACAGAGACTGCCCCTCGTCTAGCCTGGCTAATTGTCCTCAGCTTCCAGCAAGTCTAAGATCCCACCTACTTTCAGAAAACTTCAAATGGACAAACATTTTCTTCTGAAATAGCAAAGCATGAGAACTTCAAGACATCAACTGTTAGTTTGTTGCCTGTTCAATTGCACACCTCATCTCGACCCATAGTTTAAACACCTGTTTTGCATTAAAAGAAAAACATTATCAAATGCAATATATAGTAACGATTTGTGCTCCATGTTTTTACAACAATCTCCTTTCAAGAAAATAAAGTTTTCTGCTTAAAGATTCTACCCACATGTTTTCAGTTCTACCCTGAGAGAGAAGAAATGAAGCATTTTTGATGATTACCCCTGAGGTATAGCATTCTGAAGGATAAGCATGTTGTATAACTGCACACAAAGACTCTAAGTAACAGTTAAAACAGAAAGTGAAGAAAAAATTGCTCCAAATGAACATGTAAAATTATTATACTTCATCACAGTACAGTTCTGCAAGCTGCAAATTTTATCTTCCTTATCTTTACAATTTTATCCTGGAACATTTAACTATGGCAAGCAAGCAACAACTACTGGCAAGATCTAGTATGTCATGCAGTAAGATATTCCCCATGCACCATCATGCCCCATGGCACTTGGTTGGGTCATGACTTGGTTCTGGCCAGGAGAGGGTTAATTTTTGCAGCAGTCAGGAGAGATGAGGCCACCAGTTATTTGATACCACCTTGAGCCATGAAGGGGAGAGGAGTGTTGTTCAAAGGGGTGTTGTTTGTGGGACTGCTGGTTTGTAGGACTGTGAGGTCTGGTGCTGGGTTCTGCAGTGAGCAATCACATGTGGATTGTTCACCTAACTTGCACACTCTCTTATTGGCCTTCTTATTTCTTTGCTGTTCCCAGTAAACTGTTGTTATCTCAGCCAATGAACTTCACCTCCTGTGTCTCCAATGCTCTCCAGCCCCACTGTAAGGGAGCAGGAAGAAGTGAAAGGAGTGACACAAGGTTTTAATATTTATTGAGAACAGTAAACTGTGGAATACCATTTCTAAACCATGACAGGTCACTAGATTGTAACTTGGAGATTAGCTGATAAATCACTAACAATGTTCCTTGCATAAAGTGGCATCTCAGTCTGTAAGCTGTAACAGACTGAACTTCACTACTAACATCTGCTAAAATTGCAGCACAGTAGGATGTGGCCATAACAGCAATGAGTTTAGAATCAGAATATAACCAAAACACAATAAATCAGGACTGCAGTCACTGACTGCAGCTTCTGTACCAATGACCTCTGACTGTTCGGTTCAGATCGTGGTTTTCACAAATGAAACCATGTCACCAGTTAGAGAAAACAACCCAAAATCTGCAGTTTCCTAAGAATCCTAACCTAAGTCCATGAAATTTGTAGTGACGCCGAGATACACTAGACATCTGACATTTAGTCATTGGTACCTGGAATCAACAATACCACACTCAGTGTGAGCATTTAATTCTGTCGATCTGAAACACATATACACATTAAGTGAATTCTCTAGCCTAAATTACCTCCCCCTTAAGGAATATTTCTGTGCTATCAGAGACGCTTTTCTGGCATTAAACAGACTGCACTCAGCCAGTTGACAACACCACTTCATGCTTTTGGTTTTTCAGCCTCCAGAGGCAGGATAATGTCATGTTGAAAAGTCAGGGTACAGAAGAATACCAAACACAAATGAGATTCCCTCTGAAAAAAAACCTTTACCTAAGAGCTGATACCTTACTCCAACTGAAAGCACAAGATGCAGCAGTGCTTCTCTGTTTAGTTTATCTTCCCTTCAAGCCACCAGTGAGAGACTTGAGGCTCTCTGCGTTTGCTGTGCTCAGTTCTTCAGGTATCTGCACTGAAGAGTGTCACAGCAGGCAATAAAGTTTTTCAATTTTCTTCTATTGACCATCTAGACAGAAACAGAAGATGATCTGCCTGTCAAGTATCTTGTATCCAATATGATCCAAATGACACTGGATGTACTACAGGACTTCACCCTAAGCAGAGAGTACAAACTAGCAGTCTGTCATTCTGTGAAGAAAATTAAGAGTTTCATGTTTTATTGGGCATCTATGTTAATGTGACTGGCAAATGGAAGTAATAATGAATCATAATGGATGCCATGGCAAAACAATGCCAGTGTGTTGGATCAAACAGGACTGAAACTCACCAACTCACTAATTTTTTGTTTGTGAGAAATGCTGTGAAGTTCTCCCCATATTGCAAAGTTTAGACATAAGAGATTCTGCTTCTAATAACTTTTGAATTACAAGAATTGTTGTCTCTCAAAAATCTTACACTCATTAAAAAGCAATTTAGGAGGTTATTGAAATAAATTATTTATGTAGTGGGATGCATCATTGAAAAATGTTGTAGAGGCATCCAAAGAGTGACTCAGTATCTCCAAAACAGAAATAACAGCTAACTTTTACTTTTTCTTATGTAAGTTTAATAAGAACTGCATTAAAGTCAACTGGTATTATTTAAAGGAGTTTTTTTAGAAGTCTCTCTGTTTTATAAAAGTACCCATCACCATAGTAAAACCTAAGCTTTGAAATATGATCCCTAAGAAATTTCTTATGAAACAGAAGTAATTTTTGTTTGGTCCAAATCAAAAAATACTATGAACATTTCTGTTTTATTCCTGAGGCTATACAATAAGCACAGTACCATTTCAGTGATCCCATTTGCATTCTGTTATGGACCTGAGACCGATAATGCCTAGTTTTATAAACATAGATGTTAACAAATAGCACTGGAATAACAGAAAAAAGAATAAAGCAGTAAACCAAAACAAGATGCCTTGCATAGCACAAATTACTTCATCCACAGCTGACTGCCTCTGAGCAAAATGAACCTCTAGTGTAAGTCTGTACCATTTAGCAGCTTTGTGATTTGCTGGCAATTTGTAGAAACCAAAGGAAACTTTTGGCAGTATGCCTACATACCATAGTAGTTAAAGAAATTCATCCCACCCATTTTGACTACAAGACTTGAAATGCTAGTCTAATGTTTCTTCCTACCCTCCTGTTCTCCTTAGCTAATAGAAGATTTAACATAGAACTTCCAAAATGTAATTTTGGAAAGTGCCACTCTGGTACTCACACTAGAGTAATCTACAGTTAATTTTTTCTTGCCCCTTTTCACTCGCCAAGAAGTCTCAGCAACAGAAAGTCTTCACTCTAATTAAAAGTGAAAAGCTAGCACACAGATCCAATACTCTGATGTTTCACAGCTGCATGCAGAGCTACCCAGACACCTGTTTATTTTTATAGCAATTCCTTTTGCTCTTTATCATTCCATCCCTTAAAGTTGGATTATAAAATGAGGCAGAATAAACTACATCATCACGAAAACGACAGCGCATTTGTACATCCCACCTTCATTGAAAAACACAAATCCCTATAAAGCAATTTTGTCTGTCCAGCTACTACCGCAGGAAGCAGGAATCAACCAAACTGATCTACACATTATGAATTCTTTGTAATGCATGGCTTTCAGAATGTTCCCTGCCCGTGTTTAGCTTGACTTCTGACACAACTTGAGTATCTAGTGCCAAATGGCCATGTATGCTGGACAATCTGAATTCCTGCCCCAATTTCTGAAGGTATTTTAGATACAAAAAATATGGACAGGCTATTAGTAATGTTTTTCAGTACCCATGCAGTGGTTTAACTCTTTGTTTAGTCTAGGGGCAACTAGGAAAAAAGGGCAAGAGCTGCAAAACTGAAGGGGGTTAGCTGCAGATTATCATGCTTTGTGTGTCTGCTAACTGGAAACATTGAGCCTCTAAGTCCCTAGTAGAGGTTAGGCTGCCAAGTAATCTTGCACTGAAAACATGCTTCATGTATCCTTGGTGTCCAAAAGCTGACTCTACACTGACACTGTACCTCCTGATAACACTGACAAAGCTCAGTACAGCACAGCTCCTGCCCTCCTATCACCCACATTTCACTGCAGAATCTTGGAAGGCAGTGAAAGTACTTAAGGGGGAGGCAGGGTATGAAAACTAAAACCCCCTAGGCTCTAGGACATAAAAGAAGCAGTCCAAATTTATACCCTGTATAAAACTTTAACTACTAATAAAACAGAAAGCAGACTCCCTTTCCTGGACATGCTTTGTAAGAAAGTAACTTCAGTTCTTTTCAGCCAAAGAAAAAGATTCAACTTCACAGGTAAAGGTATGTGGCTTCTTGCTGCACCCAGAAGTCCTTGAAAGTGCACTGGAATTTCAGTCTCCAAGTGTACCCTTGTTATACCCCAAGTCCAAGAAGAGGAACATCTTCTCACAGATGAGCCAGGATGTATCCCTGAAGTGTGTGTAGGGATAGGTGTGTGCTGGACAGCAGAAGAGAGGGATGTGCTGTGATGCAAACACAGGAGCTCAGCTGAAAAGTACTTGCAGAGGACAAGTAACAAGGCTCTGTTCTTCAGCCTGCCCTATTATGATGTAACAGCTGTTCCTGCCTTTATGAAAAAGGTTTTGGCAAGGAGAGGATTCTCCCATCTAAGTGTGATCCAACGTTGCTCCAACTTGTTTCTGCTGTTAAATCAATGTTAAGTTTTGTAGCTGACTCCCAGCTTTCACCTGCTGCATTCTTCTGGACAAAATTTGTTTGTAGGAAAGAAACAACACAACCCCCAAAGCATTTTAGTTGTGTAAAGGACAAGGTTTCATCCTTTGTAGTTTCATTTCTGTGGGCAGAAAGCATTAAATGCTTTTGACAATAGAAAAAAAAACAAAACCAAGAACCCAAACCTCAAGAAAACAAAATGTATAGTTAACATATTGACAACAAGAGTATTCTCCTTCCTTCAAAAGATGCAATTCCAGAGAAAGGGGTTTCTTTCTGCTAAGCTAATAAAATGTTACCAACAAATAACTGCCCTCAAATATCCATCAAGCACTTCCTGAGGTGATGTCCTCCCTGATTTTCTCCAAGTGTTAACTACGGTACATCTAAAGAGCAAGACGGAATGAGAAATATCAGAAAGCAGAACTCTGAAGGGGAAATATGTCATTCATTGAGATATCTCCAACTAGTCATCTGACACAGATATAACCTGCCAGAATTCCCACTTCTGTGTTTTTATCTAACTCCAAATGAAAAATCTCCATCACTTTATCTCCATCATATTGTTGCAGGGGAAAACAAAACAACAATCACCACTAATTTGCCTACTTCAATAAAAAAATTCTACAAAGTTCAAGAGACTCAGAAACTAGGACAGTTGTAACACATAATAACACCCTAATAATTCAATGAAATTATATTTAAGAAAAGCAAGTCATCCCATACATTCTGCCTCCCAAAGGGATTGAAAATGGTTCGTTTCACATGCCCAGAACTCTCAGAACAATTTTTAAGTGTTTTCAGATAGTTTCAAATTATTTCAAAGAGTCATATGTGTGCATGGAAAAGACAAAAACATGTATTTCACAAAGATTTTAATGCAGATAATTCTGTTTTATGAGGAATAAAGTTTTGTAGACTTTCGTAGACTAATTGGTACTTTCTATCTGGCGGCTCAGATTGGAAATGTGAAGGGTGTCATAGTGCCTTACTTGTTCTCGTTGCTGGCATCATATCGAGGCATAGGGTCAAAATCATTTCCATTTACATCAAAACTGGCTTGTGAATCCTGTATCCAACAGAAGAAAGAAAATCAGTTGCTAATTAATTAGCCATCTATTCCTGTGACCTATACATTTATTAGCAGGTTCCTACAAACGAATAAATAAGCTAACTTAATACTCCTGTGGTTTTATGGTGACTGTCTTTCAGGAAAGCATTATATACAGGAATTATATTATTTTATTTTCATTTTGGAAAACACATAAAGATAAAAAATGCTCTGAAAAAGTATAGGTCCAGGACTAGGGAGGAAATAGAAAATGGTGTTTCATTTAACCAGAAGACTACTTCTCTTCTAAGAACCTTTAGGAAGTTAAGAGAGTTCATTCTCAAAACTGAGATTTTGCTGAATGTTTTAAGATTCAAAAAAGTATCTTCATGACTATCACTGAAATTTCAGACATTGTTTCAAGCACAAGAATAATATAATTTTCTTAAGAATATTGTTATAAAATTACATCTTGGAAAGCAACACAAACTGCTTCCCCACTTCCTTGAGAGTATAACTGTTCCAAATATCTGCAAGATATCTGTCTTTTTGTTCCATATTTATCAAGGGTCTTACAGCTAAAAAGAGTTCATAGAGTGAACAGCTGCTGGTTTGTATGGCTCTCATTAATTGATGCAGTGACATGTGGTGTGTCGACATAGCAAGCAGCAATTTTTAAACTCTTGTTTGTTCAAAACCAGTTACATACCCACCTCAAATATTCCTATGTGCAGCCCCATCACCTATAATCTGAGATATAGAACACATTTGTGATCAAACAAGCAATGTGTATTGCTTATGAATTTGGGGAATTCCTACCTAGCTGGCATTAGGAAAGGGAGAGAGGAGCGGTATTGGGTAAGGATATAAATAGTTGCTTTCAATTCAGTGGTAGGGCAGTACTGGAATGAGGTGACATGATACAATCTGGGGCATTCACTGAGGAGATAAAATTTTATCTGCTTTATTTAAATAATATAAGATATTAAAACAAAAGGTGTGTCATGTGATAGGACCAAACATACATTGACAAATTAGGCAATTGCCCCCCAGTTGTTTTCACATCCTCCAAGCTGAGTTCCACATATACCATAGGGAAGGATACATACGTAAATATGGCTAATTTAAAATAAGTGGCTTTAAACTGTGGACACCATTGTGGCTTTTAATGGGTCGTTAAAGATGTTTTTGTCACAATCTCTTAATGCTCTACCAAGAAGTAAAGTTGCTGGCAAGAAGCCTGTATTTCAGGCTCTTTAACGAGATCTACATTTGTAATGGGAATGAAGGTATGTGCATGCCTCGCACTGTTCATCTTCACCACTCCAGCCCAATCCTAATATATTTGCTTCTTTTATTACTCTGTGTAGAAGTACACCTTGCACATTTTATTTCAGACAAATAATAAGGTCCTCACAGCTACATGCCTTCAACTAATGCCTACTTCCAAAAGATAGGACAAATCACTCCAGCAAAACGTGGACCTGATGCTCTGAACAACTTCAAACTCTGACACCAACACAGGAACTAACCCACTAGAGAAGAAGATTCTCCTTATGTTATCAGCTTCCAAGACAGATTAAAGCAGTCATCTAAATATGGTTAACCACAAGCAAACAGAAATCTCGTTAGGCAAAATGAGATACAGAACATAGAAAACAATGGATGCAGCTCTATCACAAATTGTGAGGGGACTCCATAGAGTTAAAAGAGAGTTATTAGAAAGAATATTCTAGAACAGAATATTCTATACCTGTTCGTAACTGAGTGAATCATGAAAGGTCATATACTTTTCCTTTCATATTGTTTCTAGCAGTATGATAAACAGCTTTAAAAATTAATGCATGGAAGGATTACTGTAAAATTACTGTCTTTGAGAAAAGCTTCTGTCTCACTGACTAAATGTATTGGCCAAATATGGGATTCAGTTGCATGTGTTAACTGAAAAGCAGTGTATTTCATTTCTAAGTTCTGAGAGTGTGAAGATATGAGGTTTAAAAAATTGCAGAAAAGACAAAAATATCCAGTAATTGGTTCCAGTTCTTCAGAAATTCAGGACTCAGCTACAAGAGGCATCCAGATATTAAATACATTCAGATAAAAAACAGTCTTAAATAAAACAATGCATATTATCAAAACCTGTTTTCCTTCCAGCCATTGGTGTTAACATTTGAGGAAACACTTGTATGATTCTTCCCCCTTCCCTCCTCTTTTTCTCCACCTTTCTAGAAGCAGCAAATTATTTTTGAGTAAAAACAAAGCAGGAAATCTGGGCTCCTGTGGACACTCACATAATTCTGCATCAAGTCTGGGTGGTTTCTTTCAATGCCGTCATCCAGGATGGTGACCACAACATTCTTTCCAGTGTAACCTCTCTTCCAGGCACCTACTATATTCATATCTGATTGGCAATGGTGGGTGTTGTCACTGCAGTGCTGGGGAAAGAAGAGGAGACAAAGATGTTGTATATTGGAGGTTACTGAGCAGTGAGGGATTGAGATACTATCCTACTGACATTAACATTACTATTTAAAATCGCACATGAACATGTTGATTTGAATAGGAACTCTGCAACATCAACACCTTTATTTAGACAGAAAACAATTTTTAAAAATGCAAATTGTACAGAATCTGCTAGTCCTGCTTATTTCTCTTTCTGATTACTCTTCATGCTAAGCAATACAAAAGGAAGCATTCAGCTGCACTGAATTTGAAATATTTGAATTTTTTTTTTCAAAAAGCCAAACCATATGTGGATAAAAGCAGAAAAATGCCTGTACTGAAATGCTAATGGAAAAAAAGAACCACCTTGCTTTTTAGAGCTTATATGCTGTGTACAATTTCCTGACAGAATGTTTGGAAACCAATCAAGATTCTTTTCTATCTACAAAAGACGGCTTTTGGCAGGTTTTGTGCAGTATCAGCAGGAGATGAGCCACAGTTAAGAACCTGTAATGAAAACACTACCCTGAAAAACTTGCATCTTAGGGGGTTGGATGAATTGTAGATAGTGCTGATTGACAGCAGCCTGGGGTACAGCTTTCAGAGCAACCAAGTCCAGTATCATGGAGGAAGAAAGTTTAGTGTACATTAAAGCTGAAAGCCTCTTCCGAGACACAAATGCACCCAGTTAATGTGAAGAAATCCCAGTTCATGTGAAGAAATCTGGCTCGCCATGGCAATGAGACATGACCCTCAGGTATTTGTAATGCCCCATTAGCCACTCTCTAATCCACACGCAGAGCCCTACCCTGTGAAATTAGTTCAATGAGCCTCTCTCATGAGTACTGCTTTCCTGCAGCTCTGCCAGGCTCAGACAGAGCAATAGGCAAAAACAGAAAAAAGAGAGGGTACAGGAAAGAATAAAAGTAAAGGGTGGGAGGAAGAAAAAAGAAATTAAAGAAGAAATTTGTATCATAACAAATGATGGCTGTAGAGCCATCAGTGGCTGTAGAGCATGCTCCACCTCATTCCCTGTGTCTCCACCTCACGTCCTCACTTCAGCCTCATGTCTTGTCACTCTACTGCTTCTAAGGAGTAAATAGATTTGGATGTGTGTACTCCACCTTGACTTAGTCTTCTCTAGTCAGCAAACTTTCTCAGTCTCCATTAGCAAACCTATGTGCAAACTGATTCTATTAAATCATATTTTTCCTCCTCCTTCTTTTTCTCCACTTTACCACCCAAATCAGAGGATTTAAAAGTGGTCATTTGTTATTACTAGAGCAAGGTTATATATTATACATAATAAAAAGTCTCTCTCAGGGTTTTTCCATTGTGCCCACAAATATCTGTCTCTCTCTGTCTATCCATCCCCACACAAAGAATTTCAGGGACCAGTTCCAAGGAATGTGTAGCTTTTGTTCTCTGTATTACTTGGAAATGCTCATGCTGCTGGCTTTATGAAATTAATTACAGTGTAAACTTGCTGTCTGAGTGTAATAGTTGTACACAAAAGGATTTCTAATGTACAAACAAGAAGGTTAAACAAATTTAATGTTTCCAGGTACATCTGTCTTTTCCAAAATGTTGCTAAATTAAGTACCAGAAAATACCTGCCGAAGTTTTTAATATCATCCCTCACATTTTCTGATGTGAAGACAAAGAGAAAGGAAGATGGAACCACTAGCCTTTGGCCACAGGGTGAGCTACAACAGCCAATAAGGATTCCTGGCTCTGGCCTCCAGTCAGATTTACTGGACCATTAGATTGTACCTTTATCCCCATTTCTGGAATGCCAAATGACCCTCAGCTGCTTTGCTTAATGTCTTGTCCTCTCTTCCTAAGGGATGAACTTGTTATTTTGCTTTCATACCAGCCAAACCACACAGGCTGAGAAAGCATATGGGTATTTTAATCCCCATTCCTTTGCAAGCTCTTTGGATCTCTGCCAGAAGGTCACCAGTACTTCCCTTAATGAGTCCATTGCCCTCACTTGTCTTACTTGAATATTTTCTTTTGTGGCGGTGACTGAAGGGGCCTTTGCTACGTGCATGGAGACAGTCATGAGAGACATGTCTTGCCCTACTGTGTGCTCTGATGGTTCTCTCAAGAGATACATGAGGTCAAATTGATTAAGGAACGGTAAAGCAGTTGTAACTGTGAGCCCACTTCTAACTTTAGCACAAAGCATATGTTAACATAGGAATGTTAATACAGAATGTAAAGGCAATAAAGAAGCATCCAAATGGGAGTAGTTCAAAGCAAATGAAGAGTTCAGTTATCATCATTACAACAAAAACAACTTCTCTTGTCCTATTTAGAAGAGCATCTGGGTTTTTTCACCTCTACTCCCTACTGTTTTTTCTTCTATTCAATTATTAATTTATGCATTTTTTAATCTCTGCCCTGTTTCTAGCCTTGTTTTTCTCTTTCAGTACTGTCTTTTACCACTGAAACACCAGTTTAGTTTAATTCAACATCTGATCCAAGACTTCTGTATTTTAATCACAAATTAGATTTTCCCTCATATTTGCATCTGTATTTCTCCAGATAAATCAGAATGGGCATTTTCCTCTTGGAGCAGTCTGACTGGTCTTTAATCAAGAACACTTTGGCTCTGAGAGTGGAATTACTCTGCAAGTACTATCCTTTATGGTATATGGTACAGATATGCCACTCCACATACCACAGCATCTAATATGCCAGCTATTCCTTGGCTTCACTTGCACTCTTTTCTGTCCCCTTGGACTGATTTTGGCTGAGATAGAGTTAATTCTCTTCACAGTGGCTAATATGGGGCTGTTTAAGATTTGTGATGAACAGAGCTGGGATAAAACAGGGATGTTTTCGTTATTGCTTAGAAGTGGTTACCAGAGTCAAAGCCTTTTTTTCTCTTCACATCACTCTATCAGTGAGGAGGCTGGGGGTGGACAAGAAGGTGGGAGGGGACACAGCTGGGACACAGGCGACCTCAGCTGACCATATCATAGGATGTCATGCTCACTACTTAGAGCTGGGGAGGGGGAGAAGGAAGGGGAAAATGTTCCAAGTTATGGCATTTGCCTTCCCAAGTAATTTTTACACAATGGAGCCCTGCTTCCTGGAGATGGTTGAAAACCTGGGAAATGGTGAATGAATTCCCTTGTCTGTTTTGCTAGTGTGTGCAGCTTTTGCTTTTCCTATTAAGCTCGTTTTATCTCAATGCATATATTTTCTTGCTTTTACCCTTCTTATTCTCTCCCTGATCCCGCTGTTGGGGAAGTGAATAAGCAGTTGTGTGGTGCTTAGCTGCTGGATTGGGTAAAAATTCCTCTTTCCTTCAAAAAACACTTCCTACAAGGAAATTTCCTTAGATTTTCTTTAAGCACCTCCTGCTTCTCTACCACCAATCCAAATTACACTGTCAGGTTGTTAGCAGAGGGCTGGTTTTAATTAATTTGGAAGCAGTTTTTCAATTTACAGTGTTACCCAAATAAAGAACTATTAAACATCTGCCATGAAAATAAATGTTACATGATCCAGAGTGACTGAATTTAGTATCAAATGAGCAAATGCTGAATTTTATGGTTTATTTTCAATCTATTTTCCATATTCTTTCTTGTTAGAAATTTTATTTGAATTAGAATTTTGTTAGGATAAAAACAATTTTTGCCATGATCATGTACAAATACAGTGGTTGGAAGCTTTTACTAGATCTGTCAATCTTTGAACTGTTGTTCTCTGAATTTTAAAGGAAGCAGTATAAAATAGACTATTCTACTGTTTTCTACCTCTTGAAATCAGCACTACTTCGACATGCATTGCTTTCACCCATAGCCTGGAGAATACCACCAAAAGGAATAAACAAACTCTTGCCTTGTTATTTAGAGTAATTTTACTAAGATTTTAAAGATTTTACTAAGATTTTAAAAGGGCATTCAAAGCATGATGTTTTTCTTTGGAATGTCTAATTTGAAAATGCTAATGATACAACCGATGGTATTTCATAAAAACCATGTACAAGGTGGAAAAATTTCTGAAGTACACATAGAAGAAGGAGGAATATTGTATGAAAAATTTCAAATATTGAACTTTTCCCATACTTGAAATTCAACACCTATGAGCATAAAAAGACAAAATATACCTTGTTCTAGATATGTCTTTGATACCTTTGGACAGACATTTTGGAAGCCTGCCTTTTCACAATTAACAAACAGACATAATTTTAGAAAGATTTTCTAAAGTTTGCATGTTGCAGTCAGTTTCAGACATGGGCATGAAGTCTCACACTTTGTCTCAGGTTGGAAATGGGAGGGTGTACTCTATTCCTATCTGATGGGGCAGTTATCTTGTGTTAATTAGGCAGTTTTCTTTTTCTCTTCCACAAGCCATCCTCCCTCCAGGGAGATATCTTCTGTTCATGGGCCATTGAGCGTCACTCCATGACTGATAAAATTACATTGTTAGAAACTCTGCCCAGGGGGAGAAGCCAAGCATTCCTACCTGGATATAATCAGAGATCTGGAATACCACAGTCAACCTTTTCCACTTCCAGAGAAGAAGCTGTCTTCTCCAGTGGATCTTCAGAGGAAGACTACACCCTTCTATAGGATCCCTGCTTCAACAGAACCACATCTGCTACTCCAGGATGACTGCAGCCACCATTTAATTGGACTGCTAACAACACCCTGATCCATAGGGTGTCAGGTTGTATTCTGACTCTGTCAGTGTTGTTTTGTAATACTACATTGTTTATTTTATTTTTATTTTCTTCCCTAATAAAGAACTGTTATTCCTGTTCCCATACCTTTGCATGAGAGCCCCATAATTTCAAAATTATAACAATTTGGAGGAGGGAGTTTGCATTTTCTGTTTCAGAGGAGGCTCCTGCCTTCCTTAACAGACACCTGTCTTTTCAAACCAAGGCATGCTTATTTTGTGAAATGTCTGTAAAAACAGACATTATTTATGACTACCTTATGGTCATTATCTTAATGCGTCTGCTGCACTATTTTTTGTAGTTGGAGTCTTGGTATGTCCATTTAGGGATCAGGAACAAACCTGAACAGTTAAACTGAAGAATCAAGAACATATCAATGATTAAAATATTTTGGAATTACAAAGATTAAAATCAAATTACAAGAATAATAACTGTAAAATTCTGTTCTGTCTTGCTTAGCAATGACTATTAGTCTACAAAACCAGAGTAGAAACAGAAGTTTCTAATTCTGTGACATACAGTTCCTCAGAAATGGTATACTGTGCCCTCTGTAAGTCTTCATGACTTCACTGCACTGGTTTCTTGCAGTTTTTGAGTTACAGGGAATTCTTTGGCAAGATCCAGTCCTTATCTACGGGGATATAAAGAAACACAACATGCTAATCAGAGTGACCAATTGTGAGTTTGACAAGCCCTAGATCTCATTTAGTGTTAGAGTACCTATACTTCTGATCATGAGAAAGCTCTGAAATACTAGATCCCAGCTAGAGATTAGAAAAGATATATTCTGGGTATTGAGAACAACAGCAGCAACAACAACAAAGTCTGGTTTCCTTAGAGTCATAGTGAAATGGTCTTTGACACACACAGAAACAAAAATACTACAGTCATGTTCTCTGCATCAGAGGGTTTGTCAGCAACTAACTTGCAAGCATGGAGAAGACAGAAGCTGCACAAGATTGTTCGTAGAGGAAGGACAGTCAAGGACCTATGGCTTGACTTTGAGCAACACAAGCAGACAGAAGGGGAGCACACAGGGCTGATTCTGACATTCTGTGCAGTTAAAGAAATTACTATCTCCCTCTTCTGTGAAGGGAATGTAATTTGGGGCATTTGGCACTCCTAGCTTGGGTCCAGGCAAATGCACAGGCAGCAAAGGTCATATGCTTTTTAATAGAGGAGACATCCTAACGCTACATTCAACTTTCTGAGGTATGGATTTGTGCAGTGTTTTAAGTTAAAACTTGCCAATTATTCTCTCTTTTCCTGGAAAAAATATTATTATGCTTTTCAGGTGATCCAATTTTAAAGGGGAATCAAAAAAGCAAGCAAGGTAGTAATCAAGACAGTTGGAAAGCTAGGGTCCTTATTAAAATGGGCATAAGATATGTGATCTACTGAAATTACTTCCTGGCTTCTCCAAAAAGCCAAGAGTAACCACTTGAAAGCTACATTTTCTAAACAGACTATTAAAATAATGTTTCTTTTAAAAAAGTATTTCTCACTTTCAAAAATTATTTTATCACAAAAAAAAAAGATGATCAATGAAGACTTTTTAGAAGGAAGAATACTTACAGATCTTTATTTTTCTCAGGCATAATCTGATATTCAGCATGACAAAAAGCACTTGATAACTGTATACAAAGGTATTTCCTTCTGAGTTACATCTTTAAATAATTTCTGATTGTTGCTGCACTCTATATGTTTTAGATCTAGCAGGAGCAGGCAGATAATATAGATCCCAATTAATCTCAAATACAAGATTCTTTTGCATGAAGTATCATCCAACTTCTGGAGTCATACTTTGCTGAATTGCTACTTTTTAAAATCTGTACCTGTAGCAAGATAAATATTTCAAGACCGCATGATATTAAATATTTAATTCCAATTTATTGTTTATGCAGCTTCAGAGGGTTTAGTTAATTTACTTTAGAGATGATTTGTTTCTTAAACTTCTTTAAACTTCTTAAACTTCTTAAACTTCTTAAACTTCACTGATTCATTAACAAAGAATACACTTAGAGGCCAATAAAACAATCACAGACATGCATTATTTTTTGCCTCTTTAATCAATGAAGAAGAACAGAAAATCAATACAAAAGGGCTTCTCACTTCATGAGAGTATTTCACAAAAGAGAGAAAAGAGTAACTTACAAACCTACATATATGGGTTTTCACAGTGAAAAATATATGTTTAGATGCTTGGGGTTTTTTTTGGTGCTGATCAAACTGCTATTCTTAACAAAAACAGAATAATTCATAACATGTCAAATTTGTGTTCAAGACAAGTCCATCACTTTTTCAACATTGGCACTTTTTAAAATCAATATTCGTGTTTTTTTCTGTAGACTGTGTGCTGGCTTAAAGAAGAACTAATTTAGGGAAGCCCTTTATGTCCATTTCACACAGGCTAATGACAGCGCACTCTTTTCAGGGGTAGGAAGCTCTCCTGCTTCTAGGACTTCAGACAGCAAAGTTTCTCTCCCAGCTGCAATGGCCTCTAACATCACCTCCTCTGACATGAGCCATAACCTGTGTCTCCAACAGGACATCTAGTCCCATTTCTTTCCCATGTGGTGGCAACAGGAGAGATTCCTTCCAGGCTGAGAAGGAACAGCAGCTAAAAATGCCTTATGGTTATTGCACATGTACTGCCACCTCCACTAGGAGGTAAATATGAAAAGTTTCATTTAAAAACTTTTTAAAACCACTTTGAAAGGTTCAATACAATATAATAATGATAACAACAACAGTGATGATAATAAACAGTATATTAGACCTGGTGCACCTTGTTTGTCCTTGCATCACTGCTCATATGTCAAGGATCATATGCTGAAAAGTATGTGTCAGTGTATGGACTCTCCCTGAGAAGCACTGGGAGAAATATAAGAACAGCATGCAGAACATTTTAGGCAGAGAGAGAAAAAAATAAACAATTTCCTGTGGTTACTGCCAAAAAATGCCAGAAGGAAAGAAGCATGCATTGAAAGGTATGTATGTGGCCATCTTCTCTCAAGATCACTGCACAATGACTTACTGCTGCTGCTCCTGTTGATACCATCAATACCATATAAATAGCCTACTTAGCATGAAAATTCATTTTTCCTTGTCCAAAGTCTTGTGTATGAAAAAAAAGTATGAAACTTCTTTTACTAATTAGAGAGAGTATGTAGGAAGAACAGCCTCAGCAGTGCACCACCAAGCCTTGGGATTCAGTATTCATGAAGGACAAATGACTCCTCAGGGAGACAATGCCTTCCATTTTACGTGGCCTTTGACTCATTTTTTATCTGACCCCTTCTAAATCACGAAAAAGAAAGAAAAATATGGCAGTTTTACAGGAAGTCCAAAGATGCTTTTTTATTTATGCATCAGTTCATGCAGTTGCAGTTCTCTAGTAAGAACAAATTTCTCTCTCCCTCTCTCTCTCTCTCAAGCTAGACTGGATATTTTCATTATTTCTAACAAAACAAGTAGAGAGATGGTAAAGATTGATTTAAAATAGTTTTCATAAGTTGTTAAAGATTCTTGCCACACTACTAAAGACACACTTCATAATTTACTTTTTAAGATGCTTTCAAGTAAAAGACCATTAGTTCTACATCCATTTTTTAAGGAGCTTGGAAGAGGAAGGTGGTTTTATTTAGACCTTGAGTAAACCTATGTTACAGAATTGCAATAACTGCATGGAAAGAAGGCCCCGAGCAGATGGCTTCAATTAAGCACTAACCTTCCAAGAGACTGACTGATGAGTGGGAGGAGCCTGGGGCTTACACAAATCCACTTCCTTCTCTTTCCCTCTATTTTCATTTTACCGTGAAAAAGGAAGAGTGGTGCTTAAGAAGAATATACTATTTTGGGATGCTGGGGCTGGGCAGGGAACTGATATGGGATGGACCAGGAAACTTTATTTATTAAGAATGTTATGAACTTGTAGGACTAAGAGGACTTGCAAGGAAAAAGATTGAGAGATGTTGACTTCAAATAGTTGTGTGCAACTTTTAAGGACTCTCGCAATGCTGCAGCCCTTTTTTCTCCATTTTATGTTGTGGTCTGATTGTGCCTCTGATCCATGAGGCAATACCCTGCTGACATCTGGTCTCAATGGCTGGATGTCCTGCGGGGAGGAGAAGGGACAGAGGGACAATGAGAGGGAGGGATGTGAGACAACAGGACACATTCAGGAGGCTGAAGGAAAGATACGTGTCCTATTCTTTCTCAAGGAACAAAAGCAGGTAGGAAATACAGGGCACTTTTAGGTCAGAATATGAAGAGAACCCCAAATTCCACTACTAGAAATGGAGAATGCATGTGGTGTTTCTCAGGCTGAAACTGTTTCACAGTGCATTCAGTACCGGAATAAACATCTATGCTACTTGATACCAGCATACTTTTCTCTAAGAACCACAGCCATCAGGTTATTGTAGCCTTGGTCCATTATTTGTTCAGGTATATCAGAGGAGATTATAACTTGCTAGTGGATAAACTTTAGGATCATGAAAACACTCCCTTGAGACGCAAGTGCAGACATCACTTCATGCCCTCCTTAGACAGTCTTATAAAAGTGTTTCATCTAACAGTGGAAATGCATGCTGTGAAAATTCATTAATAGTAGAGATGAAGACTAAGATGAATGGCTGCTAATTTACTTTGCCTACAGGGAAGTAAATGCTGTAGGTATCAATAGGCTCTTCACCATTTGGGTGTGCTAGGGTTGATGAATGCAAGGCCCTCTGTGTAGTATAAGTGAAACCTGGGAAGATAAGGCCAAACCACTCGAGAGGGTGGATAGTTATAATCTGCAGTTGAGATCATCAGGTCTAAATGAGAGAACTAGCCCAGAGAATGGAGGCCTGGGAAGGAAAAAGAAAGATTACTCAAGAACATCAACAAAAACCCAACAAAGAAACACCAAAAAGTTTTGCACATGATAAAGAAGTATCACACAATTATTCTTGTTATTGTCTCGGGAAATTTGACTCAGATGATCAAATTTTGCAATGTTGAGCAAGGTTAGTCCAGAGATTTATGACATAACTGTGCAAGAAAGACTGTACAAAATAGACAATGAATGTAAAAATGTTGTCAGAATTGCAAAGAATCTTACAGAAATCTTAGCACAGTGTCAGGATTCTAGCTATCTCAGAAAATACAAATATTGGGAAAGGTTCTGGAGAAGTCAAGTGTATTTGAAAACACTATTTTTATGGACAACTGGACACAGACTGATGTCTATTGAGCTTTAAGGGTCTTGGGGAGCTGCTGCTAATCTAAATCCGGACTTTAGCATTAAAGACACATAGATACCTCAGCAGTGCTATGAAGGAACTTCTCCCAGCTGCAAACAAAGTAATTGAATATATGGAACTAATCTGAGAACACAGTTTTGAACTAATATTACAGGAATGTATTCCTTTAGACAGAGAAAACATACAACCTCAGTGTATGCACTTTTATGCATATCAAATGTAATTTGTCTAACAACAAATGGAGGAAAATACTATTGGCTTATACTATGCATAACCCAGTCTTTGCACTGAAATTATATCCATTCATGATAACCTTCAGAATTTGCAGTTATCTTTGCAAATCCAGGAAGTTTGCAGAGAAAACACTCAAAGAAATAACTAAAGAAAGCTATGATTAGAGCATCGTCAGAAGGAAAAAATATATACATCATAAATAAACTAAAGGTATGAGTTTAATTTTATGATTGCTAACAATTTCTCTGTGTCCATCACTTTTTCATGTACTACAGCTATTAAATATTCTCTGTACTTTTTATAACACTTTCTGCATTCTCCCTTGTCTCTCCTACCATCATTATCCTCTATGATTCCTGTCAGTTACTTTTTTTGCCTTACTCTGCTTTCAAATCTGAGCTGTAAATGGATCATCTTTTCCCTCTTTGTTTCTCCTACAAAGAGTCTGCTGTTTAACTGCAAAGATGATTTTAAAATGAATGAGCAAAAATATGTTACAAAGTTAGAAAGGTTCTTCCAAGTAAAAGGGGAGATTATCAGGGAAATACAATGTACCTCCAGCAAACTACATTTTTTCCATGTTCTACCATGAAAACAACCATGCTACAAAAATGTTTTTACTCCCTTAAAAACTGTAGTGAGGTGTTTGGGTCCATTAGAGACGTGGCATGAATCTGTAAGCACTTAACATATCCACTTATAAGGAAGCTAGCAGAAGATTTGGAATATCAGTTTGTACTTTGAATCCATTATGACTCCTTAACATACAGTTTGTTCAAGGAAACATTACTTAGCATTACAATTACAATTTACAATTACTTAGCATTACAATTACATTGCAATTCCTAAGTCTCAAATCTTAAGAGGCTCTACAGTTTACTTGTAGTTCAGGAAAGTTGAAACAGTGTTCTTATATAGCACACTCTCAAATCTGATGACAGAAAAGTTAGTGGGGCAGAAAGTACAGAGAGCAACAGAGACAGTGATCTGGATGACTTATGAAGGTGAACCTATTTAAGCAGAGTGTTTGTAATATAGTTTTATATAAAATCATGCAAAAAATTATGCCTATAGAATTAAGAGTGCAAGGCTTAAAATGTGAATCTACAGAAAACCAGCAATAGTTAAAAGGATTTAAGATCTAAGGTAGACAGTCATCTGCAGCTTCAAAAAGATGCTCTATGAACCTACATATTATTCTTTGATAGGTAAAGCAGTGGAATAGCAAAAAGTGGGTTAAGACATTTTTCCTAAGGACAGCAATGATGCTATTTTTGGAACAATGCATGCATGTGCCCAGTATTGAAGTTTTACAGAGTATGTCACTGGAGAATGAACACTGAGTTGTTTCTTGTTTTCTTGATGCTTCTTGTCTGAAATAAGTAGTGTAAACACAGCTTACAGTGATTCTTAAGAAGTTAAAGTCCTATTTTATCTGAGAGGGTAAAGACACGACTTGACTGCACCATGCAAATAACTCAACACAATTATATTTTTGAAGGGGGACTATTTATTTTACCTAGTAAAAAATGGCCTAACAAGGTTAGTACAGACCAAGATAAACACGCAACTAAGATGTGTAAGATTTTTAATCATCAAGAAAAGGCTTAATCAAACCAAAGGAGAATTAACCAAAGGAGTTGAGATCCTGATGCTGATTTCTGTGAGACTAATGTAGCTCAATGTCAGGAACTCTGCTAAAGCTTCAGTAAGAAGTATGATATGGGAGAACTAAGCTTTTTTTTCTGCTATTTAACTACCTTCAAATAATTTGAGAGGAATCTTCGGTTTATGCAATTGGGTGTGGGCTTAAATATAAGCATATCATGAATAATTCCACTCTAAATACACAAAGAAATGGTGTTTCTTTTTTTTTTCTAATTACTGTGACTAAATCTCAATCAGATATGCTAAGCAAGAATGTCAAAAGTCAAATAGATGATTTTAAAGGTCATCTAGTCAAACTGTTCTGCAGTGAGCAGGAATCTATTCATCATGCCCTTGGAGAGGCAACAGGCCATTTAAATGCGCCTGTCAGTTAACAGACGAGTAGCTGTGGGAATCTAAGCACAGAATTGACATGAGACATCCAAATGAGCTGATTTGTACTTTTCCTCCTTTTGACATCTTGCAGGAATGAGGGCTACAGCCAAGCCCCGAGATGTGTGGCTAAGGTCATGATGGCCTGCCAATGGAGTGTTGGGTTATCAGGTGGAGAATGACCCCTAGTACTGCCATCAGCCAGTGGGGAGAGTGACTGATGCTATATCATCACCTGTTCTGCTCCACCTCTGCACAAGACCCATAGTCTGTAATCTCTGAGCTACTCTGGACATCTCATTTACATATAAAGTGGCTGCCCATTTATGATGTAAATTACAGAATATACAGTCTCACCTTCACTACTGCTGAAAGTATAAATTGGCATCTGAAATCCTCTAGGGCAGAGGATGAGAATACAATTAACTTTGCAGACAAGTAAATGGGCTTGCTCATCTCCCAAGAGCAGGAGCACCTCTTTGGCTGAGTTCTGCACCTCCAACTCCTGAGTTGGAATATACTCAGGAATACTTATACATAGGACTGTATACATAGTACATGTACAAAGTACAGTTATATTTTGCAGGTCTAGTGAATTTATCACCAGCAATCTAAAAGAATCTATAATTTGTTGCTCCAATAAACTGCACTGTTGGTGACTCTATGTTTGTGAAAGTTCCTGTTGAAGTCCAGCAGACTTACAGCACCACAATGATGAATTTCACTGTTTGTGAATCTGCTCATGTAAGTTCTTATTGAGCTCAATGAGAATTATGCTATTAAATTGATTTTAACCAGAAATGAGGCCCACCCACACCCAGCCTCTCTTATTTCTGAAAACTAGTTGGAAAGCAATGGTGTTTATTTTATGCCAAAGTTAATGCAACACATCTCCATTTAAGAGCGGGTGACAACATTTTCGAAAAGAAGTTGAATAAAATTTTGAAAAAATAGTTTTAATTACCTCTGGAGCAAAATTTTACAAGTTTCAGTTGATAAGCACCACTACATAGATATTGATCGTTTTAAAATAGAAAAATACGGGTTTATGTGGTTGCTCTGCTATTGATATGAGTTTTCAAGGAAAAAAGATTTCTTAAAAAAAACAAGAAAAACTTTTCATTTTAAAACCTTGATGTTGTGTGATATAAATATAAACCAATAAAAATATATAAAATAAAAAAAATAACAAACACTATTATTTTTTATTAATTCAGCTGAAGAGCCATTTCAGTCTTGTTACAGACATCCTCATCAATTCCTCTAGAGATGGATGATTTGACATACAACAATACACAAAACCAACTAATGTAATGACAGGCTTATTAAAACACAAAATTTGGGCCAATTAGCAGCCAATTAATGTTGGCTTGGAGGACACTGGGAAAATTCAACCGAACTTAGAGGTATACATTAAGTTTAGGAGTATGTTTAAATCTGTCCTTGATCTGCAGCGCATGCAGGTGGATGTCTATTGCCAGCGAGGTGTATGGGATCTGATCCTGTGCCTGTACACTTTGTTGCACATATTCTCAGTAACAATGTCATTACAGGTGTAAGAATCCGTGTCTGGGCGGGCTGTTCGGGTCCAGTGCGGCTAGCTGTGGACCCCAGCCCACACGATCTCACGTGGACAAAGGCAAAAGCGCAAAGTGCTGCTCTCCACATAGGGACGAATGTCCTCTGTTTATTGACTTGTGAGGAGACACCTCAGAGTCAGGTGACCTCCAGGCAGAAGAGAGAGCGCTGCCTCACGGCGGGAGACATTAATCCCGGGGACATGGGGGGCGGAGGAAGAGGACCACAGCCAATGGGATACCAGTGAGGAGGGGCGAGGGAAGGGACTGACCAGGGGAGAGACCATCAGGGGGTACTGGGGAGAGGGGTGGGTGAGGGAAAAAACCCGTGTGATAAGAGAGGGGAAGAACAAACCATGTGATATAACATAAACTATGCAGTGCAATATAAAGAGTACTCAGTGCAAATTTCCAATCAACCAGTGCAAAACAACAACTAAATAAACTATTTAGTGCAATACAACATACAGGTAGCACTTTATTGTTAAAGATCTCTTTTTATTCTTATGAACAGCCAAAACAGTTGGTTTTTTCCCTCTATTTAGCCACTTTTCCCCTGTTTAGCCACTTTAACCTTTCATCCTCTGACTTATGGGTGCCAGGATTTAACATGGATACAGTATTCTAAGTGAGAACTTTTCAATGCACAATAAGTACTTTTCTTCTTGTCTCTCAACGTAACACATGAACCAAATGAACAAGTGCATGCAGCGTGATTAGGATCTCCTTGCCACCAAGAGGACAAATGGGGAAAATCCACCTCATATGTCATTGCATGCATTCCTTCTAATTGAATTTTCCTGTATGAATCCATTTCCTAGTAGTACCCCTACTGACAAATGCCTACAAGAAAAATAACTTAGAATAACTGATGTTAGAATTTTTTTAATTATTATTATTTTTTAAATCTAAACGCAATGCATCTACTGGCATGTAAATTGTCCCTGTCCTTCCCCACAGAACACGACTGCATCAGGAGACCTCTGCTGCTTGGTGCCTGCCTGGAGGCAACGTGGGTCATAACTTCCGTTCCCTTCACGTTCACACTCGTATATAGAACTGCTGCATGCCAGGAGATTAGAAGAGATGCATGGCTCAGGCATAGTTTGATTTTTCCTATTAGACCATGGGAAAAATCTTGTATGTGAATCATTCAAATATTGAAACCACTGAAGATAGGCCTTGGTATAGTAACAAACCAAGCTTAAAAAGTGCATTTGGCTACCCATGTAGATTAATTCAGAAGAATAAATGCTGAATTAGTCTCAGAATGTGTCTGTGGTTATAGTTTACATAATGCACAATGTGGTCTTTGGGTATCACTGTGTTTGAAGTCCCAAACAAGATCAAAGCTGCTTCACACAGTGAGAGCAATACTTACAGTTTTTGAATACTGGTGGAGCAGCAGCAGCCAGACAGTGAAAGCAGACCACATCTCATGCCCAGTGTGAGTGGCTTTAAAAGGCAGGAACCTTTCAGAACTTAGTTTCCTCTCACTGGTCAGTATCAATGACAATGGGTCAATGTTGTGGTGTGTTTGGGCAAACATTTTCAAAGGACAGGTGCAAAGTAGAATAATGTATCCAATTTCAGAATACTTTTATCCTCTTATATAGTATGCCATCACCAGTCTGGAGTGGGAGCAGATGGAAATTGCAGGAGGAAATGATGTAAAAAGGACAACCACCTAAGAGTAGCAAATAGATCTAATAATTAAATCAAAACTAACAAGATAGCTACCTAAACTGAAGGTCAAGATCCTCAAGAAAGCTGGACCAATTCAACTCCTCAGTGTTGTTAGTGAAAATTTTGATCTATCCTCATTTTGTTCCTTTTGAGGTTTTTTGTTGGTGTTTTTTCTTTAGTTGGTTGGGGGTTTTTTGTTTGCTTGTTTGTTATTTTGTTTTTTCTCTGTCATTTACAAGAGATGATGCAAAGGATGGGGACAGGATTAAGGAGCTAGGGACAAAAATACTGTGAACACAGAGCCTCAAGCTTGTGTGCTGTCTTGGGAAATTTCACCATCAGAAAAGGGTCTTGATTCTTCAACACAAATTCAGTGGCCTACAAGAACTGGGATTTTTCTTTTCAGAATCATGTTTTCTCTAAGCAGACTGACTCCTTACCAAGATGTAAGGGCTATAACACTTTCTAAGTAGGCTACATTAATTTCTTAATCTGCACTTCAATTCATGTGTAGATGAGGTCCTAGTGAATAAAGGGTATATGGATTTTAGTGCTTCCACAGCTGGTATCATATAAAGCTCATCCAAACATGGCATGTGAAATCTTGCATTTAACAAACTTTCCTCAACAGCTTATTTTCAGCCAGACTAGGAGACTTATAATGAGAAAAAGTGATCCAAACTTCAACCAGGCTATGGAAGAGGTTTTTGTAACTTCAGAAATGCTTTTTCTTTGCTTAACTTATTTTTTTTCTAAATGGGATTTCTGGCTCCAAATACAATTGTATGACTAGGAGCTGGTATTCATAAAACCCAAACAAGGAGTTTTTTACTCCCAAACAGTAGTTTATTGTTTATTAATAAACTGTCTTGTCCAAAAGACACAGGAGAGGGAAAACCCTGCTACACACTTCATATTTAGTCTATCATATATCTGCCGCTCATTAAGCCACTGTGTTTATGGTACATGGGTTTAATATAGCTTCAAACTGTTTTGAAAACTCAAAAAACCTTACTTTTTTTCTGTCAGAAATTCACATAAAATCAATGAAGACAGGAAAGATGCTTAGATGGCATGCTACTCATGATTTAGTGAATTCTATCACTATAGAAAGGGTAAGACAAAAGTAGTATTAATACCTTAAACAATTCACACTTTAATCTCTTGGGGGTATCTGAGGCTCTTCATTCCTGCACATTTCCTCTCCCTGACCACATCCTTTTCTGCTGTTAGCTGGAGATGAGTTCATTTTGAAACAGCCAGTTCTGCAGAATGTATAATCTCAGCAAAAGAGCAAACACAGATACTGCCTATATTGCTCTACACACTAGAATGGAGTATTTTTCGAAGAACTCTATCTGCCTCTCCTTGAGGAGACTTGAGGTCTTGCTCTGCCAGTGTCCTGTTCAAAATGCTTACTTAATTTTTTCAGGTTAATTTTCATCAAAACTTATTAGAAGTCATGCACATGTGCAAACAGCTGCTGTACTTCTTTCTAAAATGGTGCTGATAGAATTTGATGTACTGGTAGTCTCCCCTGCTATCTGCTCCTTGTTGGCTGGGAAGAAAATCTTATCCACAGGGCCTGAGTAGCAGAAGTAATGCACAGCAGATATTTCACTACAATTATCTAAAAGTAATGCCAAGGGTGACCTACATTTAATGAAGTAGTGCAGAATGCACTTTATTGGAGTGTCTGTCCTCAGTGCATTTGCTTCCTCTGTTGTTGGGGGGAGGGGCGGGCGGTTTCCATCTGCTTTGTGGGTTTTTTTAAAACATGGACAAAAAAGGAGCATGAATTAATGTTGAAAAAGGCTCAGCAAGAACTAAGGTGGTCTGCAAACTGGTAATTTTAGTCACAACATTTGCTCACATGATATACAGGAAGACACAATTGAACATAGATGCTGGAATCTTGAAAGCTGGAGTTTTGATGACCTCATTCCATGGGGTCTATACAGAATCTGTCTTCAGTTAAAATGGGCATACTGATTTTTAATGACTAGTACAAGACATAACATTCTAGAGCCAAATACTGTTCTCCAGTTTCTTCTTTTACACAGATCAAGCTCTACTCAAAGAATCATGGAATATCTCAGGTTGGAAAGAACCCACAAGAATTATTAAATTCAACTTCCTGCCCCTCACAATAGTACCTAAATCATATGACCAAAAGCATTATCCAGACTCTCCTTGATCCTATGTACTGAACAGTTAGGAAATTGCCTTACACTTGCATAACACTTAATTTTTGCCTCCTGACTGGGAAGTAATATAGTAAGTGTTTGCGTCAGAAATTCCTAGAAGTGTCATAGGTTTATGAGTATGCTTCAGATAAGAGCAAAATTACCATGTCACACTATTTCATTTCTTATCAATCAGATCACAAGACAGGCAAGCCTCAGAATTAATTCTTCACTGTGGTTGTGTATTTTGGTAATTTTGGAATTCCTGATGCTTGTTCTTTAGCTGAAATAATGTATAAAATATTAGTCAAGTAGATTCACCTTTCCAGAAGTATCTGCAATTTTAGTATGTGAACAACAGCAAAACAAGATATAAAGTTTGAAACAAATCAGTATTTTTTCTATTAATTAAATTACCTCTCCTTTTTTTTAGTAAATTAATAGAGTATTCAGTAGTGTGTGGCATAAGAAATTGTTTTGCTATTTGGCAATACTTAATTTTGATTTTTAAAAATCTGAAAAGCAGATAGTTAACTAAGGAGCTGCTCCTGAAAACCGCTCTTAGAAAGCAATAATTCCTTCTCCTTTGTAAAGAGGAAAAATGTACTTCCAGGAAATTACACATCTTTGTTTATATCAGTGGTTTTCCTGCTGAAGTGCAATGTAAGATAAAAACTGAAATATAGCAGAATGTGTCCCAGTATGACATACAAAAGCTAAAATCAGATATTTATCAAATATTGTTAGAAATAAAAGATTTTGAGGCATTATAATTTCTTTATTAACTGCAAAAACTACTCAGAAAAAAGCAGTGCAGAAAAACACAGTATTACACACAAGAAGAACATTATACAAATAATGTTCACGAAGAACATTATACAAACAAGTACCTACAATTTCTTAATGTAACTCAGTTGATGCTCATATAAAAAAATCTTATTAAATAAATCCTGTAAAGATAAGAGTGGATGCTCTGCCTCTGAAGATACAATCACAGTAGTAAGTAGGCAGAAGAATGTGTGCTTTTGCTATATGATTTATTACCAACAAATCTTTGACACACAGGAAAATCTCTCCCAAAGCAAGCATGGAAAGAATTTCGGTATTGCTTCTTCTTGCTTCAGTGAAAATGCTGGCACAACCCCCAGAAGGTGCTGGCTTCCATTTTGTGTTTTCTGGGCATTTCCAGGTGTGCTTATCTAGGAGAACTGAATATCCCAAAGGAACAGACCAAGAAGCTTATCTAGTCTGTTCTGCCTTCAAACTATTTGCTAATCTTGTTAAACTATCTGCATTAATAATCTCTTTTCAGCAGGCATGGATAAATCCACTTCTACAGGCTTTTTGATTACCCAAAGTGTTTCCAAAAGGAAATTAATTTAGATCAAATTGTGAATTACTTGACTTCATGTTATTGTTCTGCCTTGTCCACATAGAATGATAAAATATGTGTTTCCACAGGCAGATTTGCAAGGTAATGCGTGGCAGGCAGAGGGTTCTTTCTTGCAGCACTTCTGCTGAAGTTAGTCACAGATCATCTTCTGAACTTTACAGAACACTAAAAGCTTGATCTTCTCATGCAATAAAACCCAAAAATATGAAAGTGCATGCAACAACCAAACCAAGTTACAAAATATGCAAAACACTTTCAAATATTCCATGCCACCTCAGAAAGAACAACCATTTGGCTTCCACTGCACAGATGAAAGGAGAGAACAGTTCTTGGGAGGGCAATAAAAAGAGTGAGGTTTTTCCTTAGTTCTCAAACAAACTTTTAGGAGGTCGTAAAGGAGAGTGACACGTATTCATTTGCTGTGGTGTTAGCATATGGCAGGTAAAATTCAAGGAAAACTCAAGGAAATTCTTCCTTCTCTCCTGTGACCTTCCTTCCTGTGACCTCTCCTTCTACCTTTGCTTCTTTCCAGCCCATCTTGTCAGGCTTCTGTCACTCCTTCCTTTGTCCCTCTCTCTCCTTTCACAGTCCCATCCACCATAAGTGTCCTCATTAATGGCAAGGCCAGGGAAGTAAAATCTTTTTCTCTGCTCTGCCACTTGCTTCAGCTGGGAGGAGAGGCACAAGGTAAGCCAACTCCCTACAGATCTCATGAGCAACATAATGGAGGCAACTCACCTGTCTAACTCGTCACCTCCACCTTATTTCATGGCTACAGGACCTTTGGAGACTCACATTACTCACTGCTGATAAAGGTTTATTAGTCCTGTTCTGGCTGCCATCCAGAGTCAACTATACTGTGTCAGAGCAGAAGGGTCTGTCCCTCTCTGTGAATGAGCAGCTCACCGGGGAACTCACAACTATAACTGGAGAGCACTATGTAGCATGCTGGAGGAATTTTCTGAAGAAATGAGGTAACTGGCTTCACCAGACACTTCACTGAAGCTCAAAGCAATGCATGCTTCACAATCCCCACTGAAAGTGAAAAGTAAGCAATTTTCCCTAGGTTTTGATTTCAGCATTAGAGCTCAAGGCAGCAAGCCCTACATACAAGTAATTCAGTATACATCAGCTTGTGTGGCTTGGTCTCAATAGCAGTATAAATTACATTTCACCTGTTTACATCAGAAATTTTACAGTGCAAATATACCAATAAATATGATGATTGATGACCAATAAATACTGACTGATGAGGCTTCTCAGCAAATCTTTTACCTTCAACAGCTTTCTAAAGACCCTATTGTTGCAACAATAGCTGTTTGGTTCAATAAATTACTTTATTATTATTCACCAAGTAACTGACAAATGTTCATTTCCACTATGGCTCAGTCACATGGTTTTACTGTGCCTTGCTGCTATAATCCTCTTCCACCCTGAGCACCCTAAAACACCTCGCACTTGTTGATCTGCTTCTCCTTTCACTCCAGTTCTGTGAAAACCTCACAGAACTAGGTCTCATAACCTGTTGGAGAAACAGCACAGCCAGGCACTGTGTGTTTTCTTAGGTTTACCAACTTCTATTTGAGTATGTTTTCAGAAGTTAAAAAAAAATAGTGTTTTCATTATGCTTATCCAAAATGTTTTTCTTATTTTTAAAAAATGTAAAAACCCCATCCAGTGGAGCCCATCATCACACCAGAGGTAAATTGCAACTGTAGAAATCTGTGCCTGTATGCCTGTGTGATTCCAGTTTCAGCCTACCACTACGAAGCTGTTCTTGAAGTCAGGAACAAAAAGAAATGGTCAACAACAGTACTCTAACTGAAGTCTACCAAAGTTAGTTATATTAACCACAACTTTGCATGTATTTCTATTTTTTAAATATATTTACTTCCTCTCTTTTTTAAATATATATTAATATATTTACTTTCTATAGTTTCCTATGCAGATAAGATAAAGAAATTCATTTAAACAACTGGCAGGTACAGTGAAACTGATTAGGCATAAAATCACCTCAGTCATTCTGTTTATTGCTAATTCCGAGTTAAAAAAAATACAGAACAACTGACTCCAACCTCTTTCAGCCAAAATCACCAAACTGACTGTATATAGCTCATCCAGTTATTGGCTAAAAGGTTATTTTGTCAACACCAGTGGAAGACAAGAAATTTATTAGATTTAACATGATGGTACAAAGGTAGCTAAGCTCTGGGAATGGCAAAAATTTTGAAGAGGATGTTAACTAGGGGTGTTTTTTTTCCTTTGATATCAGTTCATTCTGCGCAAACTGGACCTGATTCTGTAGGGCACTTTTGAGTAACAGTTGGATTGGTAAAGTTTCATATGCTAATTAGTCTATAAAAATATTCTATTTTACTCTTAAGCACAGATGCCTCAAGATTCAGAAGTTATGCTAAAGATAGTTGGGTTTTGTTCAACTTTCCTTGCTTTGAGGTAGAGAAGTCAGAAGAAAATAACCTTTTCTTTCTTTTTGGTGCTGTGATGGCTCAAAAGAGAAAAAATGCCTGATTCTCTCTTGTAACTTCTTGCCATGGATATCATACAAAAATAAATAAATTTATTATTTCTAGCCTAGAAAATGAAAATTACAAGAAGTGTTACTTGTGAAGAAAAACCTTGGAGAGGAAAAGCACTAATCAGGTATGGCTTGACAAAGTCGTGGAATAACAGGACTTCTGTCAACAAATCTGAACTGCACTTATGGCCTTGTTAGAAATTGTGCCAGTTCGATGGGCAAAGGTATCAGTCTTAGCCCACAACAAAGTTACTTATTAATCAAAATACAAACTTCTATATGATAGCTTACTTATTACTTTCTCAAGAAATTACTCAAGAGTAATTTCTTGTCACTCTTACTACTTTCTCAACAACATGTCTGCAGCCAGCAACCTAAAAACCTCTTCCAGCATAGCAAAGACTGAAACCATTAACCAACCTTGAACTCATTTTTCCCCCTTCATCTTATAAAGCTATGAAATATTAACAAAAGCAACAACGGTAACAATCATAAACACAGTTATATGAGGATATCTTTTATGTCTCAAGTCAGTCCTAAAGTCAATCCACTCACATATTTTTAGCTATTCACCCTGATGAGATAGCATGGTCACTAATACTTTACTCATCTCTTCCAACAAAATGTCATCAAACCACTATCACTAATGATGTTGCAAATTCACAGAGTTATCAGTGGATGTAAATGCAATCAGTCAGGAGTGGTCTCTTCCCAGAGGGCTTGAAGGTGAGGATTTTTTTTCCACTGGGACAGAAATGAGGAATTATGAAAGTTGTACAAAAAACCCCAGTGAAGTCCATTTGATGCTCTAAAGTCTGTTCAGTGTTAGACTAGCAATTCTGGCATAGCTGTGAGGCAGTGTGGCTAGAAAACACAACTGATTTTTAAATAGGGACTGCTATCTTCCTGATAAAATTAGAGGCAACTGCTGTAATTATCTATTATCAGAGCACCTGTCCTATGAAGAAAGACTGAGAGAATTAAGGTTGTTTTTCCTGGAGAAGGTTCCAGGGAGACCTTACTGCAGCCTTTCAATATTTGTAGGGGGATCATTAAGAAAAATGAGGACGAACTTTTTAGCAGCACTTATTGCTATAGGACAAGGGGCAATGGCTTTAAACGAAGAGGGTTGATTCAGGTTAGATATAAAGAAGAAATTGTTTACAAGAAGAGTTGTAAAATGCTGAACTGGGTTACCCAGAGATCTGGTAGGTGCCCTATCACTGGAAACATTCAAGATCAGGTCAAATGTGGCTCTGAGCAACTTGATCTAGTTTAAGATGCTCCTGCTCATTGAAAGGTGGGCTGGACTAGAAGACCTTTAAAGGTCTCTTTCACCCCAAACCATTCTGTAATCCTAAGATTTTCACCTGGCAAAAATGAGGATTTTTTTAAAACATCATAAGTACAAAGTTTCTCTCCAGGCTTTAACTGTGATTTTATTAGGACAAAAAAAACCCCCTTTTTTTTGAAAAATACAACTTCTGTCAGACAGGAAAGGAATGTTGAGTGCTGGTGGATTTCTCCTCCTGTTTCAGGGCAAAATACATTTATGTTGGGACAGCGAATTATGTTAAATACAAGTGGGTTCTCACACGTTGTGTCTAAGTTCCTTCCATTCTCATTGCTTATTTATCCTCAAATAAGTAAGATATCTTGCCATAGGAATAATTAATGAATAAATGCATCAGTAAATGCTTCCTACTGCATGGCTCACCACAAATTCTTTTTAATACTTCTAAGGAGTTAACAGACTTTTATTAGCTACATGATAATCCCCAAATCTGCTTTTTCTGAACATATTCTTCCTCCCCTTTTCATAATATCAAACCAGACAACTAAACATTAGCATGAAACGGAGACAATGACCCTACATGTACTTACCATGTACCACATGCTTGGCCACTTGGGATCATTGAAATAAGTGGATTGGGTACCACCAGGTTTATAATCCCTCTTTATCCTTCTTTTAACCACCTGCTGTTGTATCCACTCCACCTGCCAACCAGGAAAACACATGGAGAATATTACAGTTCTGTGGAGATTATCAAGAAATGTGCAAAAACTTGAGATTGTTCTCATTATCACACTCCAAGGTATATTTTGTATTAAAGAGTTCATTTTGGCAGTAGAAATTGTGCAGATCATCTTGACATAGTGTTCACTAAGGAATACATTCAATTTAGCTAGCATTACAAATCTACCCAAACAATTGCTTAAATACCCTGCTAGAAGGACTTCATTGGGTATTACCTTTTAAACACTATTATTTTTCCGATTTTTCTTTGCCAGATTTACTCTTCTCTTGAATTTATAAAAACTCCTACACAAAATCTAACAGCATATTATGATGAGGAATTAAGTGCATTTCTAAAAGGGTGAGTTTGTTTTTATTTCTATCTTTCTCTTCCAGAAAATAAAAACATTAAAAATATATTCAAAAGTTTTGCTTTTAGACCAATATATAAATCACCTTCACTGCTCAGAGAGAAAAAAAAACCCCAGAATTAAAATTCATTTTAAGTAAAGTGTCAAGATTGTCTCAGAGAGGCACTCTGGAATTTTATTTTACACTAAGCACTCCCCTATGAGAAATAGGACACTGCATACTGAGCAACAGCTTGATACTGAGCAACAGCTCTAATTAAAACAAACCCAAAAAATGAGCTTAAAACAGGAAAAAAAATTTAAGGGTTAAAAATCCAAAAGTTATTTTTGTGCGTCTGACACCTCTTCAAAGATTCATGACATGTCCAAAGGAAGGCAACACCAAAAGTAACATCAGCCTTAGATCAGAGGGGACTCTGCAGCTATTTCTGTATTAGCTATTCTAAAAGGGAGCTAGTTTCAATAAATGTAAGTAATATGAACTAACCACAAAAAAAGCCCACGGTATATTCACACACATCTAGCAGCTTATATATTTATGCTGAATTGTTTCAAGGGATATAGCTACAAAAATTAATTCACATCTCTCCAAGCAAGACAGTCATCTTCTCCTAGCAGCCAACTTTGCGCCTTTTATTTGTGATGTTTGAATATCTGTGTATGCACACAAACATACAAATATATCAAAAAAGTTACTTTCAGCTCACATATTTGTTTGTCACTGGTCAGAGACAGTATTAATATTTTCCTTTAGCAGGTTAATCTCTCTACTGTGCATTCACAACAGAACTTCAAATCCTTAGGTAGACACACCATAGCATTCTGGCCTCTGCTTCTTGGGCAGAACAAAATGGAGAAAGACATGTCTGAATTTGTCCAGAGAGGATTCTTACAGCAGTCCTTATAGAGACTGGATGGTTTTCATGGTTTCCTTCATAAAGAAGAAATGAAATTTTCTCCTTCCCAAGAACTAACTTCAGGATCAAAAGTATTCTTCTAGAGGCTAAATTATGCAGTCTAAGAATACAGACTTTTGGGTAGAACTGACACTGAAAACTCATTCCTCTGTTAAATCTTCTAGGAACAATCATTAGTCGCTTTCTGGTTCTATGAGAATGGAGAAATTTGACAGTGTTTCTCTCTTACTTATTGTCCCCTCTTCCAGTACCATTTGAAATCCCCCACGACACGACAAGAGCTAACTGCTCCCTTCAGATCTGACAGGATCCAGGTGTCCTCTGCAAGAGGTGACAGCTAATCGGTCTCAGGCTGTTCAATGTAACAAAGACTGGAGGCCTGTAGGATACACAAAGCATGTCTGGGCAAAGGCCAAAGAAAGTAGGCACTAAGTGTAATGGCTGTTTTAAGCTGGGATCAACAAGCCTCTCTAACTAGCTCTCTCCTCATGAAAGAGACTGATTTTTAACTGAATAATGAACCCTGTTCTCCTGACCTTTGCTGCTAATATATGCTTTCTTTTCCAGACCCCCAACAGCAGCTTGTTGATCTTCAAAACTTCTCTTTTTTCAGGTAGCCCATGCCTCCCAACACATAAAAAACCAAAGAGACTGGCATCTTATGTACTGTTTAGCCTCTGACTCCCCACCTGCCTGGACTGCCATAGACAATGGGCTTCCCTCCTTCTATTACTACTATTTAGCCGTCATTAACAAAAAAGCTTCAACAGGTCTGAAAAAGCAACCATTCCTTTCAGGGCTTATACAGATCCACTTCCCAAGTCTCATTATGAGATTTGGGTCTCAGTGCTAGAAACATGTTCAGCTGACTGAGGTCTAAACCTTCTATGCTGCAAGAATATCTACTGTTATCTTGATTCGCCCTTTGCTGAAGGGATTAACCACATGAGTAAGTTAATCATGCTGAGAAAGTCGCAAGTCAACAAATTTCAACACTTTACAGGCCAAAACCACACAGAGCACACCACGCCATGCTTGGTAACATCTATTTTGAGTCGCAGGGAGGAATTAAACCTACCACCAACAGAATCTAAGGATCTGATAGAGCTGCAGAAGTGCCCACAAAGACAAATCAATGAGACAGACTCAGCTGAAGGGGATTAAACCTTCTGCCACTGCTGCCTTTAGTTTAGACACATGAACATTAATGAAAGAACTCACCAACACTACTATTGCCTAGAGGAGCCATAAATCAGAGACCCGGGACATCTAATTTGGCATTAGGGACTCTGATATGTCAAGGCTTCTATAGGAACTGCAATGAGTGACTGTCAGAAGTTTTGGAAAAACACCCTTACTTTTTAATGGAGCCAAAGAAGTAAACATATTCCTGATGCCTGCACAACACACAAGTTTAAGAACTTCAGCAACCTAATGCCATTTCTTTATGGATAAAATGAAAGGAGTTTTCCTGACTAGACAAACTCTTAGCCAAACTCTCTACTCATTCACTGCGACATGTTGTCTCCATTGATTACTGCCTATTCAGTGACAAATATCTGCTGATCAATAAAAAGATTTAAATATAAAGGCAGCATAGTAGTGGTGGAGACTGGTGCATGCATACATTGTGCCTCAAAAAAAAAGCCCAAATAATTTCTTTTCTCCATTTATTTCAGACAATATTATGGAGAATAGTATCAGTTATTTAGTCCAAGCAATCATAAACATTGCAGGACTGCATACTTCCAGTTTATATATACCTATATAAACTTGCATATACATAATTTGACACATAAAGAATATTCAGTATATGTATATGCACGTGTTTATACAAGACTTTGTATCAACTGAGTTAATCTGCAAGCCTGCAGTATAGGAGGTGGTTATATTTTAATGAAATATAGGTAAATATTTTTTTGTATCTTATCTACCAGTTTTTAACAAAAGACTCTCTCTTGCAGGGCATGCCCCTGTTACATGCCAGATGTTGCCCATAGTTCCTATTTCCCCAGCTCCCAGCAAAATTAGGGAAAACATATGAAACAGTAATTTTGCAAAAGGGCTGGGCAGCTTGAATGATCAGACCCCAACCCAGTAAAGGAAACAGAACTTGTCTTCCCACAAGACTTAATGATAATTTTATGTATGCATAGAATTGCTCTAGTAAAATAGCTGTTTAATTTCATACAAATGAAGATATGGGCAAACGACACATTCGCCTAAGGATGCATATAGGAAAATAGTGCAGGTGGCTATTTAATGATGGAAGGCAAGTGTCTAGATGGAATAGACTACAGAATATTTCAGCTGTAATGGAGCTACAATGATCATCTAGTCCAACGGCCTGATCAATTCAGGGATGAACAGAAGTTAAAGCACAGTATTGAGGGCCTTGTCCAAATGTGTCTTAAACATTGACAGGCCTGGGGCATCAAGCACGTCTCTAGGAAGACTGATCTCTTTGATCAACTTCTTGGTAAAAAAATGCTTCCTGAAGTCCAGTGTGAACTTCCCCTGAGCTATTCCCACATCCCCCACCACTGGATACCAGGAAGAAGAGACCAGCATCTCCCTCTCTCCATCCCCTCCTCAGGAAGCTGTACAGGGCAATGAGGTTGCTTCTCAGTCTCCTTTTCTTCAAAGTAAACCTAGTGTAAACCATTAGGACTCATTTTGTATAGTATAGGTAACCACATCAGTGAAAGGGGGAAGTCAAACTTACCACTCTCAGTCAGTGACCATGCACTGCTATGAGGGAGACAGTGCAGGATGTTAGACAGAGTAACCTGAAACATCCCACATGCCTGATCACAGTCCTACTTATAGCTGTGCCTGGAAGGTGTTTAGCAAATCCCTTATGTTGGGATCTGCTGATTAATTGTTTTTATTCTCAGGTTATATTGATACAACCTTTTAGAACTTAATTTAAACATCACTGGAAGACAATATACTCATCTGACAAGTCAATGCATACAGTTTTGTTTACAGAAAATATCACTGCCACTTAAATGGAATAGTTTACATTGTACAATCACTAGGTTATATTAATGAAAACAAGGTCAAGACTCAGAAGTTATGTTAGTATTGTAACACATATAACCTTTGAGTATTTTATGGGTATTCATCCACAAATTACTGTAGAATGCCTGGTATATTTTGGATTTGTTTGATTCTGTATGAAAGGAGTTCATTTGCATCAAAATAATATTTCTGGAGTAATTAATTATACAGATTCCCATTTCTTGCCAAAAGGTGAATCTCTGCAAACAATGAAGTTCATTTTAACATTTCCACAAAGTCACACTTACTGAGAGGTAAGAAAAGACATTTTCCCATTGACCTCAGCCTCAAAAGTTTCATTTTCTAAGTGTCTAGAAATCAAAGCCAGACTGGAGACCAAACTATTTTTAAAAATCACCCTTTTCAGTCTCCTCAATTCAGGACTCACAGCATTGTTTTGTGCATGATCCAGCTCTTCTCCACAGACCTGCATGGAATACTGCTATGGCAATAAAACTGTCTGAGCTAATTCAAGCACTCTTTTTATCTTTAAGTGACAGAATTTGAAATGAAATGTTATATGTTAATGAAATGAATCAAAACTACTTTCTACCATTTTTAGCCTCATTGATTCAATAGAATTCTTGGGGAAAAAAACCCCATGTAGGTGTGCTGCAGTAAGACCTCTCTCACCCAGAGCTCTAACTGTGAAAATAAAATTTGATAAATGAAAAAAACCTTACATGGTGGGGGAAAAAACCCACCAATTTATCAAAGCAGCATGATTTTTAACATACAAACTTGGTTGTGAAAGATAACTTTTTCAAACATACCATGACAGGGTCTGCTTAAATAAACATTTCAAAATTATTAAAAATGTGTCAACTCTAATATGCGAAAATGCCACTACTATACAGCAGAAGTTACAGGCAAGCTGAAGGTGTATTCCTTTCCATTTTGAAGAAAAATATGCTTGGGGTAAAAAAGTTTTCTAATTCTGAATAAGTTACAAATTTCATAGCAGAATCTGTGACTTTTATGACAAAATTAAATGCGAAGGTGTGGATCTAGAATCTGTGAAAAAGAGATCCTTCAGGTGCCACTCCTAATTGAAACTGTAACTGTAACCCTTGTACTGCTTCCTTCACCTCCATCTGTCCTACACCTGTAAGAAGAAACTGTAAATTCCTCCTCAGATAATAAGGGAGGAAGTGCCACAGGAACACTACAGATTAAAGAGAAAAAGAGGGAGAACGCCCACACAGAGCACATGGAAGGTAATGCCCAGTAAACAGATCAAGAGGGGCTACCTTATCCCGTGGAGAACAGGCACTGAAGAGCAATGCAGCACTGTCACTTGAGTTCGTCTGCAGACAGACTGCTCTGGGCAAGCACCCTCCCTCCCAGTTAGACGATCTCATGCTGTATCTGCTACACTTCACTCTTTACTTGCCTAAGGACCCTCAACACTCCTACATGTGAGTTCTGAAAGACCCTGCTACAAAAGGACAGAAATGAGGATAGCACACTCTGAGACAAAATATGAGACTGTACTATTCTGTCCCAGAATAGGCCATAGGAAAAAAATTGCTCCAACAGTTACAGTCTTAGCAGCATGCCATCCAGAGGGACACTGGCAGACTTGTGAGGTGAGCAAGACCAAGTGTGAGGTCCTGCACCTGGGTCAGGGTAATCCTAAACCTCAGTACAGGTTAAATGAGTGGATTGAGAGCAGCTTTGCATATGAGTGGATGAAAAACCAGAGATGAGCCAGCAACTCACACTCACATCCCAAAAAGCCAACTGTATGCTGGGCTATATCAGAAGACACTTCTCTACTCTACCCTCTGGAGTGCTGCATCCACCTCTGGGGTCCCCAGCATAAGACAGGCAGAGGAAGGCCACGAAGATGGTCAGATGGCTGGAGAACCTCTGCTATGAGGAAGAGCCGAGACAGCTGGGATTGTTTAGCCTAGAAAAGGTGTTTGGGGAGATCTTATGTCAACCTTCCTGTTCTTGAGGGGGACCTATGGGAAGGATGGGAAGGTCTCATAATCAGGGAGTCAGTCTAGTGATAGGATGTGGGGTAATGGTTTGAACAGAAGGAGAGTAGGTTTAGATGGGATATTAGGTAAGGTGAATGTTCTTTACTCAGAGGGCGGTAAGGCACTTAACAGGTTGCCCAGAGAAGCTGTGGATGCCCCCATCCATGGAAGTGTTCAAAGCCATGTTGGATTGGACTCGTTGGATTGGACTCTGAGCAGCCTGGTCAAGAGGAAGGTGTTCCTGCCTATGGCAGGAGAGTTGGAACGAGATGATCTTTAATATCCTTTCCAACCCAAATGATTCTATGATTCTATCTTTCTAACAAAACAAATAAGCATCTTAGTTGTCCTGCCATTAAGTTTTCTGCGCTACCAGCTCTACTTAAGTGTATCATTTGACAACATTCTGTTTTTGCATTTCACCTTATAATGAAAACAAAAGGCCAATGATTTAGGATAAAGTGAGGAGGACATATTAATATCCAAGGGCCACACCTAGGTTAGTGAACAAGAGATGCAAGCCATTACTCAGGAGTGCAGGAAAGATGACGAAGACTATTGACAGACCTCTTGCTAACTATGTTCAGTCACAAAGTGAGACTATCAAAAATTTGACTTCTCATCCTAAAAAGAATTTTGTGTCATTTTTTGATCAGAATTAAAACCCCAGCTATCTTCTTAACCCGTTATTCTTGGACTCACAATAGCAACAACCCCTTTTCACCATAAAAATAGATGAAGATAATTGGTAAAGTAGATGTTGATATATATCAAGACCATGAAAAATTACTGCAGTTACCATTTCACAAATGTAGGGGTCTAAAGTTAGATAAAAAGTTATTGACTCCAGCAGTGCTATATGATGCATTCTTGCTGATAAAGAAAGTGTTTTTTCAGCAAGGGTCAATGACAATCCACACTCAAGGCAGTTGTCAAAATTATGTTACAGATTCTGAAAAAAAACCAAGATAAAATTAGAAACAGATGTTAATACAGGCTGAGCAGAAACCAAAAAAGCAGAGAAGAAAAGACAGCAGATAATCCTTGAAATTACCATTTAACTCCAAAGAAACACATCTTGCACAACAGCAGGCCAAGCTACTGCAGCGTCTCCCATGGACCAAAGCTGAAATTCAATGCCCCTTTTTCCACCTCATAGCCACAGAAAAGCCAGTCAGTCCTGGTCTGACTTAAGTGGTTTCTATCTGCTTTGCTATGTATTTGTGATCAATTGTAGCAGTATAGCCTTAGTTCCACATCCATGAGGTACAAGAATCCACAGCTATGGATTTTAATGGGACTGAAGTGTCCTTAAACCCATACATATCAGCCTAAAACTATGTGGAAAAAAGTCTTCTTCCTTTATGAATAAGACTGTAGAGGAATAAATTGTGAAGAGAAAAGGGAACAACCTAGCTAGTGATGAAGGAAGTCAGGCTCTGTACCGAGGTAATTTAATAGCAGCCAGAGCTGCTGGGAAAGACAAAAGCATCACACTGAAACTCTGGAGAAGCTCAGCATATCTGCTGCTGGCCAGGATCTCTGTACCACTGAAAAACCAGGGAAAAATCTGAGGCAAAAGGACTCACATTTTCTCTCCTTGGGGAAGTCTTGACAGGTTTTCTACTTGCAGACACAGTTGTAGTAACTGATGACGAATGTGGTTACAGCCACTGCCCAACCTCCACTCTTCTAGTGTATTGTACCACAGCTGACCATAAAGGAGCTCAAAATTACAGGATTGAAATCAAGCAGCAGCCTTGTGGGAAAGCTGAGGATGAATTTCAGGGAGTCTGGGCTCCTGGACAGTGGCTTCCAGCAGCACCAGCCCCAGATGTCATAAGAAAAGCACAAACATCTAAAGCAGTTGGGGATTTTTCCCTTCCTCAAACTGAAGTGGCCTAACCAGCTTGGATGCTCTGATTCTGTTTCTAAAATAACTCAGCCTTGGAATAGTGAGGAAAAGTCTTTAGAGCATGAGCTTCAAAGCAACCTCTATATTTATACAAGGTTGTTTATATTTTTTAGCCCCAGATCACACACCTCACCTTGGAACAACTCAAGACCTACATGCTCATGATTTTGAGCACAATTTTAAGAGACCTCTAATTGATAAGTCTGTTTGGTACAGTACCTAAAGCTCTGCTTACACCATTGAATACAATGTTAGTATCTAGAAATACCTAGTCGTGGGACAATGTAATCATCTTTTCACCATTTCAATACAGTGGGAGGATTAGTATTAGTATCACTCTGAATGTAAACTTTCATGTCACAACTCCCTAAAACTTCATGTTCTTAATAAACCAAAAGGCTGATCCAGTGCCCACTACAGGATACAACTTTGAGTTCTCTAAACTTCATTAGCTTTGGAATCTAACATCTGGCATCCTAGACAGCTGAAATATCTTGGATTTCATGTCTGTATTACTGTAGCAATTGTTCTATATATTAAAAAAAAAACTGTTGAAATTTCTATGTGATATTTTTCTTTTCTTAGGTTAGTCCTCCAACTCATGTAATAAATCATTTAAGTCCTCCAGACATCTACATGTGCCCAATTTAGGGTGGCCTTAACTCATTTTGTGACATCTTAGGAAGACAACTCTCTACCACAGGGTTAAATTCAAATGTCAAAAATAGCAGTGTAATTCCAAAAGTGTTGATTCAGTCAAGAGTTTCCCATGGTTTCAACTGTCATTCAGAAAATCCACTGAGAATTAGCAAGACAGTAAAAGTATTCCATAATTAAGTGATATGTAATGTCCATCAGTGGTATACAGGACTTACCAAAGTAAATACAACTCCTGAGTAGACTGTTCACTGACCAAAACCCCCTTAATAAAGAATGTAAGGAAGTATCACAAATAACTCAACCTATTTCCAGCACTTTCGCTTAATGTTGTTTTGTCACATAAGTCCGACATGGAAAAATTCAGTCACAGAACATATACTAAATATCAAATTAAGCTGTTTTCTGATCACAGTACTTTAAACCACAGAAAAACTTGATCCCATTTGGGTTTATTTGATTGTGCCCGTCTTGCTATTTTCTATCCTTAATCATAGGAAAAGGATAAAGTATTTTCTTCCAAGCTGACCCTGTATATACTTAGAAGTAGTATTTAAAATTCAGAATTGAGCCAAAGTGCTTATGCCAAGCTTTGGTTTTAGAGTTTTGTTGCGTTTTACACTTAATGGAAGTATCAGTGGCATATTTTGCAGAACCCCATTTCCCTAGTTCCTTGGCATTTCAGATGCCTTTGTAGTACAATTTGATTACTGCTCTTATTTAGAATCATAGAATCATAATGTTGGAAGAGACTCTTGAAATAATCAAGTCCAACCATCTACCACTACCACTGCATTCAACATTAAATCATGTCCTTTAGTGTCATATCCAGAGGGCTTATGACTCTGAGATATGGTGTATCCAGGGACGGTGACTCCGCTTTCCTGGGCTGTCTGCTCCAATGCTTTACAAACCTTTTCATATTTTCTTTTTTTAAAATATGTGATCTAAACCTCCCTTGGCATGACTTGAGACCATTTCCTCTCATCCTGTTATTTGTTACCTGGGGGAAAAGCCCAACCCTCAGCTTCCTACAGCCTCCTTTCATGTAGTTATACAGAACAGTAATGTCTGTAGTCTGCTTTTCTGCCAGACAAGAACCTAAACAACCCCAGCTCCCTCAGCTGCTCCTCATACGACCTACTCTCTAGAGCCTTTACCAGCTTCACTGCCCATCTCTGGACTTGCTCCAGCACCTCAGTGTCTCTACAAAAGTGAAGGACCCAGAACTGAACACAAGATTTGGGTATGGCCTCACCAGTTACTTCCCTGGTCTTGCTGGCCGTGCTGTTCTTGATATAAACCAAGGATGCCAGTGGCCTTAGCCACCAAGAGCACACTGCTGACTAATGTTCAGCCACTGTCAAACAGCAACCCCAGATCTCTTCCCACCAGGCAGCTTTCCAACCTCTCTTCCCCCAGCCTGCAGTGCTGCACTGGATTATTGTGACCCAAGGGCTGGACCCAGAACTTCACCATATTGAATCTCATACAGTTGGCCTCAACCTATTGATTGACCAGATCCCTCTGCAGAACTCTCCTACCCTCCAGCAGATCAACACTCCTACCCAACTTGGTGTCATCTGTGAACTTGCTGAGGGTGTACTTGATCCCTTCACTCAGGTTGTCGAGGAAGACACTAAATAGAGCTGATCCCAACACTGAGCACTGGAGAACACCACTGTTTCATGGCCACTCTGTCTCTGATCTACCAGTTCAGGTCAATGGAGGAGAATTGTTAGCAGTTACCTTTGGAACAAGCTGCCTTTTTCTGCCCTGAAACTCAGTCTTGCAGTTGTCAGTGAATTTCACTGATATTAAAAGATTGATTACTACCGCTCTTAAACATCATTATCAAAACGAACACCACCATTCAAAATTAACTGCCAAAGACTACCTGTGAGAGACACATGCAGCCAGCCTCCAATGAGGCCATATCTCTCAATTTCTGCATATCAGATAACATAAAGGCTGGAGTAATGCTTGATTAACAAACTGGCAGATTACTTTTATCTCTTTTAAAGCTACAGATGAACCAGGGGTAACGTTGCTGTTTTGCAGCTTTAGGATGGTCCCTTGGACATTCTGGCAATTGCAATGTGTCTACAAACAGTCACACTGTTATGGATTCCTAATTCCCAACACTGGTCATATTATAAATTGAGAAAAAGAAAATAAAGATTGTTATATCCACGGCTATGATTTATGGGATAAATTGCATATACTAGATCTTTTTGGTCTTCAGTCACATGACTTCCAGGGCTGCAATGTGGTGTTTACAGTCTTCACAAAATTTCTTTCACCTATGTTTACCTCATTTGATAGCAATCTCTATGGCTATTTCTACACTGTCTTTCATTAGGATAAAAGGATTTCAAATGGTCTAATATAAATGTGTTTTTTCATATGAATACAGTATAGGAATACTCTCTGTACTAATAAAACAACTTTTTTTCTAACAAACTTCAAATGTACAAACATCTATCTTCTGAAATACACAAACTTAAGTTTTGTTTGATAGAATCTCAGATGTGCTGCAGAAGATGTCTGCTTTCATGAGGGAAGACATTTCAGAAGCTGCAAAAACTGAAATGGCTTTCATAAATCTTCCTATTACTACTATTATTTAATTTCTAATCATTCATTCTGTTCCTTTACCTGATGGCCTTTAGTTCATAAACAAACATATATTACCATCAGACAACAGCTTAAAAAATCACTTGACTGCATTTCCACTATTTGCCAGAATGGTGTGAAAGTTGAAAGAGATGATATCTCAGACTCCCACAATGGCAACTATTATCAAAATACCTTCCTCAGACTACCTCTTCAAAGTGTAATTGGGCTCATAAAATGACAAGTTTACCAAACATCTGCACTGAGCAGGGCTGCAAATCTCTACTAGTTTCCTTGATGTAAGGCAAGGGAAGTGTTAGTATAGCAAGGACCCAGGAAAGAAGCCCAAATATGATGAAGACAAAAACAGATCCACGAGGAAGTGGTATTCGGATGTCTTCTTAGCTGAGGAGAGGGAAGTTTTGAGGCCACAGTGTCCAAACACATATGCAGGTCACCAAACTGCTGTACAATATTATTCTTCAAACTCACAAATAGTTACAGGAATGTGAACTGTCTGAAAGTTGAAGTTAAATAACTGGCCATAAAGCAAAACCAGAACATTTTTAAAACTTCTGGATACTTTGTATTGCTGGCAGATTTTAAATTAAAATTGAAAAACTTCTAAAACCTACATTCTGCATCAAATAGAAATTAATTCTGATGCCATATGACATCTAATAAAAGAGGTTTGACTGGATGATCAAAATATTTCTTTTTGATCTCTGTCAATATGAGTCATTGGCATTTGCATTCTTGAGAACTAGTTTTTTAGGAACAGCCTGGAAGTCAAAAAAACTTTGGAATCCAGAAATTCCGGTTTCATTATACAAAGTTGTTATAACACAAAGTTGTTACATATAAAACACAAAGTATATATATAAATACAAACAGTGTGTGCCTGCGCGGGCATATATGTATATACAAACACAAAGCTGTTATAACAGCTACAGATGAAACAGTGAATTGAGTCTCAATTTAGTACAGCTACTTAAAAAAAATGTTTAATCTGCATCATTTACAAAAGTAAAGTTAAACCACTATTCTGGCCTTTATAGATATTTATATATAACTTCAGTACTAATGAGAGTGCCAGTATTTACTCTCTCTCTAAATAAATATTTTTTAAAAGGGAAAAAAAATGTCAAACAATAATGTCGGTTAAAAACAGGTTACATAAGTGATAGTCAACACACCAATGGATATGACTGCTTTAAGTGGATTACATGGATTTGGAATTGCTTGGATTCATTCAATGTTCTGTGTGACACCAAGAGGAATACAATTCCACAGAATAAAACACATAGCACTTGGTGTGCATTTGCCACTTGCAGAAATTTTTATTCAACTTTTAACTTCCAGCCTTGTCCATGTTTTGAGTCAGAAGCACGAAGGAGCAAAGTTGTCTCATGAAGGCTGCACGCCCTCAAGCAGCACAGCTGTGAACTGGACACAGCTGCCTGGCACCTCCTCTGAACCATTAAAAATGGTGAGGATCTGCTAAGAGTAAGGCAGATCAGCCAAGGATGATGAGTGGCTTTTTAATGACACTGGCTTTTCAAAATAATCCTAAAATAAAGTATTACAAAAAACTGGGTAGTGGGTAGATTCTTTTGCTTTGTTTTGGGGAGGATGTTTTTCCAGCCCCCTTTTCCTGCCTTCAATTATCTTTCAATAACCTGTCAATAATCCCAGATATGACAAATTATGTATGTGTCTCATGATTTCTTGCTGTCCACCATTTAGAATAGCTGGGTGAGGTAACAACCACTGGAATTAAACATTATGGTCTTGCCTGTCAGAAGCAGAAAGACAGATGCATAAAAATCTTGATCCATTATGTCAGGAGTACACATTGCTGCCAGAATGTTTTCCAAGTGCAAGAGAGAGAGAAATAAAATTTTAATTCATTTTTTTACAAATGTCCTGCAATACAGCTTGTATCATTAACATCAGAAGAAGCTGGATCTCCTCAGGAAATGGTGTATAGAAGCTGTTCTGTTACATTTCTATACAGTCAGTTCTGAGATGTGCCTTTCCAAAATGTGTTTTCTTTCAATTTCTCCCTCCCTCCCTGCTGATATTTTGGCATTTGGCCTTGCAGGATCAGCTGCTTCCAGAATGCTGCATCTTTCCACAATTCAAAACTAGGATCTCTTCAGTTCCTCCTCTTCTGACACTTTCTGACACCCAGCAGTTTTACAGCCCAGTAGCCAAACCACCAATTTGCTGTCTTTCTTAACACTCTCAATGCAAACTGACTTTAACAACAGCTTAAGCACACTTAGTGAAACACAAGACCACTGCAGCTGTCAGAGCTGCTGTCTTCACTATCAAGCTCTTACAACACAGATTAAAAATTAGAGGACTAACACCCCTTGGTTTTTTTAAAAAACATTTAGTCGTCCTATCATTTTTCACCTATAAATTCATTTTGCTGCTAAAAAACATAGGAGCAAGTACTGCTTTACTGGAGCTGTAAAGAAACTCAAATATTAGCACCTACTAGCATCTAAGGACTAAGGACTGCAAATATCTTTTCTTTACAACCCTCTGCTTTTACATGTTTATAACTGCTATGATGAAATTGTCTTCTTAAGGCTTTCAATTTCCCACACATATATTTACCTAAAGTGCTTTTGCCATCATTAAGGCTGAGCAAAATCCTTTAGTGCTTCCTGAATTGTGTGAGGAGTGTAACACCCTTTTCCTTTCTAGGTTCCAAATGGATTTTCCTTGTGTTTCCTGTTCATGAGTTTGTTTTCAAATGGCATTTGCACTTATAAAATAACATTGCACAAGTCTTTGATCTGCCTTCACATGCATAGGTCACTCAATTAGTGGCCTCACTTTAAGTGAGGATGAGTGTTCTCCACTTGCACAGGAGAACAAACAAAAGCAAGAAAGCATTCTGACACGAGTAGTACAGAGAAAATCTTATCCCAGAATGGACAAAAAAACCTCTAAACTGGAGCTGGAACGAGGTGACTTCTAAGGTCCCTTCCAACCAAACCAAGTCAACAACTCAAAGATGTCTAATTAAGTTAGTTATTCTGCATGCTGCATATACTTTTTGCACTCTCAGCAAAAGCAGCTGCAACCTCCACTAGTCCCTGCTCAAATCAGCTGCTAACTCTCACAGTGTGCTGCATCATACTGATGTGTATGCTGCTCAAATAACTTCTCCAAATTTTAACTCCATGATTGTGATGCTATCATGTCCTCTGATGAAGCAACGGATGGACAAAGTTTTTTTTCTCCTTGTTTTTGTTATTTTACTGATGTACACTCATCTGTGCACTTAGAATATCCTGGACTGTTTTAACACTTATAAAATATAAGGATGGAAAGAACCAAAAGAAGTACTGATAACTAATTATCTGTATCTTCAGTACCTTCATTCTGTAAAATAAGATATCAAATGCTAAATGCAGTTAGGTGTAGTAAGATGTTTTTCTGAATTTATCCATTGCTGGGATTAGCACTGCAGCTCCAGCAGTCTGCACAAGAAAATTGTAACTATTATCATGTATGAATCCTACATTTAGTTCCTAAGATACATAAATATGTTTTTGTTGAGGTTCCTCTAGTGACAGTGAAGGGAAACACAGTGACAGTGAAGGGAAAAGTACAAGACATTTTTGCCCACTATGCCCCCAAATTCAAAAGGTATGTTACATTTAGAATCTTCATCTCACTATGTGAATGTAGCATTGCATTACACCAACTTTCAGAAATATTTGTTCCCTGCACAGCAAAAGCATGCCCTGAAGGGAGTTTTCCCCCCAGTCATTCCTAAAGAATATTTCTATATATTTTAAGGTTCCTAAACAAGTTTCTGTAACAAGATCTAGGCTATAGCTGGAAATACTGTCACTGATCCTAACCTCTGCTCAACATGTTTGTTGGAAATAATTTTAAAAGTAGAATACACTCTACAAAACAAAAGCCAAGGAGTCCTATTGCCACAAGCTCCAAATTCACCAAGTGCAGAGAAGGCAAAGAACATGATTTCTCAAACAAAAAATCCCCCATGGTTTGAACAGTTCTAAGCTAAAATCCAGCTACAATTCAGCCAATGTTTTTAAATTGCTGAGACTTACCATGCTCAAGACATATGTTGGTCTGCAAAATTCAGAATAGACAATTTATATATTTTTTCTTCTCTTAATAGCATGAGTCCCTTGCTAAGGCCTACGTCATTGCATATATGAGGGGACTTTTGCTTTTGCCTCTCTAAAACCAGAAGGCTCCAAATACATCAAGGTCAGAGACAAACGAAATCTGCATCATTTCCACTATTCCTGGTCCAGAAAGGTTTAGTTACTTCTGTGAAGAGATTGCTGAGTCCTTGCCTGCCACTTTGGAGTTGCCAGCATCTTTCTCATTAACCATGAAGGCTAGAGACCTTAATAGAAGCTCTACCGCAATGCCTAAAGACTGCTGAGCAGTGGAATGTGATTACTGACAGCTGGTCCAACATTAGGAAGAAGAGTAACCTAAAATTTGTTCATTTTCTGCACAGGGAACAGCATTCTGTCTGTGGAGGATACAAAACCAGGGTAAGGATGAACCTTGGCTGACTGTAATCTAAACATGAAAAGCCAATATCACATGAATATATAGGGCCTTTCCTTTTTATTCTACTGGCCAAATCCATTGCTTCTATAAGAGGAAGTATCTGTTCTTCAGTCAACAAATTTTGTCATATAATGGTAATTTCTCTTTATTTACAATAGGTAGAAACATTTAATGAAGTTAATTGTAGCACTAGTGAGACAGGTTTATTTCTGAAGAACAAAAGCTTTTTTAATGTCTAATTAATAGCTGATTTGCTGTTTGTACTTAAAGAAAAAAAAAAACAGTCATTGAAGCTTCCTAGTGGAATTACCTTTTGATGTTTTCTACTAGAAGCACCAAAATGGCCAGCAGGAATTCAGTGTAATAGTTTTAGAAAAGGAAAATATTCACTGTTGGAGAATCTGGAAGTTTTTATTGAAATATATTACTGTATTCAGTTACCTACACTTAGATTTCCCTTTCATCATGATTTCACATGATTTCATCAGTTGTCGGCATCTGCCTCAAAGGAGCTTTGACTCCTCAATACATCTAATTTCAAGTACATTAAAAAGAGGTATTAGATTAGATTCCATTTTTTCACTTGTCATGTCATTTTACAGAACTCCTTGGCAATGAAAATCTCATTGTTAACTTCTGGAAAAGAATTGCAGATTAGTTGATGGGTTTTAACTGGCTGACTTCCTAATTAATGCAGCAAATGAGGAATTAAATCCTCCACTCCCACCCACTGGAAAAAGCAAAAACATTCTTTTGCAGGATTCTATTCTTTAACTATTTTCATATAATTATTTTCTTAAGATGGTAAAGAGATGAGGAAGGAACCTGATAAACCTCAGGATGGCAAGGAGAAGGGTCAGGATTTTTACCAGGGTTCTTTTTGAGAAAGAAACAACACTCTAGTCCAGCACTGGGTTTCTGTGATGTTGCAAAATCTTGATAAAAAGGATGGGGCACTGAACGTATTGTGTTGCTGCAGAACCCACCTGGAGTGCAGCATTCAACTCTGGGGTCCTCAGCATCAGAAGACTTGCTGGGAGCGAGCCCAGAGAAGGGCTGCAAAATGGTTTGTAAGCTGAGGTACCTCTTCTATTTGGAAGGGCTCAGAGAGGTGAGGCTGTATATCCTCAGGAAAAGAAGGCTCCAGGGAGACCTTATTGAGGCTTTTCAGTATGTGTAGGGGACAAATAAGATGGGGACAAGCTTTTTAGGAGGTCTTGTTGCTACAGGACAAGAAGAAATGGTTTTAAACAGAAAGAGGGTTGATTCAGATTAGATATAAGGAAGAAATTGTTTACAATGAGAGTGGTGAAACCCTGGACCAAGTTGTCTAGAGAGGATAGGCATATGCTTGAAATATCCCATTTCAAGGGATATGCTTAACATATCCCTTGAAATGGTCAAGGTTAGGACAAACAGAGCTCTGAGCAACCTGATCTAGTTTAAGATGTCCCAGCTCATTGCAGGCAGGTTGGACTAGATGACTTCCAAAAAGTTTCTTCCAACTTGAACCATTATAGAATTCTGTGAAAAGGGAAGAACTTGCTACAAAATGCAGCTACTTTATTGCTATACTCATTGGGTTTATCTCCGTCTTTATTCTAGTTCTAGGTGCATTCTGAACTGCTGAATAGTCATTACTGAGTGATGAATAAAAATAAGTGTGATGCAGCCTTATCACGCAAAACATATTCTTGATTCCTGCTGAAGCAACACTTATTTCCCAGGGATGAATATAGTTTAAACTAAAACTAACATGACATTCACCCCTACAAGTACAGATTTCAATTACCATAAAGAAAACAAACAACCAACTAAATAATACAAAATTTACTGCACAATGAACAGTTAGAATAACTAGCAGGATCTACTAGAATTCTTATCAGTGAACAGCAACTTCATATTTCAAAAAGCCCTGAAAAAAAAATCCTAGTTGTAGGACTCTGCTCATGTTTACATGAAACTAATTAATACTCCAGAAGCAGGTGACATAGTGTCCTGGGTTGACTATATGATGCTTTTATCCCCAAATCATCTCATTGGTTTATGCTGAATAATAATAAGTTTTGCACCTTTAAGACTTGTTGCAGAGAGTGAAAGGGGGGAGAGAAGAATCGCACAGTTCTTTTTTTTCTTCGCTCAGACATTGCACGTACTCCCCCGCATTCCTCCTCCAGGACTGTGTTGTCTGCGGACAGACAGACGGCAGGACAGAGAGCTCTCCTTTTGCTTTTGGTTAGTTTTAGCTGGCTGAGGCAAAGAAGAGTCCCTGGACTGTGGTTTTTCTTTTCCTTTTCTTTGGACCTCTTGGAACCTGCTCTGGACTGAACACCCAGGGAAGCACCGGCAGCTCACACCTGTGGCCACCGGGCCAGGCCGGGCCTGGCCTGCGAGAATTCCAGCACCAGAAGGACTGATAAGAGACTGAGTGAGCTGGGCTGCAACCGGGGGGGGGTTTTCTCAATTGGTCATCTCTTTTAGAGCGGCAAGGGGTTTTATTGTTTTAATATTGTTAGGTTCTATTGTTTAATAAACAGCTTTTTTCCACTTTTCTTCAAGGAGGTATTTTCTCCCGGACTGGTTGTGGGGGGAAGGGGCCGATTGAATTTATCCTCCTACTAGAGCCCCTCTGGGGACTCTCTCTCTCTCTCTCTCCCAAAATTTTGCTCTAAACCAAGACAGATACACTTCTGTGTATCTGTGTGTGCTGTGTGTGCTGGGCTCAGGGGGGCAGCCGGTGGTGGCTGATCCAGCAGCTGCCACCTCACTCCTGCTCTTGGCTCCCATTTTATGTCGGGAGGTGTTGAGGTTCCTTCTCCTGTATCATCATCCTCATCATCTGCTGGTCGGTTGGTTTTGTCCGTGCATTTCCCACTTCTAGTACTAGTAGCAACAGCCATTGGTTTGGCTGCTGGCTTTGGCTCACTATCTGGTTTGGCAGCTGGCTTCGAGCCTGGCGTGCTGGCTGCAGCCTGACTGACTGGGATAGCTGATTTATCTCCCTGCCCCCCTGCTTCTGTCTGCTGCCCTACAGTATCTAACAGAGTGCGATAAGCATAGGCCAGGGCCCAGCTTATTGCAATTAGCCTTTTCTCGTTCGAATCGTCATGGCACTTCTCCTTTAGGTATTTCCCCACCTCAGCTGGGTTCTGAATTTGTTCCCGTGGAAAATCCCAGCCTAGAGGATCAGAAAATTCCTTCAGGGTTTGGCCTATATTTTCCCATTCTCCACACCACTCAGGATTTTCCACGCCTGCATCTGCTTCTGGGTCAGGGGTCTCACCAACTCTTCTGGATATCTCAGCTTTCATTTTAGAGAAGCTCCAGACTATATAGAGGAAGCCTACCAGATTAAATACCAGAAAGATGGTCTCTTTAACATTCAGGGGAAACTGAACATTCTCAAACAGTGACATAACAGCTTCAAAGGAGAAGAAGGAAAAGAAAGGCTGGAAAGCCTTATTCTCAGCTCCTCCTCTAACAAACTCGGTGCAATTACTAATAAATTCCCAAAACATACTACTGGAACTGGGAGGCAGGGTAGGACGAAACATATCGTAAACAGACGCCAGCATCTTTATAAATGCCCTATAAATCATTATCACCAAGGCCAGCACAAGGGCTACTCCAATCCGTGCCCGTCTACCATAAGAATTACATATTATGGACAATAATCCGAGTGACCAGAATGTTATCGAAACCTCAGAAAGGTCTAGAGACCAGAACCACATGAAGGTCTCCACCACAAGAGATGTTACGAATTCCAGCAGCATGGCTATTGACTGCTTTAACTCACTAGCTAGTGAGCACAACCAACGCACACAATAAGCTTTTTTCCACTTTCTCTGGCCACGAGTTGGGCGCCAAGAAGTGTATCTGTCTTGGTTTAGAGCAAAATTTTGGGAGAGAGAGAGAGAGTCCCCAGAGGGGCTCTAGTAGGAGGATAAATTCAATCGGCCCCTCCCCCCCACAACCAGTCCAGGAGAAAATACCTCCTTGAAGAAAAGTGGAAAAAAGCTGTTTATTAAACAATAGAACCCAACAATATTAAAACAATAAAACCCCTTGCCGCTCTAAAAGAGATGACCAGTTGAGAAAACCCCCCACCGGTTGCAGCCCAGCTCACTCAGTCTCTTATCAGTCCTTCCGGTGCTGGAATTCTCGCAGGCCAGGCCCAGCCTGGCCCGGTGGCCACAGGTGTGAGCTGCCGGTGCTTCCCTGGGTGTTCAGTCCAGAGCAGGTTCCAAGAGGTCCAAAGAAAAGGAAAAGAAAAACCACAGTCCAGGGACTCTTCTTTGCCTCAGCCAGCTAAAACTAACCAAAAGCAAAAGGAGAGCTCTCTGTCCTGCCGTCTGTCTGTCCGCAGACAACACGGTCCTGGAGGAGGAATGCGGGGGAGTACGTGCAATGTCTGAGCGAAGAAAAAAAAAGAACTGTGCGATTCTTCTCTCCCCCCTTTCACTCTCTGCAACAAGTCTTAAAGGTGCAAAACTTATTATTATTCAGCATAAACCAATGAGACGATTTGGGGATAAAAGCATCATATAGTCAACCCAGGACACATAGAGAGATATTGCTATTCCCTCTCATTCATTGTGATTCAGTTCATGCTTTAACTCACTCAGTAAAAGGCTCTTTGAAAACAGCCAAACCTATTCTTGATTTTTACTAAGTTTAAGATGTAAGGATTGCTCATGTACAAGCTTTTTCAGGTAATTAATTACAGGGACTACAGTGGTAAATATTGGATTACTTAAGAACTTAAACTTCCAGTCAAACTCTGAACATGAAAAGAGCATGAAGGTTCCTATTATTTTGCAACCAAGTAACATCTTACTGATTCTTGGTCCCTGTGTGTTTGTACATTTTATGGCGAACCATGCAGACATCAGCAACTTACCTGGTCCCACTGTTTAACTGTTGTGTTATCCTGTATGTCTAACAAAAACTTTTTGTTCACTAAGGTTTAACAACAAAATACCACCTCACCCATAATAACATTCTCATCTAATTTCTCTAAGCTTTAAGTCCATGGTGATGGCTTTAAAAGCCCCAGGTTACTCATGGCTACTACAGCTTTGCTTCCCTTTGCGCTCTCATGAACACAACTGTTCTACCAGTAATAAGGACAGGCTTCTGGCATTACTTTCCTATCCCCTGGAAACAGCCCATATCATTTGGTGTCACCAAAGAAATGATGCTTGCCAGCATTTCACATGGTGGTACCATGAGTTCTGTTTATCTTGATTTGGCAAAGATACGGCTTTCTCCTCCATCATTCTCCTACACTCTGTGTGGGGTTAGATCAGGCTGCATAAAATATAAGTGTCTGGGAGTAATGTTTTCTCAGGTATTCTGATCCTGGAGTAGAGCTGACAAAGGTATGACACTACTGCAAAATTGTGCTCAAGCAGAGTATCTTCATTATGTAAAGGTAGCCTTATTTCTTATTTCAATAAGACTGTAAATCTTTCTGGTCCTATCTTATGTAGTCTTTATGTTTTTATGACCCGTCAAACAGGATTCAAACCCCAAATAAACCTACCCATAATTCATTAAAATTAGAAAAATATGAGATGCCATCTTAGTAGAGACTGATTAAGATGCACTATGCTCCAAAGTTGGCTGATGTCACACTTAACAGGAAAACAAATTATTCATTCCATGGTTTTTAGCATTACTGTGGGCCAGATGTCTTTTTCAGATCTCGGTTGTGATGGGAGACTCTGGGGACCTCATGAGAAAAACGGAACAAACTTTAGTACATCTATTTGAGTATATTATCAATCTTTATCTGCCCTCTATTACCTTAAGAACAGTCATCTCTAGGATTATTTATGCTACCTATTCTGTGGGATATTTTTTACCATGTGAATCACAAATTTGATTATCACAGCTCTTCACTAAAAACTCTTCATTTTATGTAGCAGTTCAAAATAAAAAGATAAATAAAATAAAAATTCCAGCTGTGCTGTCCATTTAATTTGCATATACCATTGTCATGCACAGACACCTCAACTCTGACATTTCATTGGAATTGCAATCTCTTTATTAACAGAAAAGCTCCACCTGGTTTCCCTTATTGTTTTTATTGATGAAAAGTCTGGCCTTCAGACTGCAGTTACAATCTTTGCTTAAAATGTTTCCCACTTTGTGACTCTTGATTTCACTACTGCAGCAAACCCAGAGGCATGCCTCTGCTCTTTCTTCTCAGCCCTGGAAATGCTGTAATAGTCTGATTTCAGCAGATTGTCTACCATCAATACACTCAACTATTTAATAGCTGAATTAGAGCTTCCTGATACCTTTCAATTATGGACTCATTCTGTACATCTTCCCACTTATTTTTTGCTCCTATTCCCATTGTTTCATGCATTGTGGTATCACCAAAATAACTTTGCATAGCAAACTCTGAAGCTAAAAAAAGCTCTTGGTTCGTGGTTTGGTGCTCTCATTGACCCCTGCCAAAGGCCAACCACAAACAGCACATCGGCTGGGGAGACCAGAAACCTCTGTTAATATATTTCATTCAGTTGGCTTTGATCTCTCCTTTAAATCCACAGACTTCCACTTCTGTGTCTTCCCATTAGGATATGCAAAACCCCCACATAACTATTCACTGGCTGAGAAAGATGATGCGAATAAACCTGTTTCAAATTTTCCCCATTACAATCTATGTTAAGGAAATTACAGCCTTTCTTGTGCATCTTTTCCTAGAACTGTTTAATTTTTTTCTTCGCTAAATGACAACATATAGCACTGCTAGGTAAGGACATGGATGACAACTGACAAAACTGTGTTATACTGCATATCCTTTACCTTTTCATCTAAATACAGATGATATGAGGTTAATACAGGCTAACTCTAGGGAAAGTGTAAAAATGTGCAACCCACATGTCTTCAGTTTATCACAGAATCACAAAAGGCTGATAAATACCTCAAAGATCATCAAATCCAACCTTTGATCAATCCCCATCTTATCAACTAGGCCACAGTACTAAGTGCCACACCCAGTTATTATGTTCCCTGTTGCATCTATTCATATTGTTTATAACAGTGTCAAGAGGCTTTTCCAGAAGAAGAAAATCGAACAAAAGATTTTCAAAACAATTCATTAATTTAAATCCACAATAACAAGATTTTCTATTAGTTCTACATCTTTCATTGTGTAGTCACACAATGAAATCAAAGACTATCCATGAAAATAATTCAGAAATACCAAGTTTCATCATTTCTTCCATTATATGCAGGCTATTTACATAACAAATTGCCACTCAGTCAGAATTCCATCCTTAAAAATTTTGTAAAGGAGCAAATTAATGATCCATGTTTGAAGCAACATAGAACAGGCTAATTCCACGTACATGTAAAAGGGAGAGCTTTTTCAGCATTAAGTGAATTATCATTAAATTATTTGGAAAGTAAACAAACCTCTGTGTTTCTTTGTTCCTAAATACCCATGCTGACTAATCTGCAGCAAATATTGGCATTAGATACCATTCCACTTATAAATACAGTAGTGTGCAGTACTTTCAAATTCTCAGCAATGCAATATGCCTTATATAATATTAAACCTTTTGTTTTAAAATAACTAGCTTATATAGAATAATTAACTTGCCAGTCTGCTTTAATAATCATTAAATGTTATACACAGTGAGGACAAAGTAGTCTTTATGCTACAAATACATGTCCATTTATTGACATGTCTGCAGCCGCATAAGAGTTCCCAAACCTGGGTTCAGTGAAGCAGTCACAAAGTAATGGTAATGGTAATGGTTCCGAAATTTAGAAAGTCTATACCAAAACCAGCACAGATTGGAGACAAGACATAAACGGCATAATAAATAAATGATAATTTTGATTTTCTGCTGTGATCTGCCTTAGAGTCTCTCACTATTCTAGCCAAAGTAGTCTGGACTGCCTGCCAGAGGTGCAGATGGGGTATCTGGAAGCTGGGTGTAACATCACAGTTTACGGTGGTACATGCATGTAAACTTCTGCATTGGTGTGTTAATCGCTCCACCTCTGTGCATATGGAAAGAGCATGGACTGATGCAGATATGAACACTTACCCTTCCTTTTGCATTTTTACCTATTCTACATGCTTGTTGTTTGAGTGGTGGGTCTCAGTACTCATCGGAATGGAGATTTGGGTCCTGACCACTTTTATACTAACCCTCAGTATACACTGCTCAGCAGAGCTGCTGGTGCTCTCAAACGGTTAAGCAGTTCAGGCTTATCAACAGACGATTGAGCACAGTTTTTTTGTGTACATTCCTAGTATTGTCCCATCCTCAAGAGGAACTTCAGACCTAAACACAGTTTTCCAGATGGCAGAAGTATTCCTATATGATGCTCAATTTGTACAGTGTTCAAACTCTTTCACCAGTAACTTTTATTTCTCATAAATGATTTGTTGAGTAAAACCTGACAAACCCTTCACAGAGAACATTCATCATCCAATAATTTAAAAAAGCTTCACTCTGTTATTACCACACCAGGGGCCTGGGGGTTTGTTGGCAAGACTTCATTGCATGAACAGCATAAAAAAGCTAATGGGATCCTCACCAAACTTTTTTTCTAAAAGAAAACCAGAGGCAATACAATTCTGCAGTCAGTGAATAAGCTACTAATCACTGAAATTAAAGAATTCAAACAAAAGTGTGTTGTGGGTAGGATACATGAAGATATTATATTAAACTATAAACCAGTAATTAAATTGTGTTGACAGCTACCTATTATAGTGTATCCTACAAAAAAATGGCACCATTTTTCATACAGATCTTAAAATTAAGATCAGTTAAACTACCAAAAGGACCACAGAAAAGAGTACTGTTTTTAATCCCTTGTAGACCAAGTCCAGAAGAAGACAAGAAAGAAAGCAAGAGAAACTTTCCTCTGAACAGTGTACCATCCCACATTGCCCATTTTTATTTTTAAAACTGGTTGCTTCACAGAAGAAATCTGCAGACATAGATCTTCCGTGTGTGGTTTTGCAGAGAAGCACAGTAATTAGTGTATTATCAAAATTCAAGTACTCATCTAGGAACAATCGTGCACTTTCTGTTCCAAGAATAGCATACACTCAATAGCATGGTATCTTCTTCACTTTGTTTTAATGAGAAGTAGAACCTTAGAAAACAGATAGGGTAATTCTTGTAATGCTATATGCCATTCAGGTGAATGTCCTCTGGTATAGTATTTCATATAAAAAATGCAAAGGCTTTTTCCTCAGACACATGCATGGATTTTCTTACCTTTGGTTCCATTGAAATGAAGCTGTGGGTACCTCTACTTGAGAGAACTGACCTTTTAATTGTTTTACTATGGTAGAAGTGGTAGTAGTCCTTCAACGTTCCAATCTGTAAGAGCAGAAAAGAAAAAAAAAGGAGTGGAAGACTTAATTTAATGAAACTGGTTTCCTGTTTTTCATTTTGGAAAGTCTATAAATTATGCAATTTCCTCTGAGCTGAAATGTTACTTGAACTCACTGATCATCTTTCAAAAGAAGGACATATGATATGAAGTAGATGAAGTATCCTTGAGGCAGTAATTGCATAACCAAAGATTATAACTGAGTTGCTTAGTCTGGCTATATCTACCTTTTTAATGTTTAATTTATATGCAGTACTTCAGGTAATTCTATATCAATCTATATCCAAACTTGTCCTCAAACAGCAAGTATAAAATCATTAAATGGCATTCCATTTAGTTTTCTTGAAATGTACTGTAAAACACACTAGACTTGGTTACTTATACAATTAAACTATAAAAAGGACATTCACAGCAGGAATAGTTTTCCTGTTCTATCAAATGAGAGCAAAACGTACAAGAAAGAAAGATGGAAATGGTAACTTCATAGGATAATATGCAAATTTCAAATGATGCAATATAAATGCTTCTTACTCATCCCCTCAGTACACAATAGAAATATAAATACTGAAGTGACATGGCCTTCACAATTTGAAAAATAAATCTTCCTTTCCAGAGTCATCAATACGTCTGCTTTCATGCTTCATTTTTAACTTGAAACTTCAGTTTCACTCACCTACAAACCAATATTCAGTCTCCTTGTCTTTGGGAGAATGCCCCTCCAGCTCATTTGGAATTTTACCAACTAGCGCACTGCAAATCTTGTAAGATACTTCATAATTTAGTTTCAAGTTCCTCAATGATGAGCAAAAAAGGGACAATTGAGACTACTGTCATTTTAAGTTAAAACTCAAAGTGACCTCATGAAACAGGCTTGGCTTTCCAAATAGAGCTAAATGATAACACCAAAGAGGATGGAGCAACACTTGAAAACTTTCACCTTAAAAAAACCCTCAGATTTCTTAATTTGCATCTATAAGAATACACATGCAGGAAACTTGAGAGCTCGCAGTAAAGACTTGAAGAGAACTGGAAGTAAGTCACTCACAAATTCCAAGAATATTTACAATATTAGAAAAACAAAAATCTTGGGAAAATTTGTAAGTAGACTACAAAGACAACACTGATATTGATAGAAAAAAGCAACAATTTAAATTAATTCACTTAACAGGGAAAACTGGATCTAGGATATTAACACTAGCCTGTGTGGGTGGTCCATCAATATCTTTATTTTGGAAGAGTAACTTATGTCTAGCGTAACAAAAATACCAAAACATTCCGTTAAATCAATTTAGTTTATCATAAATTAAGTAGGAATTGGTTTGTCTAAGACTAATGAGTATATCAGTAGTAGACTAATTTTCATGCTGCCTTCTCTCTGAAAGGCAATTCCAGCTGAACTGGCACACCTCCACAACAGAGGCGAGCTCAGTTGTAGTGAACTGGGTTACATCTGGCTGGTAGCCAGTCAACAGTCCTGCTCCTCAGGGCTCAGTCCTAAGACCAGCTCTATTCAATATATTTAACAACAATCTGGACATAGGATTTAAATGCTCCATTAGCATGTTTGCTGATGATACCAAACTGGGAGCTGCTGTTGATCCTCTTGAGAGACTAAAGGCCTTGTACATGCATCTGGATAGATCACAGCTATGATTAATGGGATGAAATTTAAAGCTGAAATGCTGGATTCTGCACTGGGGATTAAGTAACACCAGGACAAGTGTAAAATGGGAGTGAAGTGGCTGGAGCACAGCCCTGCAGACAGCAACCTGTGGGTGCCGGCTCACATGAAGCTAAGTGTGAGTCAGCCATATATGTGGGCAACCATGAGGCCAAACTGCATCCTGGAGTACCTCAAATACTGCATAACCAGCCAGACAAAGGAGGTGGTTATCCCATCATACTCAGCTTTGGTAAGCCTCATTTAGAGTACTCTCTGCAGGTCTGGACCCCACAATTTAAGAAGAATGTAAAGGTCCTTGAATGTGTCCAGAGGAGGCCAACAAAGCTGGGGAATAGCCTGGAAGGCATAGCTTGTGAAGTGGGGCTGAGCCCTTTGGCTTGGAGAATAGTAGGCTGAGGTGTAACCTCATTGCTCTTTACAGCTTCCTGAGGAGGGGACAAGGAGATGAAGCGGGTGATCTCTTCCCACTAGGATTCAGGGATCTGTCAGAATGGTTCAGAATGGCATCAAAGGAGGTTCACACTGAACTTTCTTTACCAAGAGTATAGTCAAACAGGCTTTTGGGGGAGTCTGTGAATGCCTCAAGCCTCTCAGTATTTATGAGGCATTTGGACAATGCCTTTAATAATGTGCTGGAACTGTTAGTCAGCCCTGAATTTGTCAACTAGATGAGCACTGTAGATCCCTTCCAATTCTATTCTACCCTATTCTAGTCTCCTCTACTCTGTTCTACTCCATTACTTTTGACTACAGCAACTAAAGTTTATCCTGATTTTAAAAGCCTGTAGCACAGTCCAGTAGCATCATGTTACTGTTGCACTCTTTCTACATTTCTATTATTTATAACAATCACTGAAATCTGGTGCCAAGCTTAGTGCAAGTGCAAGTGACGGCATGCTTCCCTGAGACAGAGGGATGTAATCAGTTACCTTCTGGATGTTTCCTGGACTTATCATTAGTCACAAATAAGATTGAAGTGCTAGTGCTAGCTAAGATTGAAGTGATGCTAGTCTTGCTTCGTCAGTCTTCAGAGACCTGTAAAGTGCATACTCACCCCACCAGTAACCTATAAAGGTAACTGAACTTTTATAGACCTTGCTGCCTTCAGAGTGCATTAGAAACCCACTACTTTGTCTGTGTGTCTACAAAGGCACACTTTACTGAAAAGACTCAGCTCAGACAGGCAACTGGATTTTACAACTTCACAGAACTGTTTAAACAGAAAGGCCATATTACAACAAAAATAAGTATCCATCCTGTTTTGCGCTACAAAGGTCTCAGTATCATCCAGTCCTCAGTGTTTTGTCTTGCACTAGTTTAAGGTGTTTATTTATTTAGTTATTTACTAAAGATTAACTCTAGCTCACCACTCTGAGGGTATCCAAACCAGCAAATTTAGGAGATTACCTAAATTTATCTAACTGTACTCCTGGAAGTTCTACAGTTTAGCAGAACTAGCCATTCATGGAACATACTGGAGATATCTGCATGCTTCCATCCCAAGGGAGACAGCATGAGGCTTTGTAATCCTTGTTCAGATCTCCTCCCTCTGAGAACTTGGGCTGAGAAGACAGAATTAAGCCCTTGGAATTATGTATGGTAATTGCAATGCAATATCTTCCAAACACCATTTTTTTCTGATAACAATAGTGATCATTTAGAATTGTGAGATCTACAGCTTTAGTTCATAATTGACAAGGAATTAAAACAAGCCCAAATCTTTTAAGTGTAATTAAATTCATATTCACTAAGTGCCAGTGCCTTTCACAGCAAAGTAACACCAGCATTACTAAAATCTTTTTTGCCTTCTCTTACCTTAATGGGAATTTACTTAGACCTTCCAATTCCTTGGACCACTAGGAAGAAGAATTAAACCATGTAACTACAGCACAATAAAACTTCTCATTGTGTATGATCTTGTTAAATAGTTTTTTATACTTCTAACTCCCAGATCCTAGAGGCATTCTCAGAGAAAAGCAGTCTGAAGACAGAAACACCAGAGCTAACTGCTTTACTACTGCTACAGACTGCTGGCAGTTTCACTCATATATCCTTGAGAAATCCTTATACTCTCCTTTTTTTTTAAACAGAGGGCATGATTTATTTAAAAAAGAAATAGGGAAATATTGCCTGGCCAAAGGAAAAAGAATGGACAGTGGGTGTAGAGAAGTCCTAATATCTTTAGAAGTAGTCTTTGTAGATAAACATTGTCAACAGATCTATACATACATTTTAGTTGTACTGTACTATGTTTATTCAAGGACGAAATAATTCCCAGGAATTATTTCAGTTTCCAGGAACTAAAAATCCCAAATATCACTGTGGCATTCCTAAAACCAAATCATCCACCCATTTACACTAAATTTATATTTATCAGGTCTTTTTTTTCTATTTAAAGTTGAGAAAATGTGTTAATTTTAAAGATAACATGAAACAAGAACCAAACTTTCTAAGCTTGCTCTTGAAAAATATTTCTTCCATATGTTGTTTTACAGTCAAGGGGCAACAGTAATATAATTTAGAACATAATTGCTGAATGAATTAATCTTCATGTGTATTGTGTCCCCATGAAGTCTGTAAGGAAATACAAATGCTAAAGATGCCTGTTAAACATACTTTAAATATAGTTATATGGTCACCAAACTGATGTATCTGACTAAGCTCTGAAACTAAACTGACTGAAACTTCTATGCAGCTGAACAAGAGTAGGGAAGTCATTCCAGTTACTGGGCAAAAACCTAAGAGATGCTTCTTACCCAGTAAACAATTATTTTTTTTAAGAGGCAAATCTAAACATCTAGGTGCAAAGTGCTTTTCTCCCAGAGGGATGAATAGTAAACAAAATGCTACTGATTTGGTGAACTGGAGGACATACTGCAAAATTCCCTGTTTCTCCTGGACTTTAATGAATTTGCTCCTAAATGGATTTGGAAAGGAAGACAGATCAGGTATAGATATGATTCTGAACTCAGTAAGATACTAAAAGAGGCAAAGAAGCACACATCAGCTACCCCTGTGCAGAGAATATAAATCATTATAAATAGGCACAGGATCATATTTCACATGGAGATGAAGGTATGACACTTCCCATTTTTTAGAACTGCAAAAAATTTCCGAAGTTTTAAAGCCCTTGGCAGAAGAAAATATCAAAAACAGAGAGATGAAGAAATTTTATGAAGTTCACTCTTATCATCTCATTTTAAAAAAATAATTTCAACTCTACTTCAAACTTTTACACTTTTTTTGGATTGAAGCATTTTCATTTGTCTCCAAAATATAATTCCTGGTGTACTCTGTATAATGTGACAACATTTAAAACATTTTCATAGTGTCCCAGTTAAAGTGAAAAGGGGGTGGAGTTTTTAGCATTGTTTATTTGATACCACCCATATCATGCCTGGGGGGCATAGCTTCAGCCGGAAAAAGCCAGGGCCAGAAACTGGGAATTCACCACTCTTGCCTTGGTCACAAAAGCAGAATGGACTGTGCTCTTAAACCATGGTGAACTTGGTCTCTTCTGCTGCCCACCTGTATTTTTTCCCTCCTCCCACTTTCCCTCTGCAGCTCTACTATGGGAGTTGAGGTGTTGAGGTGGACAGCTCCAGGCAGCAGAGTTGGAGGCAGCAGTTCAAGCAAGTGCAGAGGACTGAGCTTAGCTAGCAGCTGCACAATTCCTTTTTCCACATGAACTACCTTCCAGGTTTTGTTTTGTCCCTGCTTTCCACTCTTTTTGGGCTGGGTGGAAGGGTGGGAGAGAACACTATACTGTGGAAGCTCTCATCACCATATTGGCTTTGTTTGGAGACCACACCTGGTGGCACCTTTGAGAAGTGTTTTTCTTTGTTTCTGGTGGTGAATGTTCTTTTTATGGGTAAGCCACCTTCTTTTTGAATACTTTTTACTATTAATACTGCTGTGGTTACTGTGATTTTAGTAAATTGTTATTTTCATCACATAATCTCTCCTTAGTGTCCCTCCATTATCAGAAGGGGTGGGCACAAGTGGGATATTTGGAGTTTAGTTCCCTGTTGGTAAAACCAGCACACAGAGAATAACAGGATGACAGAATGGCCTAGAAGACACCAAGCTGACACAGCAGACAAAAGCGACACCATTAAGAGGGACCAAGACAAGCTTGAAAAGCGAGCCCATAGGAATCTTACGAGGTCTGACAAGACCAGGTAAAAAATGCACTTAAAATGTGAATCTAAAATCTTACAAGGAGAGTTCATGGCCCTTAATTTGGACCCCTGTTTATTAATGGCTCACCATCGTTATCCATAGGTGTAAACGGGTTCAATGATACTGCAGAAAATTGCCACTCCCTTTCCTTCTTGAATCACTCCAGACAAGCAAGTCTTAAGCATCTTAAAACCAGTATTCTGCTTCAGCATTTAGGGGCAAAAAAGGTCTGCAGAAACTGTTAGCTGTTCACTGCTCCACCCAAATTAAAGCACCCATACCTAGTAAGGTCATGTTCATTCCAGACCTGGAACCTAAACTCAACTTATATTGCAAGAAACAGAACTGTGTAGTGGAGGTTTTGGGGGGACGAGGATGGGGTTTTTTCACTGTAAGATACTACAGTGGTGACCACACTTTCTCAGTCTCTAGCTGTTTTCTCCAAAACCCCACTTTTGGGTCAGCCCTGACAGATCTCCAGCACACTGAGGCTGGAGGACCAATCACCATGAGGACAGCAGCAGAGCTGCTCAGACATCTGAGGTGCAGACTGAGATGAGGGCTCTGTCTCTCCCAAACACGGTATGAAATTGAAAGGTTTTTTTAATTGGTTAACTTACAGAAATTCAACTGCCCATATTGTGGAGATATCTCTGTATGATAGAGGTAGGAACCTTGTTCTCAAGGTTCGTATCTGCTTCTACCATATTCCCTTTTCTTCAGGTTTATTTTAAATGGATATGATGTCTGCAAAATGTTGCTGCTCCTGAATAGTGAAACTCTGAACAAGTTGGGCTTGGTCTTACATACATCCCTTCTTCCTGAAGAATTTTTTTGAGTCTCTTAGATGGAAAAAAGGCTATACTGTAAGCAGGAGTTCTAGCCCAGTTTACTGAATCTTCAGTCTGGAGGACATGATAGTTCAAATGGAAAAATTAAGATTCCCTTTTGAACCATCTGCATATGAAAAATAAAGAAAACTGCAAAAGAGTGAAGTTAAAAAAAAAACCACATAGCAATTTCAGCAGAAACATCACAATACCTTAGAAGTAAATCAAACTGCCTCTCTTCAGCATGGTGGTTACACAACACTTTACTATTTAACTACTGGCATTTCTTCTCATTCACTTCGAATGGAGAGGAAAGCATATCACCTTCCTGAATTAAAATACACCATTTTAGCCTTCTTTTGTATTTTTCATTTATGTTTCAGTAATTGAATGGAGAAATGTTGTCTGGCACTTGCCTGGAGCTAGTCTGGCTTTTCAAATAGCTAATGCCAAAAATTAGTAACAGCCATTAAAATAAAGTAACTCAGCCTTATGTTCTTCAAGATATTGTCACTGCTGTTGCTTACATGCTGCTGTATTTTGTTTTAAGAATCAAGTAATACATTAATTCTTTCAATCTAAAAATAAACTCCAGCCTTTTAATTTTCATATTTGTTAGTAGGATTAAAACACATCAATTTTCTGAGTTCAGTTATAATTTTCAATATCATTCTAATTCAGTATCAAAGTTAGGATTTTTTACAGTTACGTCATTGTATTCCATATCCATCTATGCCCAAAAATTGTTACTGTAAGACTCCACAAGGCAGGTATGCTGTGTGTGTGCCTGGAAGTGCTGTCATGGTCATTTTTAAATCCTCTCTCATGGGCAGCTTCCGATTCTCTGCCGGGCGACATATGCTTCATGGGCTGTTTGGTCTTTGCTCAGGCAAAGGTTTTGTCTTTTCTTTTCGGATTCTTTTTTAATTTTGGGGAGTTTTGCGCATCTTGGAGAGGCTGCATTTGGTGGCTTTGAGCTGCCTTTGGTCAAGTTCCACAGGTGCCTGCTGGTCAAGCCAGCTCAAGTCTGTTGGCTTCCTGCTCCAGAGGGAAAGATGTGGTTGTCTGGAGGGTGCCACCTTGGAAGGGAAGGCGTGACACCACCTTCCCCTTGTCCTCCAGCCATGCGGCCACCTCCAGCTGGACACGCCTTGCGAAAGGGTATTTCCAGCACTGGGGCCTCTCTCTGTTCCCTGGGGGCCATGAGATTTAGCAGTTTGCTGTCAAAAAGTTACTTACTTTTTTTCCCCTTGCCTGTTGGCATCCTGTTACTAAACAGGTTTTTGGCATTTTTTTCACTTGTATCTACTCATATCTTGTTCCTCACTGGTGGAAAGGGATTGGTTGGAATCAAGGGGTACGTTACTCATTTCAGAGTGCCCACTGTCTCAAACCAAGATAGTTGATCTATTTCATTTGGGATTACCTCTAAAAGTAGTTTTTCTCATAATTTTACTTTTCCAGGCTTTCTACTGCATTACAGAATATAACTTAAGCACATTTATAGTCTCAATTCTAAAATATAATTTAATAAAAATGAAAATCTACATTTAAATGTGGAATTCTAAATTCCTAGTTAGATTTATTCTAAACTATTTTTTTAAATCAAAGTTCTACTTTTATATATAGAGAAATGCTGTACTAAAAATATATTACAAAATAGATTTAGCAACATAAACCGAATTATGTTTCCTCTGAGACTCCTAACTGATCCATTACTTTTAAAAGTTGAGGTGAATTGGAAAAAGCTTCCTACATTACACTTTCTGCATAAAGGTTACTTTGTACAGTTGTATTTTAAAACAAATATTGTCAAATGAAACTCCTGCTTTTTGAAATTACAGTACTTTAGTGCTCTTTTGGTAACCTTATTTAGCACATGGAATTACTTTGAAAAATAAAGAGAAAAAACCTAACAACCAAATAGCAATATAAAGTGTTTTATATAATTTTAAAAACTCAGAAAGTTTCTAACACAAACAAGTTTTAGTACAAATCAGCAGCTAAGATTAATTTAGCTATTAGAAAGAATAAATTCAAACTGTATCATAGCCTTAATTCTAATACATGCTAGATCACAGTAAGATTTATTAATTGAATCTACACTACTATAGAGGAGGAACAATCCTTCCAAACATGACTGTGGCATCTTTTTTTAGATTATGTTTGTGTAAATCCTGTTGTTATTGAAACTATGAACTCTCTGCCTTACTGAGTTCTGAAAAGTGGGAGAGGTTAACTGATTTTTAAATTAAATAAATTATGCTTTGATCACATTTAATTAAAAATGGTGCTACTTCTAAAAGTGCAGGAAAAAAAGCAATATTGAAGCCAAATCACAAAAAGAGAAATCCCAAAGACCCATCAGGTAAGTAAAGCCAAGGAAAAGCTGCCCTGAATAAAGACACTGCGAAAATGATGTTTGAGTCCTACATGGGTGAGCAGCAAAGCCTTACATGCTGCAGGTAACAGGAGCCCCTAGTAAATACATATTCTTTGCAAAAGTTATGACACAAGTAGAGCTTGAGCTTGACCCCTACCCTTCTCTGTTGTAGCTGCAGCTCTGAGAAGAACACACATCAGTCTTTATGGGAGGACAATACCTGAGCTGTGCTGTGTATTGGCACCCTTTGAACACTTCCCTACAGATGAGGGCATACAGATATGCCCTCAGTGATGTTAAGAATGAATAAAAAGAGAGAAGCGGAAGATATATTGGACACTGTGTTGATTGTTCAAGCATTAAACTGAAAAAATGTCACTATAGTATTGAAAAATTTCTTTGAAGGTCTGTAAGGGTTTCAGCCACCTCTTCTCTAGGGCTGATAAACAGGTTCTGACTATTAGAATGATGTTCAAAAATAGCTAAAAATTGATGAACACAGGTCTTTTATTATTGGACAGACAGTGGTAGAGGGGTTTTTATGAATTGTAGACTCCAACAGATATATCAGCCTAAAACATCTGGGGGCAGATGGTGAAGAAAGCCATTTCCACATTTGTCATGTGACATGTTAAAATTCAAGTACAGTAATTACAGGCATTAATAACTGCAGCTGTGAGCTTTGCCTTGTGAGCACTGCAGCGACTGGGAAGCTCACATCCCTGTCAAATAAAGTAATGCAATATTACACAGCAAACCTGTGACCATGAGCTTGCAGTTCCAGGCAACATTACATTTTTCATTAAAATGCTCAAAAGGAAATAAATTATTTCCTTCATTCTCATTCATCTTTTCTATAATTTCTTTTCAATACAAAAACCAACATAATATAAACTGGTAGTTTATGCCCCTTTTTGTGAACCCCAGTGAGTCACCACCTTGTTTCTGCAAGTAAAAAAGAGTGCAACAAAGTGTATTTATATTATGCTGAACAAACAAAAGTAACCTCTGCAGTTTTTAAAGTGACTTCAATGCAGTCATCATACATTTGAAAGTTCAAGTCATAACAAACATTTTTTTTTATCTGCAAAGAAGCTGTTAGGCACTATGGTCATGCTTGTTTCAGTACCACAGTCATCATTTTGATGAAGCCATGAAAAGGAAACAAATACCTTTAACCTTTAATTTTGAGGAGTCAACTAAACTGCCACTGCCTTCTGAAATCCTTTTTTCCCTTTCCTAACTCAATAATCTGTAATTTAAAATGTCTAAATTATATACTGCATTAACTGAAGTGAGCTTTGCCTCTATTTTATTGACTTCCAAACCTATTTTATATTGCATCACAAAACAAATGTAAAGTGAGGATGCATACTCATGCAGTGACATGAATATTTGCTGAAGTAACAAATAGGACTGCCATATACCATACATTACTAGCTATGTGTTTGTTTCTTCACCTGTGCTGTTATACATGTAATTATAATAAAGCATAAGAATGAGGTTTGACAAAGTTCTGACCAGGCTACTTCATTCATGCGAACAGCATAAAGGTCAGTTAACAGGTTTTGTTTTTTCACCTACTGCAAGAAAATTGTCACAACAAACAATGTGCATATTCATTTCCTTTTAAATCTTGATCCTGAAATATTTCATAGGCATCATCCCTGTCCTGAAACTTGTAAACATCTACCCAGTCCCATGGGATCAAGTACCTTCTCACTTACAAAACTGCAAGTCAGAAACAACTGTTGAAACTAATGAATTTCAGAGGTATAAATCAAGAGCAGTCTAACCTAATGGAGTTACTTGCATGAGTAAAAGATTTAAGAACCAGGTAGTTCTTCTACAACAGTAGAAATACTGTTATATCTGCATCCAGTTATTTAAACATCAATATAAAACTCCTAAGCACATTAATAGCAAGGGAATTTATACTGTTCAAAATGACTAATGTGGTGACTTACACTAGTCATACTGTTTACAGCGAACATTTATATTGCCAGCAATAAACCTTTTCATGCTGTACTTTGTCTTACAAACCTGAATTCAGCTCTTACTGGTCATAGGAAGTACAATGTTTTCATTGAACTGACTTTCTCATGAGACTTGATTTAAGCAATTTCCTCTTCTATTACCGATATAATTTACCAAAGAGTAATAAAGAAGTGACTCGTGGGAATATCTAAGACTGATTTAAGTTCATCTATGTGGGGTGTGTAGGCAGTAAATCCAACTCTCTTATACAGTTAACCTAGATCACACTTCCTCAACTTTGTACTCCAGCAAAATCTGGTATCTTCCACTCTGTACAACATGTTTAACCAAATACAGAGAAGCACGCAACTGGTCCAGAATGCCAGGTTACTGACATATTCATCTATTTTACTTGGTTATTGCTTATACTTGAAAAAGATTATACTTTTTTTGGTGTAAAAGTTAGGTTTGTCAGTATTCTTTATTTATGTCTCCATATGTAAGGCCGTTGACTGTGATAAGACAACTAGAGGAACACCTGTTCATGTAACAGTTTAATAGTAAGCAAACAAAAGATTCTCTTTGACAGCATCTACAGATACACCAAAACAAAAAGCAAGTAATGAGTAAATGAGACCAAAAAATATTTGCATCGTGTAGCATTCAAATATAGCAAGAAATAAAACAGCTACACAATCATAAGTAACATTTAGTAAGGATTTAAGAAGTATTACAGCATACCAAGGAACTCTATTCTAGCATAGCATATGTCTCGCACAGATTTGCAATATTCCATGTAAAGTTGCTATTTGCAATCACAATAATAAAACAAACAGACAAAAAAAGTGACACCAAAATGATATTAATTCAGATATACATGTCTCTCCTGCTGTACCATTTTTCAAAATGCTAGAAGATTCAATTCAGCTTTCACTGGATTCATTGGAATATTTTGTTGTATTTAATGGTAACTACACTTAATCCTTTTTTAACCTAGACTCCAGCAAGGTTCATATTTTTGTTTAAGTGTAGTTAATCTCATTAAGCTAAGAACTAACTTAAGCTTCCAAATTACTTTACCCTACAGAGACAAGCCAAAGAGATCTGATACTCAATTCATTACAAAACATCTAAATTTACTAAAACTAATGATCAACAAGTTACAGCTCTCAGATCCTATCTATTCCACACATATAAAGAACATTCCTTGGTGATCTTCTCATTTGGAAAGCTGAATCTTACAACCTCAGGGTTGAGAGAATGCCTGAAAGTGTTTTTTCTTGGAGAAAGGATAAAAGTTTCTACTCTACATTTATTTAATACATTGATACCAAAACACTGAAATAGGAAAAAGATTGTCAGCTAAAATGACATCAATGCATTGGATAAAATGATGTATTTTTCTTTATAAATGGATTTTCATTTCTATTTTGAAACATTGTGTCAGAGTCGTACAAGACAAGAAACATCCGAATAACTATAAAAATTTCAACCACCACTAGAACTGCTCTCTGTGCAGTTATGTTTGTCAGATTAATATTTCTATTTGCCACACAAGAAATGGAAATTGCTCAAATTTCACACAATTGGAACAGCATTTATATACAAGAAAGCTTCCAAAAGTGCAGTCTGTTGCAATGGTAGAACCATTTATTGATGCCAACAGAGTCCAGGACCCTTTTGGGTCACAGAATAGTTAACTCTAGTAGAAAACAAAGCCCTGCAACTCTGTTAATTCCAGATGATGGTTTTGTGATTTGTCAGTTGGCAACCGTCATCATGCACTGATCTAAAACTGACTGTGGGTAGGGGTGTGTTGTTCACTGACAATGGAAATCTAAACTACTCCAAGCTGAAGAAAACATTCAGCCTGATCAGACAGGCAGAAAGGAGTAATGAGAGGATGTGGTGATGGGCACATGTCAGAAGTGTCAAAGTAATTCCAGATATTGTCATGCATGTATCCTCCAGGAGCTAACTTTTATTTCAATTAGGTATGGCTAAAATCCTATTGATATTGCGCTTTCAATTCATGGAAAGCAAATTATTTTGTTTACAAAGGAGCAAGGAAGAAAACTGTACAGAATATCACAATTAATACTGCCAGCCTAGCTAGGGCTGGAGCTCATGTTGTGTGGTGGTGACAGGACACATCTAGTCTGTCAGCCTTACTGATATAACTTGGGTACACGCAGAAACATTTTCAATGTTCTTACCAAGAGACTACTGAGACTTTATTAAACTGCTACCTCATGAATACTTCTTGGAGTATAATACTTTAAAAACAAAAGAAGTTAATCTGCTTTTACATACATCTACTCTGTATGTATCTGCATTAGTTTCACTCTACACCCCATTGGTAAAACTGCCAGTTGTGCAAGATGGGGCTTAGTTGCTCATGAGAAAACAGCTTATGCTGCAGCCCAATCCTGCAGGGAAGGGGTCTACTAATTTCCAAGAGGGGTAGGGGCACTTCCCCAGCTTAAAGCTGCTAATTTATGCTTGGCTCATTGGAGCGCAGCATATCCACAAAAGCATCTGATTTTTTTCAAAGTTTAGTGTTTGATTGATTTGTTTGCCTCCGTTCAGCTCAGCTCAGTTACTCAAGATACAATAGTTGACATTCTGCAGTTCACAATGTTGAAAGATTATGGATGGAATAACTGAATAAAAACATTCAGTAAATTAAAGTAATTGAAAATCTCATTTTAAAAACAGTTTTCACTTTTCAGAACAGCTGTGTAACAAATGTGATGTCAACTTTTAAAAGGAGATGTGAGATGAGACTACAAGTCACTACCAGAAAAATTAATAGAAACTAAGAAATAAGATAATTAAGGGACACTTGGGTAGAAAGTCACTGCTTTGGAAGTAGTTAAACAGAAGAAAATTCTGCCTTACAAATTTGCTGTTCTTAAAAGAGGCCAAGCATATAGATAGAGATGGGTAAATAGATACACTCTAGTTGAACTTCCAAAAGGCTTTTGACAATATCTTTCACCCACAGGTTTTAAGAATTTAAGAACCCATTGCAAAAGGTCTTAGCAGAAATAAGCAATCAAAACAAAAACAAAAAACCCCAAACAAACAAACAAGAAAAAACCTGAAAGCAAAGCTTAGGAGAAATTAGTTACTTTTTATTAGATAGCAATTAGCTTCTTGCAATGAGTGGAGTTCTCTTGTATTCCATTGCAGAATCTCTTCTGGAAGCTACACTATTTCATTACAAAAAATATGCACGGGAAAAAGAGTGAGCAATGAGGTGTAGAAATCAGCCATGACAGATGTAAAAACTGCAACAGCTGACTGTGCATGAACTGCAGAAGGACCCTGCAAAACTGAGTTACAACAATATCAAATGAAATCCAGTATAGACAAAAGTAGATTAACTTATGTACAAACCGAATGTCACATTAAAAAGAACTGTTCAGAGCTGCCCAGTACCGTACTATTAAAGAGTGACAATCTCAAGGTTATGGCAGACTAATCCACAGGAACTCAGCTCAGTAGAAGTCCCCACAGTAAATTACATACTAGACATTAGTTATCATATGAAGGATAAAGCAGAATACATGGCATTATGAGAATAATGAGAGGTTTTCTCAAACTAAATACTGTGTAGCTCTAGTTCCCTTTATTCAGAGGGAGACCTGAAAAAGTTTCCAAGTAGAAAAAGAAGAAAGGACAAAGATATGGTACAACAGAAGTTTTATGACTAATAACAAAGTAAACTAAGACCTTTCAGGCTAGATACAACATAATTTAGGGGAAAATATTCAAAGTCTAAAAAACCAAGTATGGTGTAAGAGTGGACAAAAGTCATCTTTCACCACCTCTTTCAGAAGCCATCTAACAAAGCTAGTAAGTAACAAGCAAAAGAGTAGTGTTAGCAAAGAGTAGTGGTGTTAGCAAAGAGTTTGTTACAAGAGTAGCAACCTTTGAAAATCCTTACCACAGAATATTGTGGATGCTTAAAGTTTCATTTTATTTCGAAGACCGAACAAGAATCAGGACAAAGCAAACATTGCAGATTTCCAAGCATGCAGAAACAATATCCAGCTCAGGCAGACTCCTTATCTGAAAACAGCTGAAGGCAGTGTTAGGGAGAAGCACTGGATGCTTGTTTTGTTCTTCGTCGCACAGGACAGTAACTTAAAACCACTGCCCATGCCTACGGTAGCAGCATCTAGACAGATCTTCTATCGGCCTTCCATTCTTTTGGGTCTATTTCAATAAGGGTGCTCAGGAGAACAAAAATTTTATAGGATCTACTTCTCTATGTCCTAGATGTCATACTACTGGCTTTAAAGGTGCAATACAGCATGCATTTTCTTTCCTGTCTGTTTTTAAGACATGTGTTTGTTCCACAAAGAAAGGCTCCATAAAAGAAAAGGGAATATTCTCTAGGTTTATCCAGAGGGGAAACTACTGACAGACAACAGAGAGAATGGAAATTTTCAGTTCCCTTGAAATTGCAAAATATAGCTTAAAGACTAGCTAGCAAATTAGATAAAAGAATGTAAAAGTAGGCATACAGGATGCTAAACATAGCTTGAACCGGTGGATAGAAAGATAATAAGGAACCTAATTTTTGTGACCAAGTTACAAGAAACAACTGCACATGCCCTCAGAGAATTTCCAGGCAAGGTTTACAATATTGGGGGCACTCGGTGAATACAACCACCAGAGACCCCTTTATTTAACACTTGAGGACCATCAAACGACTCCTAGTAAGGGGTGGAGGCCTGTAAATTGGTTCTAGAAGTGAAGCATATGTATTAGCTAGGAAGTACATTCTAATGAATATGTATGATCATGATGGAATAAAGACCTTGTTGTCACGTTTCACAACAGACACTGGATTGGAGGAAAATGCCTCTGAAGGTGTCCAGCACTGTAATAAAGAATGCCTGCATTCTAACACTTCAAACTGTGTTAGAAAGTTTACTTTCAGTATCACTACATGCAACCACTGTTTAAACTATACATTTCTAAAAGGACAACATTATCTAATTCTAATTGACTTTCAGGCACACAGCACTATTCTGCAACACTACACTGCCTTCTAAGCACACTTACAAACAACCCATTGGTTTTGTTCTAGTTTGAATAAAATATATAGCACACATTTTAGCTGTAACTTGCAGCATCTTTTAACTCCAATCTGACCCCAGAACACAAACCTAAGTGATGCCTGTTCCCTGCTGGCACAGAAACATCCTAAAAAGGAAAAAAAAAAAAAAAAAAAAAAAAAAGTAACTTGAGCAAAGATGGGCTTGATGGCTATCCCTTATTAAAAAGTATGCCATCCCCCTTGGGATCAGGTTTCTTTTTGGAAGAGTCTGTGCATACAATTTTTTTCTTCTTTTATTTGTTTAGAACTGTATATTCTCTCTTGCCTGATTAACATGCTTTTTACAATCTCACCTCCATTGTGCAACATCTTGTAATCCACAGGAATGTCCACAACAATCTGTTCTGGCAGGACTTCATTCTGTAATTCTCATACTCTGCTGGACTTGCCAATGTTTCATTCCAAACAGTTTTTCATTCTGGAAATATCAATCAAATTGAGCCCAGTATGTTGCCAAATAAACACTTACTGTCTTAAGGTATGTATCATTGGCAAGCAGGATTCTGTTTGATCATACCTTTTCCTGTGTTTGGCAGGTGACAGAAAGCACCACATGATATGGTTGACATGTATTTCCCCTCTTGCTGATTTTACAATTGATTATTTGGAGGAGAAGAAAAAGGTATACTGGTCAATCACAGACCACAGAACACAGCTCTAAAACAAGAAAATAGGACACTGGAAATGTCTTACCTGACAACAAGCATTATTTATGGCAAGAGAGTACAAAGGAATGGGGAGGTTGTATACAAGCAAGACATAATTTCTGGTCAAGGCAAACACATGTCAATCAAAACACAGTAACTATGATGACTGTAGGAGTGGGAAGTCTATCTTCTATCTCCTAATAGGAAACCAGAAGCTACAGAAGCAAAATAAAAGCTGGCCCTGAAAATGTCACAGAGAGACAGATGAACCATTTAAGCACAAGAGCAGATACATAACACTGGCTGTGACTAAATTTAGTCCATAAGTTGAGGGAAAAAGAAATCACTTTTAGAACTGTGGTTAAAAATCCATTTATGAACACCTTAAGGTACATATCACTCATGATTCTGTCCAATCCAATACTCTTCAGATTTTTCTATTTATTATATTATTTATGATTATTTTGAGTAGATACTTTGCAAAATAAAAACTATTTCTATCTTCAAGTAGTACTCGAGTAATAGTACCAAATTCCTGAAGTAGGGCACAGAATGAAACTATGGAACAGTAGGTAAAAACTTCATAAGATTTATCTATTTATTACAGCAGGGCAGCAAACAATTACCAGCCAGAATTCATCTTGACATTGTTTTGGTCAATATTTCAACTAGTGACCTGAATACTGGCACAGAAAAGACACCTACTAAGATACATAAAGACTAAGAGATTATATGCCAGTATGTTGAGGGGCAGGAACAGAATTCAAAACAAACTGGCACATAACACATGGTCTGGAAATGCAGGACAACATTTAGCAAAAGCATAAGCAAAGTACTACACCTAATAAATAGCAACCTGCTGAATAAATTCAGACTGGAGAACAACAGACTAGGAATTTGGCAGAATCAACCTGCGAACCATAGCAGATCACAGGCTGAACTCTGTCAAGAATGTCATATGGCTACAGGATAGACAAATGCCATAATGGGTTACATAAATAGGAGTGCTTTCCTGAGGACAGCTGAAGGAATCCTTATGCTGTACTCAGCTGTAATGCTCTAGCAGCTCCTCGCTCAATATGAGGATCATCTTAGAAAGACTAGAGTCAAACAGCATGACTGGTCAGTGAAAGCCTCACTGACATAAAACAAAGGAAAGGACTGAACTTGGATGGAAAACATAAAAGTCTGGAAGAGGGAAATGCTACAACTTTTCTAATGTTGCTACTCTTTACATTCATAGAGAAACAAGAAACACCAGCTTTGAATTGCAGAAAGTTTAATACAGTTTTGACTTCACCAGGGCACAGAGTATAAGAGACCAGTAAAACCACTAGCTTCATTGACACTGTGGAACTTCCTTACTGAAGACCTTCAAAAACTGGTTACATATCTGCCAGGAAACATGTGGGCATAGCTGGTTTTCCTTAAAGGCACTACAGTGGACAAACCAATCTGCAGTGATTTCCCTCTCGCCCTTCACTTCTACAGCTTTAGCCATTGTCAGTCAGAGGTTGTCATACCAGACATGACTGCTGTCATACCAGAGGTATCATCCACCATGGATTTACATCAATACGTTTTACAGATTTCTTCCAGTTCCATTTAACCCAGTCTGGTCCACTCCTGCACTTTTATTGAGAGAAGCAGTTTGCACAAACATCGTCATTTTTAAATTAGGTTTGCAACTACTTGTTACTCTTAGAAAGATAATTTAGTTTGTGCTTGCCTAAGGGCTTTAAATAAAAAAATCATCACACAATTTGTAGTTTGACCACTATACTGTTACACAAGATTATCATCTTCCCTCATTTTATAACAACACACAAATGCTACTAGATTGCCTGCATGATCAGAAAGCATTCCTTTTCTTCACCCAGCTCCTAATGAAAAGCTCACATTTACTAGAACTACGATCTGCTCTCTCTCCCTCTCCCTCCCATTTTTAACTACAGAGATGAGAAAACTGCAGAGATGAAAAAATATGAAGAAATAGCCATGGTATACCCTTTGTAGACTCCAATATGTTAAGGTATACCGATTCTGGGGCATTATGAGCATTTGCAAAAAATTTTTTTCAGAACTTACATTTTCCAAATATTTGTCTCCCAGTGATTATTCTGTACCACCCCTTAATGCACTTTTTTCTTCCCATGCATAAAAGAAAATTCTGTTTTCCTTGGTGTATTTGTGTAATCCCACTTTACATACCTGCATATGCATACAAATTAGAGTACACCTAGCTTCAATTCTTTTAATACCATTGTCCTGATACTTGTATCCTTAGTACTCAGGACTTCATTAAACTTATTACAGGCATTAAGTTTTAGTAAGGCATACTCTGTTGCAATACTGTGAGCACACAGGCTCTTAAAAGGTATGATTCTTCTATTATCTATCTATATTATGGGGTACTTGAACTTTACACAAAGGCCTATCATCTTGCTCTTTTGAGACATCCTTGTAAAGTGGTGGAGAGTTTTGGCAGCAAACTCCTTCCTTTGCTGAAGACAATCACCTTAGTTTAGACTTTTTATCTCAAATTAAGTTCCTTTTTTCCTTAACTGCTTCCTTGTCTTGCAATTTGAACTACTTAGTTTGCAGAATTTACTTGTGCCTTCCACCAGGAATAGATTTGGAAAATGAAAAACAGCCATTCCTCCCTTTCTTTCTATCAATTGACCTTGTTACACATCTTCTCTGTGACATCAAAAGAATGTCAGGTTTGAAATAAACTGTTGAAATTAACAGGTTTGAAATACTATTTACTAAACTTTTGAGTGATCTGCTGGCTTCAAACAATACTCCCAGTTAAAACAAACAAACAAACCAACCCACCACAAAACACTTACTGGCAAGCGATATCAGCATTTACATTATTTAGAAAGCCAGATCTGTTTATCTTACTGTGACTCCTGAGACACAGCTCAAGCTGAGCACACTTACGTGCCTTTTGGCTAATAGTGTCTATTCTTTGCTTGAAGAAAATTGTGGGGATCTGGTGGACAGTCACTTGCAAAGGGTAGGAAATTCTGGAAGAGAGCAGAAAGGTAAAATTCCTGGAAGAATACTATCAGGAGAAGAAAGATGTGTTGTGGGAAAGTGCTCACCCATCCTCAGCTCATGCCTAGAATTAAGAAAGAAGAAAGGAAGAACAGGATCTGAAGTTTACTATTGCAGCATTTCTCTCCCTTGTTGCAACCACAGGTATCTTTATCTCTTCCATTCTTCCATCACTTTTGGGGTACCAACTATTTGTTTTTCCTGTGCTCCTCAACCTTAAAGGAAAATCCACTGCCTGAACAAGAAACTCCTGGCACCTGATGACAGCAAATAGTCACAATATTTAAACCAACTGTACAAAATGCTACACAGACGATATGCTTAACCCTTGACAGCTGCCAACAGTGAAAGAAATGTTCCTGAATGTCAGTAACAGATACTTTGCCCTAAGGTAAGGTCTGCTTTGCATAGCCACCACGAAATAGAAAACAAGCCAGCAAAGAGGTGTGCTGGGGGATGCACTATAGCCCAAATTGCTCCATCCAGTGTGGAACTTAGAACAACTCCCTGGCTGCTTTATGTTAGGCTATCTTATCACAGTCCCAGAGGGCTTGCAAGTCCAGACCACTGTCTTAGAAGACCTGTGCAAAAAGAACAATGCAACACTTTTTCATGCTAGAGAAACTACTAATTGCACTTCAAGGGTAAGTCAGAAAAACCTACATTGGAAAAGGGGGAAAGAAGTCAACTCTATGCATTTAAGTCCTGATATTACATGTTTGTATAATTTTAAAGTCCAGTGAAACACAGAAGACATATCTCTTATTGGTAATACAGGAAATACGAGATAAACAAGAAGTGTGTCAGAGCAAATTGTAGGAAACAGGAGACAGAACATGTAGCCTGGAAAAACATAGAGAGGATTCTTTCTCTGTTGTGCTGTGTTCCCTAAAAATTAATGGAAATTCCTCTATTCAATGAATAGAGAAGATAAAGCTTTGAGTTTTCATAGAAAGACATGAAGACTACAGAAGTCTGAGAGCAACAAAAGTTTACCAGAAACTGTGAGAGAAAGAGTTCTCAATTGCTCACCAGCAGGTCATCTCAAGGCCTCTTTTAATAGCCCCTTCTGCCATCTATTTCTGATTGACTTGCCCAGTCATTTAGCAAGCCGTTGCAGGTTTGCTATGGCAATGAAAATTACTGAAGAGGTATTTCAAGACTCAACTGGTCATTCTCCAAATCACACAAGCATCAGAAACAGTAAGTTAAATTCCTCCCATCACCCGGAATGCACTAAATAACAAAAACTGGGAGAAGGGATGTTAGCCAGTATTTACAATTCAGAGCCTTCCTGGGTCTACCATCTTGTCTCCACTGATCAACTTTATGCACCTTTCAATGCCATTTCTCCACAAACACAAAAATTAACAGAATAGTCAGTGGAAACAAGCCCTTCAGAACCCCCCTTTCCCACTGTTTCTGGCAGCTCTAACCATGCAATTTACTGTCGTCAGAATGCTCCTGGTTTGCAACTTTCATTTTTATACAGTTTCACTACTTCTTATCTTGAATATTTTAAATAGGTTATTTTTCTGGATAATTTGTAAGTTGGTCCTTTGGACCAGCTGCAGTGGAATTTCAATTTAGCTTTTTGCACTTTCTTTCTAAAGATGAGCTCACAAATTTAACATAACCAAAACATTATGGCTATTGTGTGATGCTATGAGAAAATTATGCTTACTGGTGTCTCTTGTTTTCAGAGCATATTCAGCTAAGAAAATATCTTTCAACATCTCACACAAAATAAATTTTTTAATTGCTTGCAATTGTCACTCAGTAATAACCAGAAGATTATGCCCCATTCTTATCTTCTTTTTGCACTTCCTGCTTTGTGTGAAATATTTTCCTGCTTTTCCAGATCTATGAAAAAAGCTCGCTATGGGCAAGTCCACCTCATCTGTCCAAACTGTTCCTGATTCCCATTCTCCAAAAGTTAATATCTTACTCCATTTACCCGTCTTTACCTAGACACACAGTCTAATCTTTTTTCATCCATATACCTAATAAAGTATTTTACAGCTTTCAATTATTTATAGTCTCTATTTTCTCTCATTCTCATCTGTATACCTAATCCATAGTTGTATATTTCATAGCTGTATATAGACATTTCCACTGACACATAAGAAACAACAGAGGCTTACTACATTCTTTCCTTAATTCAAGATGGGGCTTACATATGCAAAATACAAAAAGGCAGGCTCTGAGCCGACCAGCCAGCCTGACAAAAGAAAAAATGGTGCAAGGCGCATCCTGCAGCTGACGGTTGCTAATTTTGGCACTATAAGGGCCCAGATAGGAATACAAACATCTTAAGCATAAAACGTGTCAGACTAAAAAGAAAGTTGATGCAAAAAAATTTGATTCCTACTTTTGAAACTTAGTTTCAAAGTAGCACTTCAATTTTGACATGCAATCTTCCTCCCAAATTTTAGTGCTTCCAGCTGGAAGTAGTACTGCCTGCCTGCTTAAGTGCTCCACGAGAGAAGTTGATACTCAGTTTTTCTAAGCAATTGCATCCTTACACATCATGTTTCGTGCTACCCCAGTGACATTTTCCAGCTTTTCTCATGTAAATTATTTATCTTCATTGACCACACAGCTGTCTTATTCAGGCTTGCAAAGAGTGGGAACATTGAGATGTACTTTAAACTTTTGATTCAATGATGTAAGTGGGAACCCTTTTTAAAACACAATAATAATCAGGTCTTACTTTGATTTGGTTGATATGAAACGCCTGGAGTGTAAACACAGCTGCGTTTTTGTAAATCTCATGTACAAAAGGAAGCCTTCTGTACCTGTAAATGTTCATTTCTAACCTTTCAATTCATGTAGAATAAACTACTGCCTACAAAGAATGTACTTGGATGTTTGCACCCAAGCATGCAACAGGACTGTTTATTTTGTAGGCACCGGCCCTGTAAACCCGACATATGCAACTTGGATTTTGAGAACAACTACGAGGAATGCCTAGAACGCTGAGCATAACTCCTTAAGAAGCAGTAATGTTAGGACATTTCAAAGATAACTGTGACCAATTGTAGAAGAGGGGCATTTTCAGTGTGATGGGATCCACTGAGAACCAGGTGTTTGCTAACTTGCAGTTTCTGAACCTGACTGTATCCAAGAATTTTCTGACGTGGTGATATCTGGACCGAGCCAAGCCCAGGTGTGGTCTCGGCCCCACCAGGGCGCTCTCCTTCCCCACGAAACGCCGCGGGCAGCCGCCCGCCTGGCGGCCGCTCCGGGACACCCTGCCACCGCCTCCGTCCGCACGCCCGCCAGCGCGGGGGTCGGGACACCCTCCGCGCCCAGCCGGCGGCCGCGGCTGCCACGTCCTGGCTGCCGGCGAGACCGGCGCTCGCAGCAGGACGAGCTCGTCTCGTACCAGCGCTTTTCAACTCGGAAAGGAGACACCGGAGGCTGTCCGCCGCGGAGCGCAAAGTTCAGCCGCAGCGAGGCGGCGCGCAGAGCCGCGGCGGGACGCCCCCGGCGATGCCCTCCCCCTCCCGCCCCGCGGGCGGCTCCCTGGCCCGCGCCCCGTTTCACACCTGGCTTCGAAGGGGAAGGCCACGACCCCAAGCTTTCCGGCATACCTGTCCCCGCGCATCACCTCCCGGGGCCCGCGGCGGGAAGCCGGCGCGGCTCCGCTGACCGCCCCGCGGCGGCAGCGGGGCCTGCGGCGGGGCCGTGCTCGGGCAGCGGCCGCGGGGCCGCCCGTCCCTTGCCCTCGTCGTTGTCCCTGCCCCGGCGGCGCAGGGCGGCCGCAGCGGCGGTGCCCGCTAGGAAGTAGTTGTGACTAGCGTTACCTGTCCTATATTGACGTATCCGTATTTGCTCGCTATCCTGTTGGCCTCCGGGAGCCCCCCGGTTATCCGCACAGCCCAGTGGTTGGTGTAGAGGCGCGTCCTGCAGGCGGGCAGCAGGAACCCCAGCACCAGGGTGAGACGGCAGAGAAGGTCCCCGCCGCCTCCGCCTCCCCAGCAACAGCGGCGCTTCCAGCCCATCTTCTCCTCTGCACGCAACCCCCACAAAACTTCTCTTTCCTTCTTCCGAGGCCCTTGTCCTCCCCTCCGGGCCGCTCCGGCAGTATGTCCTCCGAAGTTAGCCCGAGGAAGAAACTAGGAAGAGCTTGGAGTAGTGCATTGAACCACTCGGGGGTTAAATGATGAGGGGCTGGGAATAGTGGTTCTGATCAGTGATTGCTGCTGTGCCCTCTTCCCGCCGCTCTCCCGGGATTAAGTAACTTGCTTGTGAGAGCTTCTCTCACTGTTCCTGAGCGCCAGCTTCCCCCTCTATCCCTAGCTACATGGGAAGTCGTCTCTCCGCGGGGAGGAGGGGTCCTTATCCCTCTCTCTACGTTTCCCTCCTCTCTGACTTCCTTCCCCCTGCCAGCGGTCTTCTGTCTCCTCTCCCGCGTCTGGCTTTTCTTCGCCTCTACTCGCTCCCTCTCTCCGGAATCCGGGAGCAGCGCGGCTGCGGCGGCAGGCGATGTGTGAGTGTTGGCAGCTCAGAGCCTCAGTGCACTCCGACTCGGCCACCTCCCTCTCCCCTCCCTCCTCCTTCTCCTCCGCCTCCTCTCCCCGCCCTCGCTCCCGCAGCGCCGAAGGCCAGGAGAAATGGCAGCCGAGGCGGCGCCGGGTTGCCTCGCTCTCCGCGCTCCTGGGCCCCGGGCTACCGCTGGTCTCGTCAGCCGCCGCCCCCGAGCGCTGTCTCTGCCCCTCAGCCGCGCCCGGAGGCCGCCTCCCCGCCGGCGGGGCTGCAGCGGGCGCGGCGAGGTGCGAGGCCTGCGGCAAGGCCTCGTGTTCGGCACCGGCGGCGGCCTCCCGGCAGTGCGCCCGCGGAGCGCCCCGGGCGAGGAGGGGCCGAGGGAGAGCCCCAGCTGCTCCGGTAGGCCGGGTCTGCCCTGGCCTGCCTTCCCCGGAGAAGCTGCTCGGCTACCAGGCAGGACAGGAACAGCCCCACAGCTGCCTCTCCGGCAGCCACCGTGTGCCCGTTTGCTGACTGCACTTCACATACATCGTCCTTTAATGCAACCCTTCTGTCCGTGGTCACCACCTTCAAAAACGAAAAGTGTGTGGCTGCCGCTTTGGCAGCGGATTGGTGTTCCAGACCAAGTCTGAGAAGATAGAGCTCTCACTGCTCCCTCATCCATGTCCCTATGCAGCATTGGCACAGATCTCCTCCCTGCTTCCATAAGCAGAGCACCACTGGGCCTACAGAAGATGCTGCTGGTCATCAGCAGCTGTCTCAAGCTGGTGCCTGGATGGGGTGGGAGAATACTCATGTCCACTCCAGCCCAAGCTTGTTGTTTAATGGTCTATGCATTTGAGCCACCATAATAACTTCAGACTGCCTGTTCATCTACTTCGTTTTGCTTGAACATTAAATAATTGGTCCAACGGACTTACTGTGGGGATCTTTTGCAAGTTTTGAAGGAATTTGGACTTGAGAAGTACCATTGCAATGCACTAACATAAATTTGTGACTTTTTTCTCTGAGAAAAAGGTGTCAGCAAAGGTGACTGACTTTGTCAGGCAGCTTTCACTCTCTTTTTTGCTGAGGTATGAGAAATTACACACTTTACAGAAGGTCATAGAATAACATGGAGTTCCATTTTTCCTCCACCAAAACGTGAAGGAAACACCTCTACCGTTAAAGCAGCTGTTTCCCTTGAAAAGTAGAAATAGTAAAACACAGAAAGCTATGTTTTCCAATTCAGGCGATTCTCTGCTTTAGGTTCATTAATTTTTCACTTACACATGGGTATTATACTGGTGATTAACATCTTTCCAGTGTTATACTGGTGATTAATATATTTTGATAAGAGTAGAAAGGAGGAAAATGCATTCTTTGCTTCCCTGTTTGTTTGATGTTTCTAAGAACTTATTTGCCAGAGTCTGCTTCTTTGTTAGTTGTTTGTTGGTTTTTTTGGTTTTTTTTGTAGTTTGTGTGATCATTTTCTCAGTATATTCCAGTGTACTGTTAAGTTCTCTTTGTACATTTAAGACCTCATGGCTTGCCTTCCCTAGGATTTCACAGATGGTGGCTTACTGTTGAGTAAATTATTCTTCTATTGAAACTGCAGTCAACACTCTCATTGGATTCAGCAGGCCCTCGTATGAATTGTAGCTGTTAGGACCAGGCAGTCACACTTTGTTGCTAATATTCATAAAAACACATTCTTTGAATATGAAATTAAATATCCTGCAGCAATTAGCCCTCCTTATTCATTGGTTCAATGATAATTACACAAGTCAGCTCTTACCCTATATCTGGAGGGCTTAAATGATGCTTAATCATGAATATCCACCCTATAGAAGTAAATAGCAATCAATGGGTCACAAAACCTGAACCTTATGCAACCCCAGTTTGTTTTTCTGAAGATGGTAAATTAAAAATTTAATTTCTGGTCTTTTCTCAGATAATTTTACTATTGTTTTGACTGACATATTTTTTGCTATAGATGATGGACAAAAGGTGTACACTACAAAGAAGAAGCCATACTGTCATGTACTTACTTCCAACTTGTCTCACTTGATAGTGTTTTATACACAGGCATCAAAGCCACTAGGAATCAGTTGATTTGATAAATACATCGTTGTCCCCAAGTATCTTTTCGTAAAGCTGCATATTATTGCACAGCATAACAAAAATGTTGTGGAAATTTCACTATACATAAAAATAGCCTCTGGAAGAGGAGGGGTGTAGTCCCCAGAGGCATTTTTTTCTGCAATTATAGTCCTCTTTGCTGAGGCCACTGTATTAGATGGCAATTATAGCTAGTGTGAGAACATTTGGACATTGGTTGTGTTGTGAAACATTTGAATATGTTTCAATATGAGCTCCAAACTGCAAAGTTTTGCTGAATTCTAATCATAGCAAATGATTACACCCCCTAGAAAAGAAAAAGAAAAAAGAAAAAAAGAGGTGAGAGCTCCTGCCATGCCATATTCTGTTCCTTTCTGACAGAGCCAGGCAATAAGTATAGCAGGGGATTGGAGAGGCTGAGGGGACTGGCAGCAGTGTGGGAGTTTTGTTCAGTGTACCTGCTGGATATGGACTGTATGTAGCTGGTAGCTGCATTTGCTTTTGAACTCTGTGGGAGACCTGATAGCTTGTCTGTCTGTACACCACAGGAAGAGTTTTTATCTCCTCTTGGCAAGGACACTGATTTGCTTCTCTTCATCACTGTTGTCACACTGGTGCCTCTTGTTAACAGACACATACACCCCTCCACCCGCTTCTTGCCTCTCTTCTATGACAAAAGTCAGTATCTGTCTGACTGCTCAAAATGCAGATTTCCACAGGTCTCTCTCTTGTCCTTTACTTATTAATACTAATCTGTGAATCCCTCCTCTCTTGTTAATCCCAAACAATAGTGATCCAAAATCTGACCTCAGTGGCTGTTCTCGCTTCTCTCCTATGTGCTCTAATTGCCTCTTGTTTTGCTGTTTTGCCTACCTAGTCCTGATACTATTCTTTCCTTTCTAGTTATTTCTCAGCCTGAAAATCCCTCTGGCTCACCAGCTCTGGCAGCCTTTTTACTGTGCTGTGCTTCATGTCAGCTTTCTAGCACTCCTATATGTTTTGCAGATGAATGCTCCAGAGATGTGTTAGGCACCCCAGAGTCATAATTAAGGAGGAAACCACAGAGAATATCTGAATTTAAGGAAAGTGGCAGCTCAGTGTCTTCCAGGAAGAAGTCCTGTAAGCAGATGTACTGGCCCCTGAAGACATTCTAGAACACAGACTATTTTAAGAATAAACTGGGAATATATGTTCATCAGCCTTTGAGAGAAAGAGTCTGGACCATAGTAGATAAAAGAAAGGAAGCTTCCAAGGTTGTGTCAAGGAGATGTTTAGAGGTTGCCTTAGAAAGATGGATAGTTTTGGAATCCAAAGGAGAATTTAGATTTCCTTAGTTTCAAGCATAAACTGTTTTTACTGGTTTTTATAAACAGTACAGCCAGGTCACTTGACACCAGCCACCATACGATCCAATTTGCTGGTACACAGTTCGTTGATCTCCAGTTTTCCATGCTTCAGGCTTGCCTCTGATTTTACATATTAACATCAAATGCTTTTGAATAGAACTAAGTTTTGGAGTTTTTTATTTGGGTTTTAATAAAACTCTGGTTTTACATATAATCAAGTATATTAATAGGTTTTTTCCTCACAAATACCTGTCGCTTTATCCTTTGAAGCAGGGTATGTATTTTGAGTACTTCCCTGTTCTCATGAAAAGCCTTTGTAGGTCCAAATTTTGAGTGAGAGTTTTCACCTGTACATTAGACACTTTTTTTACATTCAGCAGGCAATTAGTTGAGGTTGCTCACCCCCCTCACTGAGATACCTCTCACTGTTCCCAGTGTGTCAACTATAGGGTCTGTATACCCAACTCTGTGTGCAGTCCATAGCAAAGCTTGACCTCTTATTTCTCTTCCCACTTCTTGTTAGTCACTATGGGAGTGAACATGATAATTGACAGCAGACTTTAATGAACTTTCTGGGAATGCCAAGGAGGAAAGCCTTTTGTCCTGAATGTAGAGGAGACAAGAGACAGGATGGTAAAAGTACTCAACTGGTGTATAGAAGCTGGGGCAGCACAAAGCAATGAACAGAAGGAAGTTGGGATGGGTATTTGGCCTCTGTCAGGGTGTGCTCCAGGCCAAGCCTCAATTTTTCCCTGAGCTCAGTGTCAGAAGCTCAGTGATTCATGTAAGGAATCAAAGGGAATGATCCTTTATTTCTTGTCTGTTGGTAGTAAAGAATTTATGTCTGGGTCTAGGAATAGGTGTGTGTCTGGGCTTTTCCTAGTCGCTGATAATTGGACTGATACTGCCTTATTCAGGTACTATGTGGGTTTCCTTTTAGTTTTATGAATAAGGCTGCACTGCCTATTTTTCACCCTGTGAAGAGAATGTCACTCTTACCTTTACATCTTTGATTGTGTTTATTGTAATTTTTTGAAAGAATGTCTCTCCCCTCATTATAGTTATGGCCATACTGGCAGGCATAATTTCAAATGATGCTAGTGTTAGTTACACCACTGAAGAGACTGATACCTGTGCCAGCATACTTATTTGCCATCTTGCCATTTGTGCAAATGCATCTCTTTGGGCTTTAATCTAAACTGTCATTATTATTTTTCCTGTATATTTATTTTTCTCTTTTTGTTTTATTTTTAAATTTTTATTTCAGAGATCTAGTTGACAGTGCCAATAGCCATACTAACTTTACTGGTAACACACAGTGCATAGCTAGAATGAATGGCAAAGGCATAGAGAGAAAAGGATGGTGGAAGCAGGAATCTCTTTCAGATGTCTTCAGTGCCTGACACGGCATCCTGGAACAGTTAACCCTGAGTTCTTTTCAGAATAACTGCACATTTTCCCACTCCAGCTTCTCATTGGCTTGTAAAGTTTCAATCATAGAAATATGTGGAAAAAAGTAAGTATAAAAATGACATTTTCAGTGTTTAGCTATGAATTTTAGCTATGGAAAATACCACAAGTCCCTTTGATATGGTGGTGGAAAGTTTTGGGTATTTTTGGGTTTTTTCTGAAATTACTTATCTGAGTGAATTGATTCATGTGGAGGATGAGGCATTTGTTCACCCAAGTTCACTGGAGTTAACATTCCAGCTAACTTGTTCCTAAATTGTCCCCTGAGTCACAGTTGTTGTAGCTGTCCTATTCTGTAAAATTAACTCAGCTGTACTGCAAGTATCTGTAGGATTTTCCTTTCCTGTCATAGTATCATAGAAGCCATCAAATACTATTGTTCTTTTCTTATACTGATGTGTTGTTGGTAGCATACAGCTGAGATAATATTCTTGCTAAAAAGGGTGACCAGTGGCAAGTGAGAATCCAACCCAATTTCAAAAACATAAAGAATAGTAGCTAAATGTCCTTACCTGAAGGAAAAAAATTCATCTCGCATGTTCTGTCATGGCCTGCTCTCATTTCATGAGCTCTGGTTGGGCTGGTTCCAATTGTGCCCCAATCCTTCTCAGAGACTACTGTAGACCCTTCACTAGTATAGCTAGTATTCTGCTTCTTTAGACATGAAATTATCTTTTGAGTCCTTGTTCCCTTATCTTTGTTCAGGTGCTCCATGAAGCTGCTATTGTCATGATATGTTCATGAAGTAACTAACTTCATGATGATAGTGGGATTATATTTAGTCTTCTTTATCCTCTTCTGTGAGAGGAAGCAGAGCTCGTGTCTTTAATCTGTAAGAAAACCTGAGGACCTTTTCCACAGAAAAATGTGTAGAAGTAATAGTTTAAGAGCATCCCTTTTAACCTGGGACTCTCCAGTCCACCCATATAACTCCTCTGGATTATATGCCTGCATTTCTTTGCATGAAACTTGCTCAGTGTAATTTGTTGATCCTTGAATTGAAAAAGATCTTGTTTACTACAGCCAGTGTCTTAACAGAAGATGTGACCTAGAAGTGGGGAGTTTGTTAGTGGGAAAGGAGGCTGGAAGAACATCAACCTATCATTTAGGAAGTATGGCAGGTTTTTATACTCTGTCCCCCAAGCAAGGAACAAGTTGGGAAAGGGTACATTAGGACATACAGCCTCTGTTTCTAGGTGATTGAATAATAATTCTGTTATAATTCAGTCATAATTCTCTCTTCAGGGAGGTCAAGGCAAGACCTGTGGCATAGCCTTTTCTCATAAGATACCATTCAACAACTTACTTGCTCCTGAATACTGAAGAATTTAAAGGGTTTACCAATCAGAAGAGTAGGGAAACCTCTCTACCCTGTGCTCTACCCTGTTGTGGTAGTAATTAAACCAATTCCAAGACTGCAAAAATGAAAGTTCTCTTTCATTAGTTTTAAACAAAAATGGGAAAATATTTAGTTATGTTTGATACATCCTGTCAGATTTTAAGTCTGAATGGAAATGGAGAGCAGAAACATAGACACCAGAAAGAATGGCCCAGCTATAAAGACAGATATTGTGAGTGGCAGATGTTTGTTTCCAACGGGGCGATGCTGATTGCATACCTCAGAAACTTATTTTACTGTGTCAATTTACTAAGGAATTTACAATTCTGGTGCTTTTGTTAAAATTAATAGAGGAAATGCACATCTCTGCAGATGCCTCTGCTCTGCCTGCTAGAGAGAGAGGTGTACTGACAGTTTCTGTCAAGGCCTCTCTGTGTTCTTTGACTTAATGCAAAGGACAGAGTAATGTATTGATGAGAGAGCTTTCCTTTTACAAATTTTCTTCTTCATATACTGACAGTCTTTTCTTCAATTTTCTTTTTTTCCCCATATAACTGCAATCAACCTGCCTTTCCTTCTCTGCTTGTCTTTCTGCTGCTGGGAAGATTTTTCTCTTCTCTTTTTGTCCAGCTCATCATTTTTCCCCTTCATTATCCCCCAGGACTTCTATTCTGTAGATACTACTCATAGGACATTATTCTCTGTGCTTACCTCTGTTTACCAAGAAAAACAAGAGCCATTGTAGCTGAAGGTTTTCATGGATAGTATTGATCATAATGGCATGTAATATAGCATTGCTGAGAAATGCTTACTAAGGTATCATATCTACCTCATAGAGACCAACCTAGTGCTCCATTAATTGGTAGTCCATGTTCAAAGTTCAGAGTCCAGCCCTAATGGTTAATGGTAACTCTGGGCCAGAAGTTGCAGCCCTGGTGAGTCTTCAACACAGTGATTTGTCTGTGTAAACCAGCACTGGACGAAGTAACTGGTGAGGGACAAAAAGGATCTGGATGTGTTTTGCTGCTCATTAATTCAGACAACTCATTTCTCCCAGAAAGTTCCAGTAATGCTATATTGTACATGAGCTTCCTGTGTGTCCATTTCTGCTCACCTGTGCATTCATTGTGTGAAATGTAGTGGCTGGAGAATGATGGTAACTAACAAGTGAAATCTATAGCCACAAAGCGTCATCTTAGGTTTAGGTAAATTCTTAGTTTCTTATCTACAGGTAATTTTTAGATAGTGTTTTGATTCTGTTATATTGTGTTCTATTAGAAGAGTAAGAAAGAAGGGCACAGGAGAGAGGAAAGGTAAGGAATTAATTTTTTAAAAGTAATTAAAAAAAAAAAGCTAGAGAAGTTTAGCCCCTGGCCAAACTTAAGACTGAAATTGATATTTTTTAATAACTGATAAGAATACTGTGCAGCTTTACTATGAGGCTAATATATTATTTACAATCTCTTTGTGTATTAATTTTCTTGCTGTTAAATGCTCACACATTTGCAAATGATGTAATATTCACAATAAAGTACATTTTCTATGTAACTGGTTTTTTAAAATAAAGTCTTTTTGGTTTGGATTTTATTGTGAGTGATGGAGAAGAGAGTTTTTGGTGTCTTTCTCTGCTCTTAGGAAATTAAACTGGCACAGTTCATGAGGAGATTAGATTGCTCCCAGAAAATTTTCACACATTCTGGAAGAAATATAAAACACTGGTTCTAAATTACATCAAGTTCTTCTGCACACATAAACACTTAACTCTTTCTTCCCTTCTGCATCATCCTTAGTTCTTTCTGTCTCTTCTCTGTCTCTTCTGAGTTGATTCCTCAGCTGGATAATTGAGAGCCACATATTTGTATTTTTAAATTTTGATTCAGCAACTGAGCAACTCAAAAACAAACAGTGCAAATGAGAACATTTGCCAATATACTTGTTAAAAGTCTGATGCTTCTGTGACCCTTTGCATCTACATTGTTTTTCTTCATGCTGCAAAATGCAGATTATTCCATGAAACAACTATGGTGCAGAGACCTGTTTAGCGTACAAAATGCATAATTTTGATTGTTAGCAGTTCCAAAGGCACTGCAAAAATCTTCATTAAAAGAAAAGAGCATCTGTGGAGAGCCACCCTGAATGTGATATTTGCCTGTTGGAGAGTGAATGGGTTTTTGTCTGTTCTGCAGTCGCAGCTCTCAGCTTGAATATTCACTATGTAAGAAGTATATGTATAGTTCATCACCACTGCCAAAATAACCAGTTCATTAAGTCCCCTTAGCCTTTCATGAGCGCTTCCTGAATGCAACCAAGTCATGCCCACAGATACACACACGATGAAAGTGACATTTAAAAGCTAATTTTGAAGCTATACCTAGGAAATGAGCTCTTTAATCATCAATTTGTTTTCTGGGAATGTGCCTTGGACACGATCTATGTCACTCTGAGAGACAGCACCTTAAAATCTGTGCCAGCTCCCCCTGAGAGATGAAGACTGAGCCTTCTAACTAGAAGGGTTGTGTTTGTACCATCAGAGAGAGAGGCAATACACTCTGATTTATAGCAACAGTTAGGACTTGCCAGCACAAATAGATTTTGTTATACCCTATGCCATTTAGATTTTGTGCACATGCAGATTTTGTTATACCCTGTGCCACTTTCTACTTTATCTATCTATTCATCCATCTGTGAAGTAAACCAAATCAAAAAAGTATATAATCACTCCTAGCACTAAAATAATGAATAAGAAATTACAATTTCTGGTAGATATTTAGTAAAAAGTAGAAGGAATTCATTCTTGTTACTTGCACTGTGGCAGAGGAATATAGCAACAGCCAATGGACTGTGTCATGTGCTCACTTAGTCAATTTTATGATCTGAATTGCTTGGTCAACTCCAGTTCTGGACAATTTTCTGATCAACACCACAGCTGTATATCACTCTCTGTTGTCATCAGAAAAAAATAATCCACCTTTCCATGAACATAATAGTGAGGAGTATCTGGGTCAGTGAATCAGGATGATGTGTTCCCAGCACACCTGCAGGAGGTCACTGATTCAGGTCACATAACTACGATGCTGGCTCTCTCTGGAGTGGGTCCAAATGTATTAATTCCTGATTCAGAGTCTTTAGATGCAGAGACACGTTTTGTTAACACTGCTGCAAGATGGTCTCAAGATGACAAAGGTGATGCAAGCATTTCTGAATAATATTTTTACTGTTGCCTCAAGTACAGGAAGTGGTGCTTGAATACTGCTGTAAGCATTGGGAAAACAATAATTCCTTCTCCAACAGAACATGCTTTGTTTAGCATCAGGAATACCACAGGTGAGGACATAACAGAAAACATAAACAGAGGAAACCATATAACAGAACCGGCAAGTTTTTAATCTCTTAATGTCTTATGGAGATGCTGTGGAGATGAGAAGTTAACACGTGGATGCCAGCTGTAGCAACTAAATATCTCAAGGAAACTTGTTCTTAGTTAATTAAATCCATTCACGAGTGACCTAATAAAACTCAGAAGAGATTACCAGATTTATTCTTGGAAAGGAAAGAAAGTGAAACTCAGAGGCTGACAGATCTAAACATGATGAAAATGTGACTGTTAATTCAGATTTTAATCTCCAGATGTTCAAATAAGTTTTTTGCTTTTTGGAGTTTTTTGAGATAACAAGTTGCATAATATGTTGGAAAATGACCTGAAAAAGTACATAAAACAAACTCAGACAAAATCAGAAAAAAAGTTACATTCAGAAACAGGTCTGGATGTTCTGTGAAAAACTGACGTTATCTGAGAAGAATTCTGGCTTTACCATGAACTCATTTTTAGGAAAACTAGACTGCTATGCTGCCCCTGGAGCAACCAGGAAATGGTGCCTTACAGAAAGAGATTACTATACTGGGTCTAAACTAACTGCAGCATATAGTACCTCAATGCAACAATGCAGCTAAATTAAGATGTATTTGATATGTGCTATTGCATTTCTCCTTGTCCTTTTCCTCCTGTGTGCATTGGGAGACCGTGGAAATGACAAGGGGTGACTTGAGGTTATCTTGTAACCTGCGAGCCACCTCTCATCCCATCACACTTGCCTATGTGAAACTCTGTATTGCAAACATAACTAAAATTTTCCTTATGCTGCAGACCTTCTTGTTTGTTGTAACACTGGATGCTGCATGTAACTATTAATTTTGTTTGCCTGAATAAATAGAAGGTACAAATAGATGAAGAGCATCTTGTGTTTTAGACATGACAAGTCAAAATCTTACCCTGCCCTTTTAAAGTGTTTATGGTAAACTGATGTCCTTCATTGGCTGCCAAAGTAGCAAAAATGCTTAAATTATTTGAAATCTAACTAGAGGCAGTATCATTATTCTATGTATTTCACATGGGATTTTGCTATTGATCATTTGATCAATTAAAAAAAAAAAAAACCTCAAGATTTTAACTCAAATTTTTAGGAAGTCCTTAGTGTCAAACTGTTTGATCAGGGATCTGACTAAAAGCCATTTGACATTAGTGAGCGTAATTATATTAAAGGCCATTAAAATCAATGCCATATACAAATGCAGGCCAAGTTAAGAAAGCCTATGCATGCATGTGTGTGTGTGTGTGTGTGTAATGTATTTGTCAATAAATTCAGTTCTATTCGTGCAGTTGGTCTGCATAGCTTACAAAATAGGAAGATATGGAGACATACAGAGGAGAGTTTACTGCTCACCTTTATACCCCATTGATTTTACTGAAAACCTCCGTAATTTTTCCCCAGCATTATCTTATACTAGTTCCAAATTCTCTCAAAAGACAGATGCAGGTTCTCAAGTTGTTAAGATGTAAAACTGTCAATATTATGTATTTCTTACTACATTCTCAGCAGGAGATTGAGTAGTGAAATTTGAACCTTCTTGAATCTGTTTCTTCCAGCAAGACAATACAAAAGGGCTGACTCTGCTGGAGGTTCTGAGAATGTGAGTGCAGCAGCTTGTTGTTAGAACTTCGTATTTACAATACTCATTTCACATTGGAAGTGGTTGTATCCCCTGTGTGTGAGCTATTTAGGCAGCCGGACAGAGGAGATAAAAGGCTGCATAACATGCACACACATGTTAGACATATTTTTGCACCTCAAGAACTAACAAATAATAGAACCAATCCTGTTTAATCTCATAAATACCTTCACCTGATGTCTACAGAAAAAATTACACAAATGTAAAAGGCAAATTTTTCAAAGTTCTGCTCTTATTATATGGAATTGTAGTCTAAAATGTTTTGCAACTGATGCATAATGTTTGTTGCTAATTGAGCTCTGCCATGCAGCCAAGTGGTTCAAATGGATTGTAAAATATATGTGCCATCAGATTTATGTTTAGGTGTATTTGAAAGTTTGGATGCAATTATAAAATGCAATTGATATGCCAACAATTATTTGTCATTTTACAGCATGATCTTTTTAGGTGTGGTCTTTTTAGGTGTGGTCCATTTTTTTTAGCGTGGCTAGAAAATGTGTCGGAGTTACTTACTTGTTTGTAAAGTTATCTGTATAATTTTGAAGCCTGGACATTATGCTAGTGCTTGCCTCACAGGCAGTATGAGATCTTTTCTTAAAGCAATTCTGAAAAAACTGGAAATAAGAAATATTACAGTCTCTTAATTTTCTTCTTAATTAAGTATTTGAGGACAACACCCAGGCTTGTAAGGTTTTTTTATGGTTTTGGTTTGGTTTTTTGGTTTTTGGGGTTTTTTGGAGATAAAGGAGCAGAATTGTGCTTGTGACTTTGCCATGCAGGATTGCGGTTTTTTAAAATTTGTTTAGAGTGGTCTTTGAAGATCAGGATCTCACATGCATAGAGGTATCTAGTGTGCCTGTGAATACATTTGTGACAGGTGCTCTGCAAGCTTATATTGTGCTGCATGGCTTAATTAGTGATCTGGGTTTTTTCTTTGTGAGGCAGGGCCTAGATAAACAGGTACCTGAGATTAAGATCTTTTCCTTCCATAGCTTTTACAATGCAGACTGCTTTATATTTGCTTTTTTTGTGTGTGTTTTTTCCCATCTGGTTCATGGTTTGGTTTAGTTACCCACTGCAAGTCACTTTGCGGAGAGCAGACATTTATCAGTGTTTGCAGAGTGTGCCATCCCCTTCCTGCCTGGGAAGCAGAAAGAGAGGATGGGGTGATGTTGTGATGATGACCTTTGGCAAGCTGAGATGCAAAGCACCCCGTAGGAATTTCCTCCAGCACAAAGGTATTTAACAAATTATCCAGTTCCATGGTGGGGCCTAGTCAGTAGGTGGTCCATTTCAGTGTCTGTCTGTCTTTCCTTATCCTCCTCTTAGGTTTAGAGAAGCTGCAGTAAGAGGAGGAAAGAAAAAAAAAAAGAGAGAGAGGAAAAAAGGAAGCAAAACAAAAGCTAGCTATTAAACTGGAAAGACATGTGATCTGCATAATTGCTCTAATTGCAGCTAGTTCTGCAATGAATAGTCCTGATGTCAAATTCAACAATGACTTAGGAGGAAAAAATATCTCTGAGTCCTTTACTATAACATGAAAGACATAAAGAAACTCTTACGATCATTACCATTCAGTCTAAAGAGCCAGTGACTAATTAAGAGGGAGGGTAAACAGTCCCATTGTTTAATTATTGAAGAAAGGGTTAAATTGGCAGGAATAAATAACCAAATTAAACTATGCACCTCTCTGTCCTTTCTGAGTTATACAGTCATGCAAGGGAGAGGTGGTGGTCAGAAGGGATTTTTAACACAATTGTAGAAAATGTTGTAGATGGAAAACATCTATCAAAGATACTACTCCAAAAGTTCTGCTATCTCAAGATTCCCAAAGTAACAGAGAATGAAACCTATCTTGGCTGTTGTCAGAAGCAAGATTGTCATCCACAGACCTGGAGACAGAGTTTAGAGAAAGGAAAGCTAGCCAGCCCTGACTCTAGTGTTTACTATGGCCTTGCATAGGAAATTCCATATTATTTCCTGATTTCTTTAAATTGGGATAATAAAACACAATTACCTGTCTAATTTTGTGTTACAAAACTTAGTGTCTGGAGAATGCATTTGGTGTAGAGGAGCAAAAGATTTATAAGCCTCTTTCAAAATTTGTTCTTGAGACATGAGCAGTGATAAAACTTCTGTTCATATTTAGGAAGGCCATTTTTACAGAGAGAAAACCTAATAGGGTTATCCAAATATAGTGTCTAGTAATAAAGAAAAGGCACCTGAGAGAAATGTTTGCCATATAGTATGGTCCCTGAAGATACCCTGGTTTGAAAAATGAGTAATCTTTTTTATCTTTCATTTCTACTTCTGTTTGGTAAATATAGCACGGAAATAATTCCATTTTCCTTTCTTCTCTTTGAAAAATTAGATGCTTTAATCTTTGTGGTTGGTTGACCCTGATCAGCAATTAAGCACCCACCAGCTGCTCATTCACTCCCCCTTCATCAGAAGGGGGGAGTGGATTGGAAAAGCAAATGTGAGAAAAACCTCACAGATCAACATAAAGACAGTTTAATAAATGAAGGGGGGGGGGCGGGGGGAGTAGGGACAAAAAAATGGAAAACCTATGTGATTAAAAGGCTGTGGCTCACCACATCCCAAAAACAGACTGTTGCCCAGCCAATCTCTGAGTAATGAGTACTTTGCAAAGACTCATCCCCGAGTCTTTATTGCTAACTATGATGTTAGGTGGCATGGATATCCCTTTGGTCTGTTTGGGTCAGCTGCCCCAGCTGTGTGCCCTCACAACCTCTTGCCAATCCCTGGCCCCTGCCCATAGCAGGCAGAGTGAGAAACAGAGAAAACCTCGATGCTGTCCGAGCTCTGCTCTGTAATAGTTAAATTTTGGGTAAGTCAACTGCAGTGTTTTGGTCACAAAAGGCCTGCTGACTGCTGTGAAGAAATTTAACTCCATCCCAGCCAGACCCAGCACACCATTGCATTAGTCAAAGTGGTTTTTAAATGGTATTTGGGTTCCTTCTAAAATTCTAGAGTCTTCTTCTCATTCTGTGTGTGTACATTGGACTGAGATCCCTCTAAGCTTAGTTCCAGGCACCTCATACTCCAACATAAAAGATTCATACCAGAAGATATTTATATCCAGTCTGAATAAAATCCATAGATTCAGACACCCCAAAATTTAGGAAATTTAAGATTTACATTTGAGATTAGTGTTTTAGGACCATCTTTTATATTGAAGATGGGTAAAATAAAAGAAGGCATGCTAAAATAAAGTGATACCCAAGATGCAGTGGGTGCCATCCTCTTTAAAAGATTGAAAACTTTCAACTAACTATTTTTCATCTCTTTATTTTGTGCATTTTTGTACTTCCTTGGGCTTTCTATAACAGAAAGCTAAAGAGACTGCTGTGGTGAAATATCCGGACTGTCAGGAGATGGGAATTAGTGTGAACAGCATAAGAAAGCCTATACTAATGGCATTTCCCGTCCAGTCTTCCTGACAATACATTAAAATGCAATCATGTTCAAAATGTCAACTGAATTTAACTTGTTCCGTGCTTGTCATCACATCCCTTTTTACATCCTTTAGCCCCTGCTCCCTATTAATCTATAGGGTACATATTGGTACCTGTGTAGTCCCTTTTCACAGAAACAGTGTATTTTGAAAAGAATATCTTTTTTTCAAGGTCAAGTGATCATGGATATCAGAGTTATGGAACAGGGTGGCCTTTGGTAGTGAATACTGATGTAGAGTCATGTTACAATCAGACTGAATGTAGAATATGCTAGCTATTATAAGGTATTGTTTCTCTCAGTTAATATTTTATAGTGTGTGATATTAACCTTCCTTCCCCCCTGTTGTACTAACATGCACCCTTATGGTAGCCTGACCTCTGAAACTGAGAGCTTTATACTGGTGTTGGCTTCACTTATGACATCCTTCCTCAGTTCTCCTGGATAAATGAGCAATTGTGGAAGACAGGCAGAGAGACCAGCTTCAGGAATGAGGTTGCAGTTGCTTTGTGCCCTCACAGCCTCCATAAATTGCAGGCTTGAGAGGCTGAGCCAGAACATAGCTTGATTCTATTTTACCTTTTTGTTTCTGCTGATGACATTTACCATCCTTTGTTTTGCTCAGTGTGGCTGCTTGTCTGGCCCCTTCTGATGGAGTGTTCCTCCATCTTCGCTTGGAACTTTAAGTTGAATCTGAGCACCAAATAAAACAGATGTTATGCAAAAAGTGCAGCCTCTGGGGAAAACTGAGACCTGGATGTACCACAAGGGAAACAAATCTGGGAAAACAACTGAGTGGAAGGAACAAACTTTAGAAAGTGTTCACACCTTAATTATTCTGTGAGCAAAGGGGATAACCAAAGAAGATACAATTTTCTTTAGATTGAAAATAAAGGAAGCAGCAAAGAAGACAAAAGTTCCCATTATCTTCAGGAATGGATAAGTGTAATAATTCTGAATTAGAATTAGGGCAGAATAGAATATTGAAAATATTAATTCTAGCTGAAAAATTATATACCCACTAGAAGTTGAAAAAAATATATGGATGGTGTAGAGCATTCAGAAAGGAAGTAAAAAACCAGGAAATTTCACAATTTCTTCTTGTGAGGCAGACTCAAATTGATTTAGAAATTTTAGATTCTGAGTTCCCTGAGGAGGCCAAATTTCAAACATTCCAGAATACTGGGTACTCCAGAGAAGACAGAGGAAATACCTGTAAATCACTAAAGATATTTCCCCATACCCTGCTGAAAATTTGTGGTTGGTAGTCAGTATTCAGTAAAGTGGAGAAAATGAAAACTGTTACACAAAAAGAAATGTAAAGAAACACACAGGATTGCATGTAGTGCAGATTTAGAGCCCAGCAGACCAGCATAGGTTGTGTGAGCTGGGACTTAGCGAGCATTTGCTTTAGTGCTTAAGTGTATGCATATGGAGCATACCAGACACTGAGAATAACAACAGCACCATTAATTTAGGGCATTTTCTCTGGGACTGCTAAGCAATATGGGAAATTATTGGACTATTAATTTGACGGTGATTAGAATATCTATTAAATTACTTTGGACATTGTTTCTGGCAACAAATGACCTAAAAAGTGTTTTGTTTACACTGAAGAGAAGCCAAACCTCTGAAAGCAAACAATTAAACTGTAGGTTTCCACTGCTAAGCTTCTCCTCACTGCAGGCACAGGGAAATAAAATGTTTGGATAGGCAGGAATTTGCTGTAGTACTCTATGCTGAACCCTGGAGCTTGTCAGTAGAAGACCCCAGAAAAACTGAAGACAGATTTGAGAACACCCTACAATGCACTCTGCCCATAACTGAAAAAAGACAAAACGAGCCATGTTGTGTGATTTGTACTCCTAGAAATCCCCTGCAGCTTTAGGTGGAGGATTAAAAGAGGATTTAGTTAGTTTTATTTGCTCTGGTTCAGGAATACCAGAGCTGTACACAACTAGATCACCTCCTAGTACAGATTTGGACTGGCTCAGGCCTGAGTGTATGACTGCATTTCTGTCAAATCAGCTAGAATACACAGTACAGTATTTATTCTGGCTTCATGGTCACTGCAGGAGGACAGGTGATATGTGATCTGCCAGAAAATCTGCCAGGACAATGTTATCCTTTAAATACTTTTGTTTTGAACAAATTTGGATCCACAGAGTGAGCCCGAACTAGCCAAACTATTTTTTCTTTTGTATCCACAATATTTTGGATCCAGCATATGTGCCCTAATCCGTCCATTTTCGTGAAAGCATGGCTGAGGAATCAGAAGGCTAAGAGGACATGTGGGGGAAAAAAGTGGATGTCCTTCACTTGTGTATAGATTTCATTTACCAAGAAATAAATATGTAGGAAATAGAATGTAATACATTACCACTAGGAAGGTGGGGCCCTCCTTCTTCCCTTTTGGAAGAGGAGACACGCCATATTTGAGATTTTGCCCAGACAGGCAATATATTTCACATGCTAAAAACCCCAATGCTTTGCTCAAACACATACAGGCTCTCAGAAGTATTGCTAGCATTTTAGGGAAACTCTGAGGTTCCTAAATATATTTCAGGAAGCTGAAGTCAATGTAAGGGTAGGTTTTTAAGTTCAATTGATAAAATGAATAAATGCACATGCTTTCAGCATGTTATACTGTTAGTTATACTCCAGATAACAAAAAAAAAAAAAAAAAAGCCAGAATTGTAATTGTGCTTTTATTTTTTAGTTATTTAACCAGAAGTGAACATTTCCTGGAGAAGCAGGGCATGATGGGAGTCCTAAGCTGACAGCCGATGTACTTGTGGCAAAAGTTTTCCCTGAAGTTGTCAGAAAAATCACAGTGTCACAGAATTGTTAGGGTTGAAAGGGGGCCTTAGGAGATCACCTAGTCCAGCTCCCCTGGCAGGGCAGGGTCATCTAAAGCACACAGGAACGTGTGTATTTGGGATGGACACAGGCCCTGAGAAGCAGACTCCAGAATCTCCCTGGGCAGTCTGTTCTGGTGCTCTGCCACCTTCAATGTAAAGACATTCTTCCTCATATTGAGGTGGAACTTCTTTTATCTTAGTTTATGGGTGTTGCTCCTTGTCCTGTCACTGGACACCACTGAAAAGAGTCTGGCACCATCCTTTTGGCACCAAGCCTATGAGATACTCATATCTGTTTATGAATTCCCCTATCAGTTTTCTCAAGACTAAGGAGGGCCAGCTCCCACAGTCTCTCCTCATAAGAGAGATACTTCAAGAGAGATGTTGTGGCCTCCACAGGACCATCTCCATTAGCTCCTTTTCTTTCTTGTACTGAGAGCCCAGTGCTGGACACAATATTCCTCACCTGGAGCCGAGTAGAGGGGGAGGATCACGTCACTTGACCTGCTGGTCATGTTCTTCCTGATGTGCCCTAAGATAAGGTTTGCTCTCCTGGCCATAAGGGCACTCTACTGGCTTATATCAACTTGTTGTCCACAAAGACCCCCTGGTCCTTCTAGTAGATTAGACCAGCGATGGTGCTTGGGACTCTTCCTCCCCAGGTGTAGGATCCTGCATGTGCATGAACCTACTTAGGTTTGTTAACCCTCATTAGGTTTCTCTCTGCCCATTCCTCCAGCCTGTCAAAGTCCTGCTGAATGTCAGCACAGCCTTCAAGTGCACCAGCCACTCCACCCAGTTTTGTACCATTAGCAAACTTGCTGAGGGTGCATTTGATCCCCTCATCCAGGAAAACAAGAACAGCAAGACTGGACCTGGTACTGATCCCTGGGGAACATCATTGACTACAGGCCTCACACTGGATTCCACTTTGCTGATGATGATTCTCTTAGCTCTGCCATTCAGACAGCTCTTGATGCACCTCACTGTCCATTCATCCAGCCCACAATTCCTAAGCTTATCTACAAGAATGTTATGGGATTCAGTGCCAAAAGCCTTGCTGATGTCAAGCTAGACAACATCCACTGCTCTCCCACTGTCAACCCATCATGCCATGCTATTATAGAAGACTATCAGATTTGTCAAGCATGATTTCCCCTCTTTTCTTCTATATGTATCTTGATGACTCCCAGTATTCCCTGTTCCATTGCCAGAGACGGAGGTGAAGCTGACTGGACAGTAGTTTCTCAGGTTCTCCTTACTGCCTCTTTTGAAGATGGGGGTAACCTTGTCCTTCCTACAATTGTCAGGCATCTTTCCCATTCTTTTTCAAAGATGATGGAGAGTGGCAGACCAGCATCATCTTTCAGCTTACTCAGCACCCATGGGTGCATCCCAACAGGGCCTGTGGATTTACTGTGTTTAATCTGTGTAGCTAGTCTCTAAGCTGACCTCTGTGGCCAAGAGAAAGTCTTCCTTTCTGCAGCCTTCTTCTCTTACATCCAAAGTCTAGGACTCTTGAGAACTATCCTCAGCAGTAAAGGCTGGGGCAAAGAAAACCCCTCATAATTTTGTCTTCTCTGTGTTTTCTGTTACCAGGAAACCCATCTTATTTATCAGTGGCCCTACATTTTCCTTTTACTGCTGATACACTTCTAGAAGCCCTTCTTGTCCTTTGTCAGACTCGTCTCCAGGTAGGCTTTGGCCTTCCTAAAGATGCTGTATGTTGTAGCCACATATCAGCAAGATCCAGCAAAAGAAAAGGGAGAAATGTAAGTGAACAGTATAGCGCTGCCCTACTTGGGGGCATCCCACAGTTAAAGTGGATTTAATATGACATGAAAAGTGTCATATTTCATATCTTAATTCCATGATTACACAAATAGAGTAAGCCAGCATAGACTGACAGTCTTGCAAGAACACCCCAAATCAGCCTGTGCTTTCTTCCTTGGTTTTTCTCTTGCTTCTTCTAAAGGTGTTAAAGGTGTACTCTCTTTCTCTCTTTTACTTTGCTGAGTTAATTTAATCTTGGATTGGTTTCCCAATCCATTTCACTGCAGGACCACACAAGAGCTTGTGTTATCAGGACCCATTTTTGGTGCATTACGATTGACTTATTCTGAAATAAATTGTGTAACTTAGCTGTGTAGTTTACCTAGTTAAAGCACCTATTTTATCTAGATACAAAGGCGTTCTGATTCAGTAGCCAGAGGAGGAGCATTGCTGAGGGATGTGGCTAGGACATGGAGGTTATTCTGTATTACCTCACACCACTGTGAGGGGCAGAGGGAAGGGGACTCTCCCTTCTGAGAGAAGAATGTTCTGTCCCCTCTAGAAAACACAGTGATAGGGCAGGAGGGAGAACTGTTGGGCATTGTTTGTTGTTGCGGGCTCAGTGGTGAGCATTTTCTTTTTGCATGTGAATCAAAAATCACATCTCTCTTTTGTACACTTTCTTTATTAGTGTTGTTGCTGTTACTGTTTGTTTTGTTGTCATTTCCAGTAAATAGTTCCTGTCTCAACACATGATCTTTAACTTTTGTACATCCAATTCTTCTCTCCAGCCACCTGCAGTGGGGAGGGGGAGAAGAGAGAGGGGAGTGAGCAGCAGGATGGTTTTATTTGGAGTACTAACTTGGGTGTACCGTTCCTAAACCATGACAAGAGGAAAATAAGCTCTGACTTGGTTGACACATTTCAGTCATCAGTAATTAACATGCTCATCTTAAAATGGTCTTGGTTTGTCACAGATATGTTGTTCTCAGATAAGCTAGTTCATAGATGGTGCTAAGTGGGTACCATACTGTAAACATGACTGACCAGAACATGCAAGTATTACAGAGAGAAGAGTTTCTCTGCTAATGAGGTTGATGTAAGTCTGTCTTTTTATTGTGTATATTTTAAAATGTTACTTTCTTAGCTTCGGGAGAATGCTGTGGCAATGTGGACTGTACCATTAAAGGCTGAAGCTGCCAGACAGAGGTTGTGGATTGGAGGCTGTAAAGTTCTCTTTGCTGTTGTGCACAGTTAATTAAAACCAAATAGAAATAAAACCAGCTCTTTTGCAAGAACCTTAAGGCCTTGAATGATTGCTACAAATGTCAATCACATTTTCCTAAAGAACTTGTAGTTGTAAGAGAAGGCAGGAAGCACTGGATGGGGACAAAGAGTAAGCAGGTTATTTTATGAAGATAAGACCAAGCTATGATACAAGACAATATAGAAAACTCAGGAACATTTTCTAAACTGCCTGGGCTCTAATCTTTACTATGTAGGCTGAATTTTCTGCAAGAACTTTTTTTTCAGCACGCTTTTCTTGTCTGGAGCTGGCTTGGTAGTGATGACAGTGATAAGCAGCTCTGGTGATACAGATCATGCATAGCTACTTGGTCCACAGCTTTGTTTGGCAGGACACTTCTGTTTACTGTTTCCTTTTGTTTTCTTTGAAAAGCATGATGCTGCATGTGTTCAATCTTGCTGATTGCTCCACAGATTTTTCAGTGGTCCTGAATATCTGTGTATGGCCCCCTGTAGTGGTTACAGGGAAAAGGGTGCCAATATGGGTGTAACCAGACTGTGTATTCTACTCTGATCTACATAATTTCTGATGCACTGTTAATGATGGGTCATTCACAGCAGCTGCCCACTGCACACCCAATCCCTCAGGCTACAAGCTGGATGTTAGATGAGAAGAGGCAAACCTCATGAGAAGGAAGAGTCTTCACTGTGACTCCTCCCGTGATAACTCCTGTAGGGAAAGCAGCAGCAGCCATCCTGAGGGGGTCACCTCTGCTAATGGCCCATAGTGAACAGAGTAGACACCAGCAGAATAGGCCACTGAAACGACCATCAGGCACTCCAAAATACCCCACAACTCATAGGACCACATCACTCCATTGTGAACTTCCTCATCCTGGGGAGGTACCACCTGAGCTCTGCTTTGTATACTCTTGAGGCCTGGGGGTTTGGGACACCACCACCGCTCAGTGGACCCAAAGGAGGACCCAAACTTCCACAGGAGCACCAGGCTTTCCACAGAACCACCACCTTCAACAAGCCTGCAACCTTCACTTCAACAACTGCTTAAGCAGGTGGTTGACTGCTAACAGGGTGTCAGGTTGTATTCTGGCTTGGTGTGTTTATGCCAGTTTTTCTGTATTGTTGCATTTATTGTAACCTTTCTATTAAATTGTAACTCCAACCTGAAATCTCTCTCAAGGTGTTTGTGTGGGATTCATTTCTCCTGCTGGCTTACTTTTGAACTGGCACACTTAAAAGTAGTATAATATTGGAAGATTTTTTTCATTTTGTGTAATAGGAAATTTTATTTCTGCGGGGAGGAGAAATGGGAAAATTAAAAGCAAATCCATTGGCTTAGCTGACATAATGGAGGATAAATGATGTCACCTTCCTTAAAATAAATCAGTGGACTGAATGCCACTCTTTATCTGAATTTCAGGTATTTTCTCCCTAGGCACTCATGTATGACCATCTGTGAAGACAGAATGGATATGCTGGAAAAACCTTTTGTCCAATTTGATGTGGCAGATCTATTGTTCTCTTGTGCCTGGGAATTGTGAGGTTTTTAGAGAACAAATAGCTGATATGTGGCTTGGTGAGCTAATGTAGTTCCTAGAGGGTCAGAAATGTGCCAGGGTTGTTGCTAGCGCACCAACTGTACACAACTGAAAGAGAGAAGAGGGCTATGTGACCCCAACCCTTTCCCCATCAGCATGCTTACAGGTTTCATTGTCACTTAGGGCTGCTGCTGTTTGTACTGCACCTATGCTGTCCTCTGGATGCTCCCATTTCTTGGGATTTTATTGGGGTACTCATTACTGATACATTTGGCCACCCAAAATACCTGCCCTCAGACCTTGTAACAGAAACAGCAGATCAGTGGTGTCTTTAGTAAGACTTTTTGACTCTACATGGCCCCACTGTCTCTATATCCTAAATCATGTTTTGTTAAATATTGAGTATTTAAGATATAGGGTAAGTTCTTGGATTTTGTTCTTCATTCTCTAATTTTCTAGAAACTCTGTATAAGTCTCGAGATTGTTAGATGGATTTAATTTTTCAGCCTCCATTTTTCATGAAAAAAAATGAGAGACTAGCTGACTTTGGTATTTTTTGGTGACTTCAGATGAGACACTTCCCCTGATCTTCTGTGGATCCAAAGGGTCTCTGCGTCTTCATGCTGGCACCAGGAGAAGAACCTCCAATCAGTCTGGGACATGGATAAGATCCCATTCAATAATAAGGCATTCTTTTGGGAATCCTGCCCATATAAGATGTGTCGGTCTTCCAGCACCATGTGGGGGTTATTTGGTATTCTGAAATTTGGTACCTGACTTTTTTTTTCAATTGATAATTGTTTTGTATTTGTATTTGTTCCTGGACTGTAACATTTTGGGTCTACTAGCCAAAAATGGGTAGTGGAAAATCTAAAGGGGGCATTTTGACACTCTTGATTGCATTTTTGACATTGGAGAAATGTTGGTCCCCTGGGGAAACATCTACCAGGGAGAATTCAGTTTAGTATTGTAATCAATGGTGGCCATTGTACAAACTACGCTCTGGGAAAAAAGTGGCCACAAAATGGAGCCTTGAACATTGTTACAGTTAATATTGTTTTTAAGATGGGAACAGAAATGGGATGAGGTTATGTATGCTGATATATTCTTCACTTTGTGGATCAGACGGAATGGCAGAAATATTGTGTCTTGAATCCAACTCTCTCAGACTCTTTTGCGCTGGGTCTTGAAAAGGAGAATCAAGGAAAATTGTTAAAATGTTGTTGTTCTATGTGCAGCATATAACAAATTTGTTGTAAACATCTCCCGAGTAAGGAGGATGATTTAGATCTTATGGTCAGTCCTAGTCACAGCTTAGAGAGGAGAGCAGATAGCCAGGCTGCCAAGACTGATATCACAAGGGAGCTGGTGCACAGAGTCAGATTTAGCACATATAGATGAGAAGATAGAGGAGATAGGGAAGATGTATCCAAGAGCAGAGGTTTTTAGTCTTGTTGCAGGGAGAACTAGAACTAAACTCAGAAATATGACAGTAGCTGACTCCCTTGGATGGTAGATGCCAAAAGTGTCATTTTCAATAACAGACTGTTATGATTGGAAGTCAGTGGCTGGCATCACCTTCCAATACTCAAAAAACCCTCCAAAAGACCCAGAAGGTTGCAATTATAGAAGGATTTCCAAAGGAATGGTGCCCCCAGGGAAAGGAAGGGAGCGCCTTGAATCTTGCACTTGGGAGACTAGGTATTGATCAAATGTGCATACTGTAATAAAGATGGGCATTGGAAAAAGGATTGTTCACAGTTGGAGTATAAAAGCCCCCCTCTTATGGCCATCACCCATGATGACTGTGGCAGACCACAGGATTTTTCCCTAGCAGAAGCTCTGCTTACAGCTAAGCTGGGAAATGAGGAGGTAAATGAGGAGGTAGAATTTTTAGTGGATGCAGGAGCTAGTTACTCTGTGCTCAATACAATAAAAGGAAAGTTGAGTAATGATTCTATGACAATCATTGGTGCAAAAGGGAATTGCAAATCTCTGCTGTTTTTCAAGCCCATTGATTTTGAGTTAGGAAAACAAACTCACCCTTTTGGTATCTACTCAATTCACCAAAGCATCTTCTTGGGAGAGATTTATTGGAAAAACCAAATGCTGAAATCAAATTTTAAAATGGCAAAATACAGGTTATTATTTCTCAACCTCATTATGTGGAAGCCTCTATTTTTGTACTAGCCACCAAAATTGGATATGATCTATCTGCCAGTATCACGTGAGGATGCAGTGATTCCCATAGTCTGGGTTGGAGACGTGACTGGGCAATCCAGAAGAGCAGAGCCTGGAAGAATGAAGTTGAAACCTGAAGTGGGACTAGTAAGGCAAAAGCAATCTCTTTTGAAAATAGAAAGTCATAACGGGTTATTTTCTCTTGTGGAAAAATATGGGCTATTGAAGAACTGTGAATTCAAAATTAATACCCCTATTTTCCAGTTAAGAAGGCAAACAGAGAGGATTACCACTTGGCACAGGGTGTAAATCAGATAGTAGAAGACATACACATGGCAATACCAAGTTCTTATACCTTGCTAACAAGCTTGAGTGAAAAATAAAAATAGTTTACAGCATTAGATTTGAAATAAGCCTTCCTTTGTGTCCCTTTGAATACTGAAAGTCAAGAGCTTTTTGCTTTTGAATGGGAAAATTCAAACACAGGAAGAAGGATCCAACTTGCACAGTACTACCGCAGGAGTGGTATTTAAAAATAGCCCCACTATGTTCGGAAATCAATTAGCAAAAGAACTGGAGGAATGGAAAAATCAGAACCCTCCTGGAGTTTTGTTACAGTATGTAGATGACATTCTGATAGCCACTGAAACAAAACAGCAGTGCTGGGATCAGAGTGTGGCATTGTTGAATTTTCTGTGACTAAGTGGATCCAGAGTATTCAAAGACAAAGCACAAATAGTCCAGACCACATTAATCTACTTGGGATTCAAAATCCTCCAAGGACAAAGGAGGCTGGGACAGGAACAAAAGAAGCAATTGGCCAACTTCCACAGCCACAAATGGTAGGAGAGTTGTGTGCATTTCTTGAGATGGTCTGATGGTGTCACCTGTGGATCAGCAGTTATGGGTTGAAAGTAAAGTCACTGTGTGAGCTTTTGAAGGCAGATCAGGAGGACCAAACTTACTTCACGGCGACCCAGCTGGACTTGGTTAAAACATTTGTTTATAATAATCTCCATTAATAATTGCTTATGTTTTATCTTGCATCATAATTCATTGTTATAGCTGTTGTAGTGCCTTATTCTTAAAAATGAAATACAGATATTAATAGCTTCCATAAGGAACATGATCTCAAGAAAAGGGAGACTTGATAGGAACAGTGGAACAGAACAGCATTTTACTCTTGTAAGGACAGTCAAACAGAACAGCACAGTCTTGGAAAAATAGATAAAGGATGTAACTTAGGCAAACAGGAGTTGTGCAAATTCACACAAACACAAGCAGGATGCCAGCTCAGCTCTGCAAAACTGACAAAGCAGAAGTTATGGGAAAGAATGATTTTGCACTTACTCACAAGCAGAGGTTGAGGAACAGCCACCTATAAAGGACACTGGACATTAAAGACAGATGCCAAAGAACCCCATAAGGACTTCTAGTGAGTACAACCACATAAAATACAGTAATGCATGTACATCAGGTAACCAGGGATAGCTGATGAGTATGTAATCACTGTTTATGATAAAAGATCTGCTTACCCGATGCTTGGGGCACTTGACTAGAGGAAGGATCCTCTCAGTGACCAGTGTGTTGCAATAAAGTATGCTTTCTTTCTAATACTCAGAAGTGTTAGAAACTTTCTGTCTGGCCAATTTTGGTATCATTTCAAAAACCTCTCAGAAACTGAGTTTGTGTTTCTCTTTAATAGCTATTGTTTATAAATTAACACCAAAAAGAGTGGGCTATTTGATATTCATGCCCAATCACCAATTAGTCAGCAGTCTTTTGTAGAATGAAGATTGAGGTCCATAGTGGGGAGTAAGCCTCCATCGCGGACTGCAGTGCCTCCCGGGAGTTTGCAAGCTAATTTGCAGCATCAAGCAGAAGTAGAGTGAGTCAAGGTTTTGTCAGAGCCGTCCACTGATTTTACTAGTTTCTTACAGAGATTCCTCACTTCAGCAATCGCAATAAAACTAGGACTAGTACCATTCCAGTTCTGATTCCCAGAAGTACTCCTAGGTTCTCCTCTCACCACCGGCCTCCTCCTATCCACCGTCATAAAACTCCCCCCAATCATGCTACTCCACATCACCTCACCCTCACTAAAACCTGCACTCTTAACTATCCTAGCTATCCTCTCAGCAGCCCTGAGAGGATGAATGGGTCTCCACCAAACACAAATCCGCAAAATTTTAGCCTTTTCTTCCATCTCTCACCTAGGCTGAATAGCAATCATCATCTACAACCCTGAACTCACCCTCCTCAACCTCTACCTGTACTCTGTAATAACTGCAACTGTTTTTCTCACCCTAAACACAGTTAAAGTCTTAAAGATATCTACCCTAATAACTTCATGAACCAAAATTCTGTCCTTAAATGCAATGCTGCTCCTAACCCTGCTCTCCCTTTCAGGACTCCCTCCCCTGACAGGATTCCTGCCCAAATGACTTATCATTCAAGAACTGACTAAGCAAGACGATAGCCCCAGCAGCCACACTTATCTCCCTCCTCTCCCTGCTAAGCCTATTCTTCTACCTTTGTCTCGCATACTGCACAACAATTACACTCCCCCTGCACACCACAAACCACATAAAACAGTGATGTACTAGCGAACCAACCAGCATTACAATTGCTATCTTAACCACCATGTCTGTCATCCTCCTTCCTATCTCCCCTATAATCCTTACCGTTGTCTAAGAAATTTAAGATTACCTAAACCGAAGGCCTTCAAAGCCTTAAACAAGAGTTAAACCCTCTAGTTTCTGCTAAAGTCCTCAGGCCATTACCCTGCATCCCCTAAATGCAACTCAGGTTCTTTAATTAAGCTAGGACCTTCCAATTTACTAGACAGATGGGCTTTGATCCCAGGGACTATCCACCAAAACCATGCTACAGTTACAAACCAAAATGGTTTCCCAGAGGAAAAAAAAAGGCAAAATACTTACTGTATTGATAAACACTGAAAAACAGCAATGCTCAAGAACCAGGCAGTTTTCCTTCTCATTTTCTTTCAGAGATTTTGAAAGAAACAAGCAGCTAATGGTTACTAAATGCAGACCCTTCATGCAGGAATAACCATGTCTTTGGAGTATCTCAGTGCAGATGAAAGACGTGGTACTGGAGTTGTGATACAAAAACGCTTACCACAGGCTGCTTGTGACAGAGCATCAGATTGCTGCTTGTGTCCTTTATTTCTGCCACAGAATAGAGAAGAAATAGTGCCTTTCACAGAACACTTACTATATCACTTTATGCAGATCATGTGACATGCCACAGCTGAATTCTTAAAACACCCCAGGAATTCTCTGCTTAATGAAAAGATTGTGTACTGATTGTGTGCTGGTTCCTCTCTGAGCCACAAAAAGAATGAGATTTAATGCATCTGTGATAGCTTATTATTTAGCCTTATAAAGCTGAATAGTAGATTTCAATTATCTGTCATTAAAATGAACATTCATAATTTCTTCTGCACTAAGATGTGGTGTGTCATGTCAAATCTCTTGCACTTTTAGTTACCATGCAATTCCCTTTTAAGATGTGCTTGAGAACCCTACAGGTTTCATAAGATATTTTCATATCATCCCTGTGGTAGCATCTCAAAGAGACCACATTATCCTTACACTGTATATAGGTGTGTGCACTATTTTTTAGACAGCTTCTTAATTTAATCCATAAATATTTTAAACCACCAACAAAACCTTATTTCAGATAACTTTGGGTTTTCACTCAAAGCCTGAAATGTGAACTCAATTTATAGTCAAGATAGACTTTGATTACCAGAAGATTTTTTAAATGTTTTGGAATTTTTTATCTTTCTTTTTTCAAACATTTCACAGTACTACTGTTGCTTAAGCAGTAACATGATATATCAGTGCAGACAGGATCTGTTGTATCTAAATTCTTCGTTCCTCTGTGCTCATCTAACTCTGTTGTGCTCATCTACCGTTCTTTTGATTCTCCTTCCTATTCCTTCTGTAATCCTGGCTCTCCCTCTCTCCTCAGTTCTCTAATCATGCTGAGGGAATGGTGGTTTCCACAGTGAAAGTCCTTGTCACTCCATAGTATCCCACCTACCCTCCCTTGCAGTGTCTTGGTCTCATTGCCTGGACAGATCCACGCTCTAAGCCAGCATCTTGATTTCTGCATACTGCAGTTTTTAATTGAATTACTTGCTTCTGACCCTCTTATCTATTCTACACCTATTTCGTTAGCACTCCTCCCTGAGCTTCTTTCCTTCATTGTTCCTCTTGCCTTCTGTTTCCTTGGGGTTCTTTTAAAAGACACCATTCTTTGCATAATTTTAGCATTCCTTTTTTCTTTGATTTCAACCTACTTTAATGTTACTATGCCTTGCTGAAGAAAGATAATGTAAACATCATGCAGCTTCCAATTCCACAAGAAAATTTTGAGGTTTTTTAATCCATTTCTCTGTCCCTTGACCAATACCTTTATTTTACATCAAGTTTGTGTTTCAATCCCCATATGGGCTGATCACTTCAGAATTGGATCAAATGATCCTTGTGGGTCCCTTCCAACTCAGAATATTCTGAGACTTTTCTTTTTTCTTAAACTAGCATGACCTTTGTCCCTTCAATTCTTTGCTATTTCTGAATTTCCTCTAAAACATCCTGCTCTATTCCTATCTCCTCTGCCAAACATTTTCTGCCAAAGAAATTGTCAGGCTTTTTAAAGGATGGAAAAAAAGTCATTGCTTTCACTCAAGAACCTTTGCCTTTGCTCGACCTGGCAGTCTCCTCTCTTTTTCTTATTCTGCCTTTGTCCTTCCTCTCACCTTAAAGCATTCCTTCTAAGTTCTCTCTTTTACATGTATTCCTCCTTGTTCTCTGGATTTCATTTTTTATAGTAATTTCTTCATCCTGAAAAGAACCTCACTTTTATTTCCCCTTCTTTGGATTTTTTAACTTCTACTGCTTATAGAGCTCTCACTATCATGCCTTTATTTTATTTTTATTAACAGTTATCTTACAGCTGATAATTTGATAATCCATTGATAATCAGTATTTTTCCCTTGATTTGACTATATTGCATTGCATATGTAAAATGTCCTTCTGACGGAAACACAAAATTCTGCCACTATTTCAAAATACGCATACTGTCTTTGCTCTTGCAGATGTTTGAAAAAAATACATTTAACCCTTTTCTGTGGAAATGAGCATTTAAATTCCGCTTGTTATTTAGATGGATAACACCAATTTAAACTTTCTCGCATAGTAGCTGCAGAAAGAAAATATAACTTAAGAATGATACCTTGGTAACATCATTTGAGTTATGCCCTAGATTCATGCAAATAAAAATATTAATGACATTTCAACCTAGGGAAGTCAGACTACATATGCGTCTAACACTGACACATATGTTACCTTTTCATTGTTAAAAAAGCACCTTTTTTGATAAATTTATCTTTTGCATACAAAGAAATGGAATTGGAAATGTCAGTGAGGCAAAGCCAGGATAGAAATGGAAATCCAAATGCTTCCAATGGAAAAGCATTGCATGTAAACTGGAAACCTGATTGTCTAAACCTTACATATAAGGGAGACCTATGAATGACTATGCATGTGAAGGGTTTGCAGGATTCCGTCCTGTGATTTGTACTTAATGTGAACAAGCCTTGCTCAGGCAGTGGAATTTGTATAGTGAGAAAGGAATGCAGGTTTCTGGCACAAGAAAACATTCACTGAGGTGGTAAAGGTCACAGTCCAAACCATCCTAAGAATTTTAATGGATATTATAGTGAGAGATAGATTATTTAGGAAAAAAGGCTACACAGAAATAGAGATATATAAATAATGGAAAATTAGAAGAAATACGTGTACTAAGTGTTGAACATAAATGAATCAACAGTAAGTGAACCTAGCAGCTCATTTTTGAAAGTGAGAATGTGAATCCTCCTGAAGAAGAGAATTTGAGAGTACTAATGTGGCTGTATCAACGACAGAGCACAAGTGACTACTCCATTTCTCTTTTCCTCTTCTTTCAGTTGTTAACTGCTTGCCGTTTTCTTCTGTAGTAAGCGTCTACTTCCATGCCTCTTTGGAATTCCTCTAGAAACATTGAATACAGAGATCATTAGCAGTGTATCCTGACTTTTTCACTTATATCAAAGAATACACGGGAATACTATCCAGAAAGATCAGATTCTTGAGATTTGCAAAGGTGAACATCAATTTGCTCTTTTGCTTTTGATGTAACACATTTTATCCAAATGCAGGAATACAAGCATTTTAAATGTTGTGTGCAAATACATGCAATTCTTTTGAAGATATGTCTTTAATTCCATTATTTCCAGGTTTATGAGCAGAAATAGATCTGATAATATTTGTAAACTACCATCTGAGCTTTTTTTTTTAAATTTCAGATTGCATTTTTTAGAAGAAATATTTGCTCCAAAGTTACGAAGTGGTTGTTGCAATTGGTCTGTTTGAAAGTAAGTTTGAAAGAGGGCTGGATTGTCTATAGATCTTGTCATATTGTTTAATGGTAAGCAGGAGGGTTAGTAGCCATAGGTTTGTGGAGAAACAAGACCTCACAGGCCTCTGGAGAACAGTAAAGCACAGGCAGGTGCCTGGGAGGGGGCCCTGGGAGACCAGAGCAGATAAAAAGCAGTGGCACAGGTGTAACACTGGTATGCCCCACTGCCTTGGATTTACAGGCAGCTGAGACTACTCTGGATCTAAACTGATGGCTATACATATTATCTCTTCTTTCTTCCTCTAACTTCCTCTTCTCAAAATGTGGATAACTTAAAGTTGGATGGATTAATGTTCATGAAGTCGCAGCTTTGTGAAGTGCCTTACTTTGTTGTTTTAAATTTGCCAAGTATCTTTTTCTACCTTAATGTTCTAAAGTTTGCAAGTAAAATATTTCTTATTCAACTTCCTGCAAAATTTGCTGTTTCCCCTGTGCATCACCAAAGTAAATCTAAATCTAAATTCCTCTTTAAAAGGTCACTGAGCAGGCTTGGGTCCTAACAGGTAGTTACATCCTTTACCTTTCTAAGAGTTTAAAATCCACCTGCAAGTGTTCCACATCATATCTTTATCAAGCTTCACTATTCCAAGAATGGCACTTCATCTTGGTAGCAATTGAAAGGGAAGTCAAGAGGGATCATGAGAATCTTCTAATGACTAATTTGCAGCATTCATATGATACAATCTGTCTACTCGTTACTGTGTTCTTACCTCATCACAGTTTGTATCTCCTGGGGTAAGAGAAGCCCTTTTTGTTGCAATGTTCTTGTTTTAAAAGTGGGGAGAATTTCTAACTACTTTTTTCTGTTTACAAACCAGTTGTACACAGGATCCCTAACAGAGCCTTGCTATATTTGTGGTTTGTATGGGCAAGTAAATGATCTTGTTTTCCTAAAGAATCAGTGGGTCAGATTCTTTTTAAGTACAATCTAGGAATTGTGGACACTCCTCAGGCATCAGAACTGAACAGAACATATTAAAAATCTGTGTAAAGGAAAACATTAAATCCCAGTGCCAAAAGCAAGAGGAGCTCTCCTTTTGTACCTCTAGAAGCAGCAGTATTTCTTTGGGTTTTATATTATTCTAGTTGCTAAACATTTCTACCTCCATTTCCCTCTTTGAAAAGCACCTTTTGAACTTGGAAAAGTGAGACTTATCTATCCTTCACTCTCTGTTGCTTGGGTAGTGTATATTTGAGGACAATATAAATAATTTCTAAGACAGATTGGAGATTTTTTGATGAAGAGAAAAGGCTCATTTCCTCTTGAAGAACCTCTCTCAATCCTGGTCTGTGTATTTCACTAAACTGCCCCAGTGATGCAGTGAACTTCTGAACAAGTAGCTGACCCAGAAAAGCAGCATGGATTGCAACTTGCTTTGATTTTCTGAAACATTATGTCATCATGAATTATGGGGCTTGGCTTCTTAACATCTGCAAAGCACTTGAAGACTACCAGATGGAAGGATAATAAAAATACTTTGCATTTATATTGCTCTATGTTAAAACTGTACTTGGAACACATTTCTAATGGTGTTGATTAATATAACAATATAGACTCACTGCAGTGTAAACTCACAACCGTAATGTCTCTGGTGAAGTTATAGTGGAATGGCTGCTTCCCTGATGAAAGTGTTGGCAAAATCCTCTCATTCTCTCCTCTTTATCTTATCTGGTTTGAATAGATTGTACAATAGGAAGAGGTTATTTTGCCCTGTTTATTCCACAAAGATATTTAATATGGCAGCCTAGTTATGAAACAGAAGGCAAGAAGAATTTCCATCTTCCTGTTTGACATTTCTGTCTAAATTTATTGTTCTAACATATAACTCTGTCCATATCTTGCTTTTCTCTTCTGCTTGTAGCAATAAAAGCTGTGAACTGTAATCATTTGCCTCCAAAATAAAACTTACCAATCACAGGGTAATGCCATTTTTTAACTGAAAGAAAACGTATGCATGTGATATGATTCCTACCCAGAATGGATCTTTTGAAAGTAAAAGTGTACTGCACGGGGACTGTTTACTGCCTGTTTTGGATGGCAGATGCAGACGTGGACTTGAGTTACATAAAAGTATCGTTACTTAAATGTTCTAGAGGTTCGGAAATGCAAATTCCTCCAATTTCCCTCTGTATAAAGAGCTGACCCAGAAATTTGGATACAAATGTTCCTTTGCAGTGTTAGAAATCTGTTCTCTGTCCTTTACCTTGGGGCCACCTGTGAGTCAGTGGTGTTAGGAATTAAACTACACAGATGTAAACAAAACAAGTGCAGATCTCATGCATGGATGAAGGAAAACTCTCTCTCATTACAGTCAGAAACAATCAATGGTTATGGCACTGGTTTTGGAGTATTTTGTATCAGTCCATTATCTTGTTTCATACATTCAACAATACTGCTACCATCAGGGGAAGCAACTTAATAAGGATTTTTAATGTGATTCTCTAACAAAATAATACCTGTGCTATGGTGTGCATCCCCTGGAAAAAAAAATTTCATTCATTGGCCAGTGCTCTTCAAAGACAGTGGTACTGCTGAATGTTTCAAAGGAATTACTAAATTTAAAAAGGACAGAGATCCAAATTAATGTCCTCAGGCAGTCAGTATGTTCATAATATTTTAGCTATTCCTGGTCTGTCTTCTGCCCAATAACTGTTTCAAGGACAAAAGGAACAGGGGATTGATAGAGGGTAGGAACTACCCTCTATAGCCCAATATAAGAACCGAAAGTAAGTTTATATTTAAAATTAGTCCTTGGTGCCTGGAGCAGCTACCTAGAACAGAGGCTATACAGTGTTAAAGGAATGAAGCAGGTATTTATTAAAAAGGCCTTCAAAGTATACACCTTGGGCAGTACAAGAGCCTGGCCATGGCTCTGACCAAGACGGACACCAAGTCACAGGTTTTTGCACTTTTATGAGTTTTGGTGCATTTACATACTGGGGTTAAGTGTCCAATTACAGCTTCATGTTATGAAGTCCCATCCTCCCAGATTGCTCTCCTCAGTTTGCTGTTGTTTATACTTTTTGGGCCTGAAGCTGTAATGGTGTTCTTGGTTCTTGCTATTATCTATGCTGACGTAGTGTAGAATGGTGCCATTCTACACTACTTCAGCACAGATCATAGCACTTTGATGCAGAGTAAACTGCAGTGACGCACAGCTATAAACTACAGCACAAACGTGTGCAGAAAACCAAAGAAAAGAACAATTTGTATCCACTGAGGTGGCTCATAACCTAAACTCAGGTCATGTCTTCTGGATTATACAGAAATAGAGAATCTGTGAGAGCCCACTGCTGGCTGGAACATGAGATGGGGCATGACAGTTCCCCTTGGCTCAGAGGGCAACAGAGAAGGTGACTATGCAGGACCACTTCAAGCTAAGCTTTTGGGAGGTTGAAGGGGATGCCAATGCCATCAGGCAGCGGTTTTGGTTAGTCATGTACACTTTTTCTTCTATGTTTGCTGCATCCTACACATTTCTTTCAGTCTCACTGTTTTTCACAAACTCTTCTTTTTCAATTCCTCAGATTTCTCTATGTCCTTCGATTTTTCCTGGTTCTTCTCTTCTGTCACTCCTTTTTCCTGCCTTTTCCTTTGTTTGTAGCTCCTTTTAATGCAATCCAGAGTTATTTTGTTCCAAGGTGCTTTCATCTGTAAAAATTATATTAAACAAGATATAAGCTGGTAATTTTGACTGAGCCCTTAGCTAGGCTGTCCAGGCTACCACATGGTATGGTTTTCCTCATACATTGCTTCTGAGTGCTGCCTAGGCCATGAGCTGGTGCAGTACCTTTTGCTTAGGTTTTTTTGCCATGCTTTCTAGAAAACACCATGCTTCTGAAAAAAAGAAAAAGAAATTGACATTTACTTCCACTGCATTTTAAAGACCCACATGGATTGTGTGATTTTCCAGTTGTTCCTGCTTTCTCACATCTGAAGAAGCCTTCCATGTTTACTCACAGAAGGAACAGCTAGCAAAAAAGGCAGAAACAGGCAAGGTAGGAAGTACCTGCTTATCCATTCATTCCTCAATTAATCCATGTCTATGAATCATTCTTTAAGCACAGGTCAGAATGAACCAGTTGTATCTGGCTACGCATAGTTTTTCCAGCAAAGCAAAGCATGCCTTTTATTCTAGGAAATTTTTTTTAACTTCTTCTGTTGCTCCTGGTCTCTTCTAATTTGTTCACCAGTGTATTTCTGTAGAAGGAAAAAAGATACCTTTTTCTTAACACTGAAACTGGGTTTTATAGATAGACCACTTATGTTTTTAACATGCATACCCACTCCTCAAGTGGTTCTATCCACTTCATATGTTTTTATCCTACCCAGACTGTCCCAGCAGCTTATTTGTTGTTTGGTTTTTTTACCACCCCCTTTTCAGAGCTGAAAAACTCATTTATTCCAAGCGATAACCATTTCTTTGTTAAAATTTGTTTCATTGAAACAAAATGGATCCATGTCATTTCAAGCAGATTTTATAGAGTTACCAGTGTAATTGGAGTTAAACACTCACTTAAAAGAAAAGGAAGAGTCAAAAACCTCTGGATTGTGGCATATTTTCCAATATCTCTGCATCTATTTAAATTGAGATTGGGTTCAGTCTTCGAGTTTCACCTGTCTCCACCCTTTGTGCAGTTATGTCCCCCCATCTCATTTCAGCATTTTTTTATGAAATGCTCCTCAGCTTTTTATTCACTGTTCCAGTTGTAAGTTTTATAATGAAGAGGTGTTCTGTAGCATTTGTAAATCAACTTTTGGAATCAGACAAGTGCCATTGAAGCACAGCAAGGCGTAGGCAATGGTGTGGAAGAAAGAAATGACAAGAAACAGTTCGGTGACTTAAGGATTCTTGTGTAACTTCTAGTCACTTCAACTATATGCTTTTTCAGCCTGTATCACAATAAGGCTGGGATCTGTAACTGTGGGGATTGTGAATAATACTGATTTTATTTGAGAAGTCAACTCATTCAGGCGCAGCTGCACACTCATGACAGTCTGTGCCATCTAAGCTGCAGAAGGCAGCTGTACTAGGGAATGCTGATCCATAGCCTTAGAGAAACAGTTTGTCACTGGTTAAACAAACTACTCATAGCTCCACCTTACCCCTTGCACACTTTATTTCATAGCTCTGCATTCTTGGGGGTCTCACCTAGGTCCTCCTCTGGTTCTCCTGGGTTTATCTTCAGAGGACTCTGAAGTATCGTAGAACATTACTTCTACTTACTGAGGTGGAGAGACAACAAGCACCTCTCTCTGCACATGCTGAATTCCTCTGTTTAGGGCTAGACTGTATTAGCCATCATGGGGGAATGTATTGCTCCTGCATCTATTTGAAGGAAAAGCAAGTCTCTGTCACTTACCCAAGTGTAAAAGTCACCACCACAGGTAAGCACAAATTGAAGACATAAAAACAGTCAAGACAAAAAAACAGCTTTTCAAAGCAGGTGGTCTGAACTTGAAGCAAAAGACATAAGATACCTCCTAATCAACCCCTTGATACTGTGGTGCCATACAAAAGACACATTTAGTGCCATATATGCAGTTGCTTGCCAACTCACCCCCTGCCACTGAAGTAAAAAAAGTGAAGGCATAAGCCTACACATGTAAAGTTATGTCCCAGTCTAACAGAAGGTAAGCAAAATGCAAAGCAGGTAGAGACAGTAATTCCAAGTTCCCAAATGCCTTGCAAGAACCTTTTCAGAGGTATTTATTGTACCTTTGTGTTAAAGAGAGTCAAATAATGTAAATTCCTGGGATAACAGTAACAGTTTCTTCTCTAACTGCTTTAACAGGTGTGCAATTATAACAGAGAAGTTGATAGTGATCCCTAAAACCTCCTATGACAAAAGACCCCTGGGACTTTTTCCAAGTTGTGTTGATTCCTCTGTTTATAGCAGGTGTTTGAAAGGTGAGAAGCATCCTAAGGGTGAAGAAATGTGGGGTTTTTCTCTTATGGGATACAGTTTGAGAGCAACTTGGGAACTCAACCACTAGGGTGATGTTTATGTGATGTTAGCATGCTATTTTATTGGAGAGAAGACAGTGAACTGCAAGGGTTATATTGCCAATGTCTTGTCCAGTACAGAAGAAGAAACTGAATTCCTTACTTTTTATCTTCCAGGAATCTTTACTTGGCTGCTGTGCAGTGTCCCAGCAGGAGAGGGGGCTGCAGGCTGAGACTACCAGTGAGGTGCATGCACTGGGGACCTCTTCATATTCTGTGTCCAAAGCTAAATGAAGCGTACATTTTACAGCAATTCTTACAGCCTTCCCTTCTGCATCATTGGGCTACAAATCCTCTCCAATGCTAAGGATTTCCATTAACCTTTGGCATGAACCAGGGATATGAGAGCAAGCTAAAAGATGCAATAAATAACTGTGAGTACTTTGTGGGCATTATGTGCAGTTTATGAAGTTTTGCTGTTTGGGCATTTTTTATATATTTAACCTTAGCATTACAACAACTGAAATCAACTGTAAACGTGGTAATGGCCAGGGAATGAGATTTCTTTCTTGCTCCACATCAGCTGAATACAGGGTAATTCCATTTTAAAGAAGGATTCTAAGTTAATTGGGCTCCTTAACCTCTCCAAAGGAGGTATGGGGCTATTAAAAGGGAATAAAGGGTCCTGATAAGATAGCTCAGAGAAAAAGGGAATGCCATCAGTATTAGCCTCAGTGATAAGATTTGTCTTTTGAAATTTGATGATGTATGCACATTTATTAAGCTTCAATTAAGAAATAAAAGAACAGACTGTATTTAGAAAGGAAAGAAATAATAGGTGAGCAATGAAACCAAAGATGCCTTCATAAGCAAACATTGGCACAATTGTGTCAATCAGTCGTTATCACAGTCCTCGATGGCCTCATAATCTGGTACACCTGAAGCACAAGTTGGCAGTCCTCCAGGGTACAAATCATGAGCAGAGATGCTGCAGTTAACTTTGATTGATGCCAGTCTTTCATCATTTCTGCAAGCAAACATCTTCAA